>NW_012150618.1:4846550-4849388 GCF_000956105.1 Propithecus coquereli | reverse complement strand
CCCCCTCCCCCCTGCCCAACATCCAATAGATGTTATTCCTATATGTGCACTTATGTGTCGATCAGTTAATACCAATTTGATGGTGAGTACATGTGGTACTTGTCTTTCCGTTCTTGGGATACCTCACTTAGTAGAATGCGTTCCAGCTCTATCCAGGAGTATACAAGAGGAATAGATACTTTTTGAATGAATAAACTCAAGGTTTTATGTTTGCAACAGGAATGACAAGTCTGTGTCTAGACATGGCCAATTCACTTATGATAGCCTTTCTCCAAGATTCAGTAGCATAGTTCTTCTCAACACAGTTCTCAATTGTCCATCAGTAAGCTCTAGATAAAACCTTTTTTATATCCCTCATTTAAAAAAGTAATTTTCTGTACATAGCTTTTATAGTTGAGGAAATTGAGAAATAGGTTAAACAAATTCTATTTTTCTATTCATTCTTTTAATTCATTCACTCAAAAATATTTATTGAGAATTTAGAACACAAAAAGCAAGATTCAGGTTTTGTCCAACACGTCCTCAGAATTTGGATCTTGTGCTATGCTTGGTCATAATATGTTTTCAAATATATACTTGCTGAATCAAATTCAATAGGGAGCTTAAAATAGATTCACAAATTACTTTATACAAGGCAATAAAAAGGTGGAGCACCTGCAGCCTCAAGGCCACATGTGGTCCTCCAGATCCCTGAGTACCACCCCTTGACCAAATCTAAACTTTTAATAAAAGCATCCTTGTAAAAAAAGGATTTGTTCTGTAAAATTTTGATTCAGTCAAAAGGCACCACTCATGTGGCCCCAGGGTGCAGGTTCCCTACCCCTTTGAGAAAGTTAAAACTGGAGAGTGTAATAGTTTGCTTTCCATGAATGTTTGGAGGATGAATAAAGAAAGGACTGACAGACTGAATCCTACTCAAGGTTGTGTGATTTCTTCGAGGCACAGAAGATCTCAGAATCTAGTATTCAGCCCTGGGCTCCTTCATCTCCACCAGTGATTCCCAAATACATGTGATTAGAATCATCGGGGAGTATTATTAAACATGCTGGGGATGGTGTTTTAGGACTTGAATTTTTACAATCTCCTCCCCCCAGCAAATTCTGTTGCACAGCCAGATTTGGGGACCACTGTGTACATCATATTATTAATACACGAGTTTGCCTCACTTTTAACAGAAGAGATAAGGAGGTTCCACATAATGTATGGAGAGTACCATTTATAGGACTTTCAAAAAAAATCTCTAATTTTGTTTAACAACACAGTATCAGTCTTTGAGCTAATCTCAATCAACTAAAGACTTGCTTCTGACATTTAAATTAAACTCAACAGTTATTGAATGTGAGGGATAAAAAGTAAGACATGCTTCTTAATATAGACTCTTTAAATCCTTCTTAAATAGAGGAAAATGAGTTACAGAATCTTGCGATTCCCTTGAATTTTAGATAATCATGATTTGTCGGGCTGCTGGCAACATGTCTTGTACCTTGGAAGGTACATAAGGATGCTTAATGTGTCCTGATTTACTGTTAAATGGAAGTGTGAGTTTTTTACTTAAACTATTGTGAAATTATATACCAGGTGATAAGTATTAATACCCACACTACTCTTATTATTTGCATTCTGTAGATGACTGAGGAAAGAAACGGGAAGGAAGCACCATATTTTGTCTCTCTCATATTTTCAGATTGAACAGTAATAGAATAGATT
The DNA here is from genome assembly GCF_000956105.1 of Propithecus coquereli. Classification (NCBI taxonomy): domain Eukaryota; kingdom Metazoa; phylum Chordata; class Mammalia; order Primates; family Indriidae; genus Propithecus; species Propithecus coquereli. Next base: position 4,847,681 of record NW_012150618.1, on the reverse strand, counting down.
TAATTATATGATAAGATATAAAAATTATATAACATTTAATTTTTCTATGAAGGTAGCAAGCTCTTTCCATAGCAACCTCTGTTTTTCCTAACCAGTTTTCACTTTCTATAACTTATATTTTATCCTAAGGTATCTGTCAGCAGTAAAATATCCTATCCATACACAGTTCTCTATGTGCTCTGTACAGAATGTTGGGCCTAACATATTTTATGTCAGGAGTTCATTTCTCACATTTATGGAGAAGAGAAAGGAAAAGAAAAACTTTAGAGATAGTCTTTAGACCCAAAGAGGCATTTGGAGATTCAATGTGCACTGGGTACCATATTAATATATGTTATTATATTTCTCTTTTAATTCTCTACCAGAAATGTTTTATAGAAAGAACAGGACAGATATTCAACTGCCAGAACAACGTATATGTACATTTTTTTTTCCCCAGAGGAAAACACTAGGGCGTTGAAGGAGAGGGACGTCTGGGATGTCTGTGTCATTACTGGTGTCACCAACAGTTGTCTCTCTTATCTGACATGACAGGGAAGATACATGGGTGGGTGCAGAGGTCAGGGCACAGGTGGTGGTGATTGCGGTGGGTGTGTGAGAGAGTGGGGAGAGCTGAGTGCTGGCTGAATGAGAAGGAACAGATTTACCCAGGCCCAGGCTAAGCTTCCAATAAAGGTAGGAACTAATCTGTCTTGTTCATGCTGTGGTTACTGGTGACTAATACAGTGCCTGGCACATATCAGCTATTTTTTAAGAAATATGTTGAATGAATGAATGCATGAATAACTGCTTACAGAATTATGCCAAATTTTTTGTTGAGGAAGATGAAATTTAATAAATTGGATGAGTGATGTTTAGATGAGTTTCTCGGTCCTAGTATAATCCCCTACACAAAATTGGCACACAGGGAAGTTTTGTAGCCCAACTCCTAGCATGGATATTGAAAGACATACAGATTTTATATTTTAAATACATTTGAAAGGACTGGGGACACTTTTTAAAAAATGTTTAGGAGAGCATATTTTTGTTTTCATTTTCCATTTAAAATTTTTTTCCTGAGAAAGTCATTTTATCCAAAATTAAAATTACTCTAAAGTCATGATTCCCAGTTCGTAACATGTCATATTAACT
>NW_012150618.1:4843884-4846500 GCF_000956105.1 Propithecus coquereli | reverse complement strand
GCTAGGATTATAGGCGTGAGCCACCGCACCCAGCCCTACATTTTTAACTTTGACAATCCTCTTAACTGACTCATTCTCAAAAGCAGAATGTACATACTACCAGTTGATTTTCTAGTACAACACTAGTTCATGTAAAAGCCATCCTCTCTTATCTGGTCCCTAGTGTGATTACAGGCACATGGTTGTGAGATTCTTAGTTTTTTATTTTTTATTATTGTTGTTTTTAGGAGGAAGTCAGATATTAGACTCATTTGGTTGGGCCAAATAAGCCCCCAAACCTGAGAACCTGTGATTCTATGAGGAGGGGCACATAGGCTCAATGGCTTAGTAACAGAGCAATGCTGATGATCCCTTCCTAGGAGGGACCTACCAGTGATTTTGGCTTACCAAGTGAGTGATGAGACTTTTAAATTTCGGTTCCTCCATTTGTAGTTACAGTTCAAGCAGACACACAATAGAAAGAGTGGGCATGAAGGAGGGGGATTAGTGGTTAAGAAGGAGGCTTCTGGAGTCAGGCAGATCTGCTTTCTTATCCCATCTTTGTCATATTAAGCTGTGTGACTTTAGGAAAGTCACTCAACATCTCTAAACCTACTCCTCAAATCTGTAAACCAGAGGTTATAATTGTACTCCCTTCTCATGCAGTTAACAAGATGAGAATAAGAACTCAATAAAATACATATGCACACACATACAGGCTAATAAAGTGGTGGTCTGATATGGTGTATTCTACTTTGGTTAGCTTCTATTGGGAGTGACTTTCTTTCCCTCTGTGCTCTTATCCTAGATCTTTTGCAGAGATCCACTACAGCCAGCACAGAATTTATTGGTAGAGGGGAAAAAGAGGAGGTTCCATATAGAGAATAAGTTGAGGGATGCCTATGGAGCCCCTTAGGCATTTAACAGCTTCCCTCCCTTAACTACTTTTCATCCAGGAAATTTTGGGTGCTTAATAGGCTCCTGTTAAAAGGCAGTACCTTTGGAAAGTGTATTACTTAAAGCTATTATCAGTTATAATCTGAGGGTTTTCAGATAAGCGTTCAAGATGAGCATGTCAGAGTGGTGCCTGCAGGGGACAGCCAGTCCTACACAGGACAGTTGGAGGACATCAAATGTTATTCCTATTTCATAATTTTTAGTGTGTTTTAGCTATGAACACATGCATAGCATTTCCTGAAGGTCCCTGATGATCATCTTTAATCATCATCACTATCATTTCCTAGGCATACTTATATAATCTTGGTTTATATAACGTAATGGCTTCTATTATGTACAAGGGTGCCATCTGAAAGGGCACTGGGAAGGAAATACTGGCTGCACAGGGTTGGGGTAGGCTGAAGTCATATTGACAAGATCATGAAGCTGAAAGCAGACATTGCAGTGCTGATTGTAACTTTCTTGGGTAGGCTATAGCTTATCTTTCTTGTGATTCTTATACTTCTATAATAACTCCTCACACATATACTGCAAATATTAGTTGAACTAAATTGACTGTTGTAAAGTAGAAATTGTTTCTCAGAGTTGTGAGGCTATGAGGAAAAGATAAAGATATATATATATCTTGTCTGAGGGAAGGAACTGAGACTTGGGGTGATTTCTGTAGCCAAACTTTTTTTTTTTTGTCGACATTGTATTTACTTTACTATTGTACATTCCCCTTTCTTAGTCTTTTATGGGCCGCAAATTCATTCTCTCTTTGGTTTATACCTTAAGTTTTTATTTTTTTCTCAGAGCAACAATTCTCACTTTTGGCTGCTCTTGAGAGTTACCTAGGGAGCTTTAAAGCCTATAGATGCCCAGCTCTAGCTGTGGGGGCTCTGATGGAGGCTGGAAAGCAGGCCGAGATGTCCACATCCCTTCCCATGGGGAGAAGGATCAGGAAGCAGAAAGAAAAGGGGGTAGAAAGTGGATCTGGTATTGCAAATGTAAAGGGTGAGCCTGCACCTGCATCATCTAGCATCACCCACCCCATCCTTCCCCACATTCAGCCCTGGGCCTCCTTGCCATCCTTGAGAACACGAAGGTTGTCCCCTAATTAAGGTTTTGGTGTTGGCTGTTTCCTCAGGCTGGAATCCATTTCCCTCAGATCTCTTTGTGGTTGGCTGCTTCTTTTCATTCAAGCCTTAGTTCAAATGTCATTTCCTCAGGAAGTCCTTCTCTATCTAAAATATTATCCTTCCTCTCTCACATTCTATCCTATTGATTCGTTTTATTTATGTTATGCTGTTTACTACTCTTGGAAATTATCTCATTTATGCAATTCTTTACATATTTCTTGTTAGCCTACTAGCAGGACACTCTTGCATTCCCAGAGCCTAGAACAGTGTCTGACATCCAAAGGATTTGCAATAGATACTTTTTTTTTTTTATTTCAGCATATTATGGGGGTACAGATGTTTAGGTTATATATGTTGCCCTTGCCCCCCCTCCCCGCCTAAGTCTGAGTTTCAAATATGTCCATTCTTCGGGTGGTGCGCATTGCACTCTTTGTGTAGGCATATACCCGTCCCCTCCTCCCCCCACCCAGCCAGTTTTGTTCCAAAGCCCAATGTTTGATCATTATATAATTTCCTGTATAAGGAGCCACTAAGATATTTAACAGACTTATGAGTTTTG
>NW_012150618.1:4837546-4841224 GCF_000956105.1 Propithecus coquereli | reverse complement strand
TTTATCCAAAATTAAAATTACTCTAAAGTCATGATTCCCAGTTCGTAACATGTCATATTAACTTAATTATTCTTTCTTTTGTAAACACCAACTCTTGGATTGAAATTTTAAATACAAATCGAATGAGTCTATCATTGAGTGGTGTGTGTTTGTGTTTGTGGCTACAGAATTTAAGGGTTGGGGAGGTGTGCTTATTTTCTGACAGCACGTAGGCAGCATGTAGAGCAATAAATAATTTCACTCAGCAGCTGTAAAGATGGGTAATCTTTGGTTTTGCATTTGTAAATAAAATGAAATAAAAATGATTGCCAAGAAAAATGAGAACATAACTGTAAGGAAACAACTTGAGGAAATAAAAGCTGGATTGCCAGTGTTAAAAGAAATGCATATTTACTTTATTTAGTAAATTTTAATGAACTGTATTTATACACATAAGCTTATTAAATAAAAAGGTAAAACAATTGAATTTAGTCAATCACTAAATTGATTTAAAGGGAAGCAGTTAGAGACTAATCAGTGAGAAAACCTCTCCAACTGACTCATTAAGTTTGTTAACATACTTATTGTTTATACGAAGTCAGCCTCACTCAAAACCATACAAAGAATGCCTTCAAACAATAGATTAGAACTTATATTTCTCATTTTCATGGCTTACTGGGAATGTTGACATGTTTGGAATGTAGTATCTTTCTGTATAATCAGCTATTTTTTAAAATTTATTTTTCTGAATCCATCTCATACTGGACAATATGGGCAGCAGGGACCACAAAACCTAATACTTATAGGGGAGAAACAGATGAGGAGAAAGGGATGTCCATGCAGAAACTTGACTGAACAAGAGCCAGCACCATCTCCAGCCAACTGCAGTCCTGGGAGCATGTGGGTCTGCTGTTGCCAGATCTCTTATTTCAGGAAAAGCTAGAAAGCAGAATTTCTACATGAACTGTCCCTATGTTTAAATTTTAGCAACTAATTAATTTTTTAAAACACCACATAGACCAAACAAAGCCTAACTGTGCCAGCTTGAGATGAGTGATGTTTAGAATGACATAGGTAATTAAATGTAGTAGGAAGGGTACAACCATTAGAGCTAGATACCCTGGATTCTAGCTAAGCAATAACTATATGTAGGACCTTGGGCAAGTCACTCTTTTACTCACAGCCTTTTCATTTTTGAAATTAGGGATTTGGGCCAAACTATATGTAATTTAGTTTCTCTTTAACTTTCACAACATCTATGGTTTTGTGAGGAACAGTAACTGATCTTCACATTCATTAACATTCTCATTTTCCTGCGAACTATGCAATTTCCCCAAATATTTGAAATCTGTCTACTATTGGCCTTTCTGAGAGTTGTTTATGAACATTTGTTGAAACTGACCAGAGAAAATACTGTCAACTTGCCTCAGAGCCTGAGAAAATTGTTAGCAGAGTTACAGTACTTGGCTATCTCCTGCCATAGTAAATATATTAATAAGCTCTCACCAGAACTGTGAACAGATGCAGTTCTTGAAAACACAGTGTCCTTGTCACATTTACATATCTGTCTCGCCTAGTGAGGCAAGATTTGCTTGTGCTGTCCTAGTAAATATTCTCCTTTTTGTCGTAAGTAGTTCATAAGTCATGAATTCAGTAGAAAAATGGTTGTAACCAGTACCTTTAATATACAGAACCCAAGCAATAAAGGAAGATATGCATGACATGTAATGACAAGAGGTTTTTCTTTATTTTGTCACACAATTTCTCTTATCCTATTACACAATTCCTTGGAACCAGAAATAAGAGTTGTACCTTGCCTTTGTAGTCACTTTTCAATGTATAACTTAAATGCTTTAAATGCAATAAATGTATCCATGCAACATCTTATGTGGTAAATTGGGAACCATCCCCTGTGTAGTGGAACAACCTGGGCATCACATATAAGCATCTCTGTCTTTGCTGATAACTAGCTGAGTAACCTTGAAAATTGCATACCTTTCTGAATTTCCCTTTTATCATCTATACTTTTATTTTTTAAAAAATCTCAGGGTTGTCGAGAGAATCACAAGAAAGCAATTAGATGCAAAACATAAAGTGCTGTATGTCAACAAGATAACATGCTAATCAATCATTTACCTCATTCAAACATGAGCAATTGAAGTACAACTTGAATAAAGCAGCTTGTTGGAAATGGCATGCTGCTGCTGTGATTCTTTAGGATTTGGAATTGGCCTCCTAATTCTCTCCTGCCATTACTTGTTATCCCATTTTAAACCATGTCTTATACCTTAGCAGTTTAATTAATTCGTGACACTGAGTATATGGAATCGAACTCAGAATCTCAGAGAAAAAAGGTTTTGCCTGTTCCCTGGATGACTTTAAAAAACATTCCTTTGGATTTATTCTTTAAAGAATTATAGGTTTAATTTCCATTTTTTCCTTCTCTCTGGACTTCTTCCAGTTTTTTCACATTAGTGTTAGAATTGAGGACTTTGGGAGATTGTAATGTCACATACAGAATTATGTAGAAAGCACACCATCATCTTCTTTTTGCTTACTCCTACATAATAAACAGTTTCCTAAGCTGCTACCTAGTTGCAATATTCATGATTTAAAGTGGTGGCTTGATCTTCTATAACTGGACATAAAGGCATACCTCAGAGATATTGTGGGTTCAGTTCCAGACGACTGCAATAAAGCAAATATTGCAATAAAGTGAGTCATACATATTTCCTTCATATAAAAGTTATGTTTACACTATTCTGTAGCCTTTTAGGTGTGAAATAGCACTGTTTAAAAAAATGATGTTCATACTTTAATTAAAAAATACTTTATTGCTATAAAATACTAGTGATCATCTAAGCCTTCAGCACTTCTTAATCTTTTTGCTGGTGGAGGGTCTTGCCTTGATGTTGATGGCTACTAACTAATTAGGATGGTAGTTGCTGAAGGTTGGGTGGCTATGGTAATTTCTTAAAACAAGACTACAATGAAGTTTTTTTTTTTAGGTCCTGAGCTTTGAGTACATTTAGTACTTTTATTTCATTTTTTTTTAATTTCAGAATATTATGGGGGTACAAATGTTTAGGTTACATATATTGCTTTTGCACTGCTTGAGTCAGAGCTACAGCGTGCCCATCCCCCAGTCAGTGAGCACTGTACCCATTAGGTGTGAATATACCATCTCCTCCTCCCCCCTCCCACCTGCCCAATGAATGTTACTTCCATGTGTGCACATAAGTGTTGATCAATAACAGTGAAGTTTGCCTCATTGGTTGACTCTTCCTTTCATGAAAGATTTCTCTGTAGCATGAGATGCTGTTTGATAGCATTTTACTCACAGCGGAACTTCTTTCAAAATTGGAGTCAATCCTCTCCAACCCTGCTGCTGCTTTATCAACTAAATTTACATGATATTCTCAATTATTTATTGTCATTTCAACAATGTTTATGGCATCTTCACCAGGAGTAGGTTTCATCTAAAGTAAACACTTTCTTGGTTCATCCATAAGAAGTAACTCCTCGTCTGTTCAAATTTTAACATGAGATGGCAGCAATTCAGTCACATCTTCAGGCTCCACTTCTAATTCTAGTTCTCTTGCTATTTCCAGCACATCTGTAGTTACTTCTTCCACTGAAGTCGTGAACTCCTCAAAGTCATCCATGAAGGTTGGAATAAACTTTTTCCAAACTCCTGTT
>NW_012150618.1:4826060-4827261 GCF_000956105.1 Propithecus coquereli | reverse complement strand
AGATTCCCAAGGTGAGCAAAGGAGATGATCGGGCAGGAGAAAGCAGAAGGAATGTTGGGCAGTTACAAGCAACAGATGTCCACTCCATATGGGGACATGTTAAAGGAATCATAAAGTGAAAAACAACAAATAGTCATCTTCATTATCAGAAGTACTGTTCTGTGAAAGAGATGTTAGTCTCATTCCATGTGGTTATAGAGGTCAAGAATAGGACATATGGATAGGAAGTGCAAGAAGTCAAATTCCTATAATTCAAGAGGGAAGCTCCCCCAATAGAACTCCGAAATTGAATGAACTATATAGTAAGTCTGTGAGGTGCATGTTACTGGTGAAGTCTCTTAAACGGAGGTCTAAATTGCTCATTAAAGAAAAGATTTTACATAATAAGAGACGGATAGGGAGAGATAACAATAAGTATGTCTAAATCTACTACTCCTACAAATGTGAGACATTGAGGGAATGGGCTCAGATCTTTGAGAACTTGCTCTGTTAATAATGGTTATGTAATACTCAGTCCTCCAAATTTCTAATAAAAAATGTTGACACATTTATTCAATACTTGACTTCTCTGAGCTATAGTTTAGAGGCAATTTTATTTTTGTCTTTCACATTTAACTACATACAGTATAATCCTTGCTAATCCATGCTTACTGGAGAGTTCAGAAACATAGCTAACTCTCAAAACACATTTTAGCTAATATTTTCAACTGAACTAGTGAATTTTGGTATTACACCCCGACTGTGGCATTAATGAATTTCACTGAGAGAACAATTTGATTTATTCATTCATATGATGTTAGCAAAATAATTAAATTTGCTCATCAGCAATGAGAACAGCAAATGGATTAGAAGCTTGGTTATTTGTTTATTTATTGCATGAACATGGATTCAATACGATTTATGCCTTAAATCTCCTGGGTAGGTAGGTAGTGTGTAAATTAAATTTGTGTTTCACTTTAGACACGTTTCAACCACGATTATTGTAAAGAGGTCTTAGATATACATTGTGCTTCTAGGTAACAATTTGATAGTAATTTAGAGAGTCAATTACCAAACATAAACGTCCTTTTGAAATGTTTAAAATTTACTTGAATGGGATAGGACAATTTAGTAAACTAACTGTTATGATCATCCAAGTATGAAGGTGTTAAGTAAATAAATAACCAAACATGATTCTTGGTAAAGTTATTTAAAATCATTT
>NW_012150618.1:4823296-4826010 GCF_000956105.1 Propithecus coquereli | reverse complement strand
TCATTCTAGTCTTGTTTAATAGAAATTATATTTGTTTAAAAACTCTATTTTTGAATATTAAGTGGGTATTTTCTAAAATTGCCTTATATTTCTTCAAAAAACTACTTCAAAACCCCTGACATGCCTTTAGAGGGTTGTTTCTTTATTTCTGCTATAAATTTTTTTTTTTCACAGACCCCTGATGACTACTTTTCCCTTTTCCTATCTTTGAGTCAGGTTAAGTCTGACCAGGTCTGATAGTCCAAAGTAATCAACAGACACGAACTTTCCTTGGAGCTGCCATTATCTGCTCCTCTGCCAGCAACCTCCTCTTGCAGATATGTGGTTGGACGGTAAGGTGATTTCAGGGCACCCAACATAGCTTCCAGTGCAAAGTACTATCAGAACACTCACATAGCAAATTTTGGTTTATGCTCCTACTTGTGAAAGGACTGATTAGAATTCAAGTTGAGGGGAAAATTCTTTGAATTGAGGGAACAGACCTCTGATTGCTAGTTTGCTGTTTCTTAATCCAGTCCCACCAATTTCAGAGTCTGTAGAAATGTTGATTGGATTCTAGAAGATTGTTTTTTGGTGTTAATTGTTTTCAAAACTTATTAAGAATTTTTTTCTCAGTTCAGACATTATCTTGGACATTTTAATAAAAATTTAGGAAGAGAGCTTTCTGTTGCTTTTGTTTTCTCATTTATATAATTCGGTGCTCAGAGTTCTACATAAAAAAAATCACAGAAATTTGTTTGATTGGTTTTATATCTCATAAGTTTTTCCTTATTCAGTTCTACATGCTCAATTTAGTCAACTAATTTTTTATGCTATAGTTTAGGCATTTGTTTTAGTACAGCAGCCATTCATAGGCTACATGACACATTATACCATGTATCAACATTAGGGATCTTTATTACCTCTTGTATTACATACTGAAGTCAAGGAGAGTCATACATACCATATCAGTATGTATGATAAGTATGATTTCCATATCACTGAAAATCCTGTATTAATGGAATAGGAGTTAATGATATTTAAATTTATTGCATATTCAAGTACAGTCAATCTATTATCTATGCCAATTAAGAGGTGCAATGTCACAGAAATACAATGGAATCCAGAAACTATTCCCGAATTATTTTGGATTCATATGCATTATAACTTTTTCTTTGTTTCATGTTTGCATAATTACAAATTTACCCAAATTTATATGCAAATTAACTTGGATTCTCTGAAACCTTCTCTGAAACACCAGTTGCCTGGATTAACATGCTGGTTCTCAACCAAAAAACCCAACAACAACAAAAAAAGACAAATCCAGGATGTAAAATTGAAATAGGTCATTTTTAAAATGGAGAATCCACAAATAGTTAAGAATTAGCAAGTCTTCTCCATGAATCTGTAAAAATTCCTGGAGTGATATGCATGTGTGTGTACATGTGTACACATGTATGTGCTTGTTTGTATTGAAGGTGTATTTATTATTAGTTTTAATTTTAGAGTCAGGGTCTTGCTCTGTCTCATAGGGTGGAGTGCACTGGCATGCTAATAGCTCATTGTAACCTTGAACTCCTGGACTCAAGCAATCCTCTCACCTCGATCTCTCAAGTCGCTACAACTACAGGCATGTGCCACCATGCTCAGCTAATTTTATTTTTTGTAGAGATGGGGTTTCTCTTTGTTGCCCAGGCTGATCTCAAACTCCTGGCCTTAAAGGATCCTCCCACCTTGACATCCCATAGTGCTGGGATTATAAGCGTAAACTACTGTGCCCAGCCCTGAAGTGTAATCAATGTGAGAATTATAGCTATATTATTTCCATAGTGTTAAGTTGAATGATAGAATTGTTACATGGTTTTCATCTTAATTCTTTAAATCTATTTTCATGGGTTACTTTAATCTAATTTAAAACTCTTTGATTAATAAATATATAACCAATATGAGGTTTTTTTTTTTTTGAGACAGAGTCTCACTGTATTGCCCTGGCTAGAGTGCCGTGGCGTCATCCTCGCTCACAGCAACCTCAAACTCCTGGGCTCAAGCGATCCTCCTGCCTCAGCCTCCTGAGTATCTGGGGCTACAGGCATGCGCCACCATGCCTGGATAATTTTTTCTACGTATTTTTAGTTGTCCAATTAATTTCTTTCTATTTTTAGTAGAGACGGGGTCTCGCTCTTGCTCAGGCTGGTTTCGAACTCCTGAGCTCAAACAATCCGCCCGCCTCGGCCTCCCAGAGAGCTAGGATTACAGGCATGAGCCACTGCGCCCGGCCAGAAAACCATTTCTTGAGGGAAAAAAAGTCCTAATTTATAGCATTTGCTGATTTCCCTGGTAAATTACTCCTACCATGGCTGATTTCAAGCTGTTGATTTTTTGTCATCGAATGGGAAGTTGGACAGAGATATATCTAAGGTCTCTTGGGGTAGTATAAGCAGCTCCAGCACATTGCTGCATAGTACTATGGTGAAAACCTTAATAAACATGGGAAAGAAACAACGGTGAGTATCGCTTCATCATTAACTTCTTGTTACTTGTAGACCATATTTAATGTTTGCATAATATTTTATGCAGTGAACACTCTATGATATATATTAATGTATACATTATGTATGTATCTATATAACAATTTCTGTATTGGGGTAGTATAAGCAGCTCCAGCACATCGCTGCATAGTACTATGGTGAAAACCTTAATAAACATGGGAAAGAAACAACGCTGAGTATCGCTTC
>NW_012150618.1:4808070-4812541 GCF_000956105.1 Propithecus coquereli | reverse complement strand
CAGTTCCCCAAACCTTATATTTATATAATATTATGACTATGATATAGTGAAACAAGACTTTTTAAATTCTCATAATAGGGAAAATGATCTGGTTTTATCTTTCTTTTCACTAATTTGATTTTGATCAACTCTAATCCTGTTATTTCAGTGGTTGATGGGAAAAAGTTATAAAACTCCCTGAATTTTAAAAGTGGCTTATAGCTTACATATAAAGCTACTTGATTTTTGGCAATAATTGGCAGGATTCATGGACTGTGTAATTTAAATATTATTAAATCTCCAAATAACTTTTTTTAGACTTTGTGATATGCTAAATGACGTCATTGCATCTAGTCTTTCTATTTTATTCCTCCTGAAGTTAAAACTAAAATCCACTAGCAAGATAGGGAGAGAAGACCCAGGAATGTGGTAAGTTATGAGGAGAGTTTGTTTGGAATTAAAATTCAGACCACAGCTAATTTACAGAATGAATAATCAGATAATTACTAAATTATTTGTCTTGGGAAAAAAATGATTGCTGTGAACCCATGATATGGCCCGCCCAGTTGAGAGTAATATCAGAAGAGGAACATTTATGTCATGAATCAGCAAATAAAGGTAAATAATTGCTTGAATATCTTGAGATTCTAATGCTATTTTGTGATTATAATTACTTAAAATATGATTTTTACACAATAATGCTTCCTCATAAAAAATAAAATGTTAATTCAACAATCCTTGAACATCAACTGATAATTAGATATTTTTAAAAACTGAACTTTGAAAATGTAGACCACACCATCTTTTAAATTTTTAATATGAAATTTGTATTTCAAGTTGGCTGTGTGACTTTTTCTTCTTCTTGTCCTATGTATTTCCTATGAAGCTTCTAAATTCCTAACAGTCTTTGAACTATTAAAGTTTTATTTTTCTATGTCAGTGGTCCCCAAACATAAAATCCATGTGGAATTTTTAAAATACAAATATAATAAGACTTTTTTTTGTAGATCTGTAGATACTGAATATCTAGAAGTCGAGTTCCAAAATTATATTGTTTTTTTAAGTTTCTTGGTGACCATACCCACTTCTTACATTTGGGAACCCATGATCCTGTACAACTCCTGGGACACTTAGCATATCTGGACTTAGTGGTTATTTTTGAACATTTTATTAAATATCCTTTGCCAGATTGTAAGCTTTTGAATGACAATACTCACATTACATTAATGTTATTTTTTAATCTTCTAAAGTAACTTCCACATGTTAAACATTTAAAATATTTTTATGACTGAGTGACTCTAAATTGTTATGAGTAATAGGCATATGAAGTCTTTTTTAAAGATGCAGGTAAGATCTTAATATCTTTGAAATGTCTTTTATACGGTTTATAATTGTTAACACACATTATTCAGACTCCCTGGAGGCCGGTTTCTAGTTGCATCCACCAGACATCCTTGTAGGCAGTACCCTATCCACAGAATTATTTTCAATAATTCATGAGTTAAGTACCCTTGGCTATGTTTAAATAACAAAAATAATTCCAAGTTGAATTTAAAATATGGCCCAACATTTTCATATGTTGAAAGGTTATTAACATTGGTTTATGAACATTATGAAAAGTATTGGAAGGCCAATGAAGCTATCTATGTCAGGGTTTAATGTGCTTTTTGTTGTGCTACCACTATCACCATCGCTACTGTTCCACTACCACCATTGTTTACTATATGCTAAATGCTATGCAAGGTGTTTTAAATATATAAGCTCATTTCTTCATAACAACTCTGGTAGGGAGAAGGAAATTAGACATCAGAGAGTTTAAGTAGCTTACCCAAGGTCATGCAGGTATAAGGTAGAGGAACTGGGATTTAAACCAACATCCTAAAATACATCTTTATCTCCTATACTCTTCTGCCATAATAAATACCCCCAAAACATAATAAAAATCTTTATCTGCTGTGTGCCAGTTTCTGTGTTTGGCTTTGGGGAAACTAAGAAAAACGGGACCTGGTTTGCTACCAGTTGGGAGCTAATAATCTTGAAAAAGGCCCCCAAAACACTTCTCCATTCTTGTCCCAGCCGTCTTAATTTTTTTTAATCTAACAAGTTTATTTCTTAGTGATGGTCACCAGGACCAATTTTTAATACCATTTAAAAATATCCAAGAAAGCTGTCATAAAGCATAAAGAATATAAGTGAGAGAATACATAGGAAGAGAATGGGCACATTTGGAACATTTAATACACATAATTTCATTTAATACTTATGACAATTTTGTGATGTGAATTTCATATCAGATTTATGAAGGGGAAAAATGAGATTCATGGTGGTTAAGAAATATGACTGAGGTACCTAACTTGTTAAGTAGAAATGCCAGATTTCGATCTCTTCTGGTGACATCCAAGGCCTTTGCATTTCCTATTGAACCATGGCGTGTTCCATATGGTTTTGGTTCCTGATTTCTAGTTTGGGAGCCACGAGAAAGGGAGGGTTCCCTAGCAAACCCGAGATTCATAAAGTAGCAAGTTTTAATATTATAACAGGTAGATTAGTAGAATCTATGTTAAAATATATTCACTGTACAAAGATATAAAAATAAGAGGTAGAAAAACCAGACTTAAGGAAATTTGGTTAGATACTGTTCCAGTAAGGAGTGCTGCTTAACCTATTTTGTCAATTCTTGGTGGCAGAATCCTGACCTTACTAATCATTCGGGAATCCACTTGGTTCAAATGTTCCTTGAAATGATTATCAGTAAGGATGTATTAGCTTGGGACCTTATAACGTTAAAAATATTAGTTGAAAATGGTTGAACCCATACCATGTAATGAAAACTATTAACACTTCAGAGAAATATAATGAAATGTAGCAATTAAAGTACTATAAGGCAGGGCTTGCTGTAATTTCTAATTCACTAAGGAACTATTGAAATAATTAGCCTGTGGGACCTGAGAATCACCTGCTTTTGGTCTTTTTGGATTTTTCTTCCAAATTTGCGAGTCATTCTCTTTGTTCGTGCTGTTCTTGTCTCATCCTGATCTGCTTCTTTGCATCAAGGTTATGATGACATCAACAGGAAATTCTTGGGCTTTGTCCATATGATTATTATTCTAAGGTCACTTAAGTACACTCTTTGTCTATTCTCTTTAAAGGGGATTCTTCTTCTAATATACTTTCTGTTAGATAACTTGCATCTAGTTCCTCTCTTTGGCACTAGCACTGTCCTGGGCCATTCCCCACTGCCTCTATGTTCTTCTCTGTAGTGGAGGGAAGGGATTTTACTCTGCTTAATTTCTGGCAGAAGAAGAAATTCCAAATAGGAATCTAAGCTAGAAATGAATCTCATGTTTTGCAGAACTATGAATGACTTATCAACATCATGCTTAATATTATTATATATATTTATTTGTTTAGGCAGTGCTGGACTTTTACCCTTTAATAATATTTCTCCTAAAATCATGTAGGCTCAAAAAGCAAGACTTTTTTGGAAGAAGTAGCATGGTTTCTTTAAAAGGTATGAAGCATTACTAAAATATGTTACTTTTTAGTTGTCTCAGGTTAGATCCCTGGGAGGCAGATTCTGAGATGGAGATTAGTCTACAGCAAGTTTATTAGGAATGTTCTTGGAATCCACATATGTGGGGGAGAGGGAGAGAAGGAAACAGTATCAGGCAGGGGACTGTGGTACAGTCACAACAAAACCTTGGTCAGTGCTATCGAGAGCTCTGAAGCTGGCATATTGTACCCATCAGAGTTGCATTTAGCTAGGGCAATGGCCCAAGCCTTTATACCTCTGTAGACCAGTCGTTAGATGCAGGCCACTCAAGGTCATGTTGGCGTGCCCTTGGCTGAAGCAACTCTTTTGGTGGAGGCAATTCTAGAAGAAGGTTGTCTGCTGAAAACTGTCCCAGTAGCTGGAGAATAATCCTTCAGTGCTAAAGACAGGACCTTGGCAGCACAATGCAGCATTTATGACACTCGTATTTCATGAAGAGGAAATAATGACATAGATTAAAGCAATATTTCTCAACTTTTCCAAACCATTCCTCCTTTTGATAAACGTAAAACTTATTTCTAATATATTGACCTGAGGGAGGAGTGGTATGACTCCTAGTTGGCAATCTACATTCTTGGTATATATCCAGTGGACGAGAGTATGTCCTGAGCCCTGATATTCATTAGGATATATTTCTTTTCCCTTGCGTTGCTTCCATCCTAACTTCCCTTTCCAACCTCCCCTATTCAGGAGTCTGAGTTATAATATTATCTGATATTTTCTGCAAAAAAACCCCAAACAAACAAAAACGAGGGTAAAATCTGCACAGCAATGTTTAGATAGCTCTTCATCCTTTTACACATTATCATGTGATCTTCTGTGATAAATGGTCATGAAAGATCAAGTGATTGATTTAAAAAGGAAGAACCAATAGATAATATTTGTTTTTAATTTCAAATGTTTTTAGCAAGGTTCCAGCAAAGTAAATTAATAAAACCT
>NW_012150618.1:4794251-4807426 GCF_000956105.1 Propithecus coquereli | reverse complement strand
TCTCTTTGAGAGAATTATTATTATAGGTTAGTTAATTATGAAGGCAATTGTATAAAAAGTGTAATAACATATCTCAGGGTGGACTTACTGAGACTGAGGGTATTTGTCACTATGATTGGAGAGATGGGGAGAAATGATGGATCTGGAAGGAAGAAGGTAATCTCATTAGCGTGTCAAATCCTATGTTAGTTTGCTGACCTTGGCTAGAAGTCGGTGTCTGGTACTAAGACTGAAGAAGTCAAAACATTTTCAATGTGGGTTGGAACATCTAAAAATATACTTTCTTACAAATGGAAAGGGTTGGACTTTTGAGTAAGGCATGCTGTAGTAAAATGTGGAACTGAGCCTAAGGGTCAAAAGAGTTCATCACTTATTTGCTATGTGAATGGCCAAGTTATTAAACTTTACTTGTCTTTGTATTTTGGGACTAATACTTGGCCTATTTATATAACAGTATCAAAGGGCACAAACCTATATGAACACATTTTGAAAACTATAAAGCACAATGAAAATGTAATAAATTATAAAATTCTAGGCTATAACCTATCAAATATATCAAAACAGAAAATCCAAGAGTGACTGTAGATTGTTGCCTGCAAAACTGAGGGGAAAATACCCAAAAATCTTACAAGTATTATAAAGTTTAAATGGCCTCAGGAATAAGCATCATATGGAAAGGAATTGGGGAAAATAGCTACAATTGAACAAAACCTGGTGTGTCCGCACCTATAAAGATGAAATTCTAAAACTGAATTTTGAGGAAAAAGTAAGGCATATGGGGGTTACAAAAGTAACCAGCCATGAAGATAAGCAAGTGCATGTAGAGATGTCCATATGTGAACAGGAAGGGAATATTGATACTATTTAGAAATGTTGATACTAAATAATCTCAATAAATTGGTAGTTAATATAATGTATGAATTAAAATCTCTAAAAATCACCAAGATTAAGGATTGTGCAGATGTTTCATCATTTCAGGAATATTAGATTTTGGGAGTAGCTACTCCTTGAAATCTGAAAGAGGTGCTGAGATAAAAAGATAAAAATTTTGCTTTGCCCAGGAGTTCGCCATCCTGGAAGAGCACATGTACTGAATGTTGATGGGTGAGAGATTCTGAGGCCAGATCACCTCCCATCTCTTCTTCTCCTCCCTAGATTGGGGTTGGAGACACAGGGGCAAGCCTGGTGCAGCCCTTATCTTGTAAAGGCTAGGGGTGTGCCATTTCTGTCTTTTTGCCTGGTCGTTTTCTGGCTACATGCCTGCTTTTTCCTAGGGGGAGTTTGAGAAGAACACTAGGGCTGACGGTGTTTGGAGACTGTGCTCTCCTGCCTCTCAGTCTTCAAGCGTCCCCCATGCCTGAGAGCTCACAGGGTTACTGGGATTCCCTCAAATTCAGGGCTGCTCATCTGGGCCCAAATCAAAGTCCACCCTGAGACCGGAAGTCTTTTAGCAAATGAATCTGTCAACAATGGGACATTTTGTGAGCATTTCTCTTGCGCCCAGGGATGTTCTCACCTTCGGCTTGTGAGTGCCTTGAGTAGCCACTTCTTGGCAGGTTTCTTTATTAATATATTGTTGTTTGCTTTTAGATGTTGGTATCAAAGTAATATTGCCCAACAGCCTTATTCCTAAATAGCTTTAGCCCCTTTTGCGTTTGGCTAGAATTACTTGGACTTCTCTTTCTATAAGTACCAACAATTTTTATTGAATAGTTGAGAGTAATAAATTTGACACAAATATCCCACAGGCAATGCCTATTTACTTTCATAGAACAGTTTAATGACCTTAAACCATGGTTCTGTGACAAGAAGACAGGTCCAAAATACCTGTCTAAATTACGTATAATCAAGGTCTGTGGCAGCTTAAGGAAATACAGTTATGCTGCCAAATAAGAGCATTTTAATTCATAGAAACTATAATTTGCTATTCTTGCTATGTCTGCTCTACATCATTTTGCCTTTTATCATTCAAATAAGGATCTATTTTCCAGAGTTCACGTACTATGAAACAATATAATCATATATTTTAAATTGGGTTTCATTTATCTCAATACTCCGATGGCTTCCTGAAAGTGTTCTATGTGGAAGAATTATTAGAGGTTAGCCCTTTGCAAATTACAAGGAGATATTTGATATGTACCAGAAAAAAGAATATTATTACCTGATTAACAAAGCAATCCCATCATATACTTTATTGTTAGAAAGCCCACTGGCAGAATTTAAAATAAAAAAGGCACAAAAATTTCTCCTCATTTAGTTAACAAATATTAATTGATCACCTACTATGTGCCAGGCTCTATGCTAGCTCTGGAAATTCATCAGTGAACAAAATTCTCTGTCCTCAGAGAGCTAATATCTTACTGGAAAAAGATAACAAAAATAATACATAATGTTTTAGAAACTAAATGCTGTGAAACTACAGAGCAGGGTGATGGTGGTAGGAGAATGAGAGTGGGTTCTATTTTAAATGAAGTGGAGAGGATAGCTGCATTGGGGAGGTAGAATCTCTGTGATGAATTGGAGATGAGTGTACGAGTTTTCTAGGGCTGCCATAACGAAGTACCATAATCTGAGTAGTTTAAAACAATAGAAATTTATCGTCTCACAATTCTGGAGGCCAGAGGTCTGAAATCAAGGCATCACTAGGGCTATGCTCTCTCTGGAACCTGTAGGAGAGAAACCTTACTTGTCTCCTTCTAGCTTCTGGTGGTTCCTCTGGCAATCGCTGGCATTCCTTGGCTTGTGGCTGCATCACTCCAAGCTCTGCTCCATCTTTTCGCATGGGTTTCTTCTCTGTGTGTGTCTCTGAGTGTTCGCTCCTCTTTTTATAAGGACACTGGTCATATTGGACTATGTATGGTCTACTCTAATGACCTCGTCTTAGCTTGATTACATCTTCAAAGACCCTATTTTCAAATAAGGTCACTTTCACAGGTGCTAGGGACCAGGAATTAGGACTTCAACATATCTTTGTGGGGGACACAATTCAACCCATAACAGTGAAATAATCTGCCATGCAGATATGTGTGTTTGGGACCCAGGGACCAGTACAGAGACCTTAAGCGGGGCGGGAGGGGTATGACTGATGTGTTTAAGGAGCTTCAAGGAGGCCATTCCTCTGATACAGAGCGAGTGAGGGGAGTAGAGAGCCTGAGGTCAGAGAAGAACCAGGGACAGCCCAGCCAGGGCCTTTGTGGCCACTGCTCAAGTTACTCAGCTTTTTAACGTGGGATGAAATAGGGGGTGTTTGGGATTTGATTTACATCTTAAAAGCTTCACTCTGGCAGCACTGTTGAGACTAAATGACAGAGGCAAGGGAGGATGCAGGGAATCTGACCAGACGCAAGCTGATTGCAATATTCCAGGTGAAAGCAGATGGTGGCTTGTATCAGGGTGGTGGCAGTGGAAGTGGTAAAAAGTTGCTGAATGGATTGTGGGTATATTTTAAAGATATATCCCAATGATTTCCTGATAGTTTGGATGTAGGTGTGAGAAAGAAGACTCAAGGGTGACTCCAAGGATTTTGGCATGAGCAACTGGAAAGACAGGGTTGCATTAGGTAATAAGAGGAGGCCTTCTGGTGGAACAAGTTCAGAGACAGGATTAAAATCTCGGTTTAGGTCACGTGATGCTGGAGATGCCTTTTTAACATTGGAGTGGAGATGTTGGGCAGTCAGTTGTACATAAAATATTGGAGTTGAGATCTAACAGAAGAGCTGCCTCTTGCCAGGTAGTATCTGTGCAAATTAGGCAAGGTACACTTTCTGGATCAGCACTCTCTGGGCAGGGCATTTTAGCCCCCACTTTCTCCCTTGCCTGGGAGCTTTTGTGTGGTATTAGCTCTGCTTACATCCATCATGAGAATTGTGTCCAACAGGCTGTTTTTTCTCTTCACAGGAAGCCAAATTCTAGTTTTCATCCCTCTCAGTCAGAATGACCTTGGACAGGTCTGGGGAGTGTAGGAATATAAAGATAGGTAAAGAAAGATACTGAAACTAGGATATTCTTCCCAGAGATGCAGGGGTTCTGTTCTTGTTTGGCCCTGCCAGGTAAGAAGAGGTTCCTGCTGGGAAGCCTGTGCCCTCCTGTGGCTCAGGGACTGGTCCAAACATGTGAGTCTTTTCTTTGTCTGTACCTGTCAGTGACACACACAGTTCTATACACTCTCATTTTAAAATTTATGACTGAAAGATGATTCCTGGTTATTTACTGACTCTTAAGATTACAAAATTTGGATGACAAAACTGAAACTAGTATATTTTAAGGATTACTGAGAATTCTGAGTATTCTAAGAAGTGTGGTGGCTGCTCAACACATGGCACCCTTGCAAAATCTATCCCGTGCTAGTCCACACCTGCATGTTGTTGGACCTACCTTTGTTATGATTGCATTATCGGCGCTGCCCTGAGTCTGTCATGCTTGTCAGTTGCTATTCTTTTGGCATTTGTATGAAAAAAAACCATTAACTTACCCTTCTCACTTTCAATTAATTTGTTATGGGTTTTGTGATTGAAACTACAGTAAGGAGTGAGTGACATGTATTTAAAACAAAAATACTTGAGGCCCAATTTTTCAATAACTAGACTTGAAGACCCCTGAGTATTGTGGCTCAAACACAAATATGAATTATTCACACCACCATCGCATACACAGAAAGATACACACAATACACCCATTCCTTCCATTCTTTCCGAATTTTATTTGAATAGTGGCACTTCAGGGAGGGACAGGAGGATACTTACCTCCATCTCGGTGAGTGTCAGTGGCTGCTGTATTCCAGGGGCTGCTCTTATCCTCTCTTTTCCCTACATTGCTCCTTCTTGCCTTCCCTTTCCCATTTACAATTCAGCACTAAGGAAACAGACATTTTCCTCAACACAAGGACAAATTAAGAAGCAGTGTGTTGCTATAGAACAAGCACTATCTGGACTGAGTGTTGGAAATGTAACAGATTTCTGTTGAACTTTGGAAGAAATGAAAATAATAGTTGTCTACTGCCTATAAAATCGGAAAATTAATATCATATATGGATAGTGAAGGGGGTGAAAATCTTACTCAGCCTAAATTACCAAGCAGTTCAGAAGAATATTTCTTACCTTTAAAGATTCTTTCTAAATTTTCTAGCTCATTTTTTATTTCCACAAATATTTGCTAAACACCCTCATATACCAGGCCCTGGTCTGGGCAGAGAGCTAATTCCCTACTTCACTCTGGCAGAAGGAGTTGGTCCAAGAGGTCAAGGCAAGGCAGAGCTTGCCTCAGGTGAGCCAGGAGGGCAGCTAATGAAGATGGCAGAAAAGAACAGAGACTGAGCTGAGAGGAGGAAGAAAATGTAGGTAGCCTGAGAAAGGTGTTCTGTATTCAAATGAAGCACTGAGCTTTGCTTCAATTTCTTTGGCAAAGCAGGTGCTAATTTAGTTGACACATTCAACAAAATATAAGCAAATGAACATTATTAGGAAATAGATTTCTTTTGTTGCTCTCTGTGTTAGAAGAAGAGTAGCATTGTCAGCAGAAATATTACACAGGATGGGAATGTGTCCTAGTATTTAGTGTAACATCACATCTGAAGCATCTTCATTATTATTCAGGTTGAGATCTGCTGGTGTGATGGAAGATGAAAGACTGGATTTTTGTTGCTAAATTCTTTTCCTGTGCCATGTCTGAACTGCTTTTCTAATGTGTTGTTTTTAATGGCAGTCTGAAAGGCCTCAGTATGAATAACTCACTTGAGATAGCAGCTGTGGAAATACATTGTTTAAAAAAAAAAAAAAAAGAAAGATTCTGACTGTTCAGCACAAGTGCTAGCTAGGACTGGCATTTGGATATGTATCGGTTCAGCCAGGATCTATTGGGAATGATTGATATTCCTAAAATGCTAGGACAGAGAGATTAAAGAAAATAAAAGAAATGTATTTATCACCATTCAACTGGCATAAAATACAGATATAGAGGTAAAGAAAGATTTATGTTATTGCTAGACTTAACATACTTGTATGAACTACAGGGAAAATTATCTTATTGCTATTTATAGAATGTCATACAGTATTTAAAACTAAAAATTTCAGCAGGAGCTTAGAAAAACAATGTGACTGGAGCATTATAATCATCCAATTATATATTTTGTTCTTGTAATTTTAAGAACATGATTCCATAACCATTATCATTGCTGTTACTCAGAAGCACTTGTTGCAAACCCTGTGGGCTGGAAATCAGGTTGAGCAGTATGAAGTTCAGAGGTGATTTTTGGCATAAAAACAACACTCCATTCAGTGCCTTAGATGCATGATTTGTGAGATCCAACTTTGAGGTGATGGGTGGGATAGGAAGGCCATCTGTGAGTTAGGTGGGAGAAAAGAAAGGGGTAAAGTAAAAAGTGGGCAACCTCTCATGAAGAAAAGACCCCAAATTTATCTTCCTTATTGGAGCAGACTGGTGGAGAACAGCTTTTGTGTTTATATTTTTTTAAATTGTTGAAATTTTATAACACTCCCATTATTAAAGACTTCTTATCTTGTCTCGATTGTCAAAAAGATGATCCTACTTTTTGTTTTTTTAACTCTATGGTAAAAAGCTAAGGGAGTTTGTCCAATCTCTGCCCTCCCACTTTGTATGGTACTTGGACATGGAGGGCAAGTATTCCAAGGCATTGAAATGTTTGTTTCTTCTTAAGTGATCAATAATAGAGCCTAGTCTTCTCAATCACAAGGATATAGAACATTGATAACTCATGGATCATCAAAAATAAGCAGACTGATGTGATCTTTTAGAGATAAGAGTTGTAGAGGAATTAACAACTGGAATTTTCCTGGTTTGCTACAGTGACAATGCAAAATTGTAAAGTGAGCATGGCACTGGCAGACTGTCACCAATGAAGTGGGTAAACGTACAATTTTGGTGGCCCAAAGAATCACAGTATCTTCAACAAATTATTAGTCAGAGGTGGCTTTATAGTTTTTACTGGAGATGGTGATTTTGCTTTGTTACTGCATAAAAGAAGCTGATGTTGAGGTCGATGTAGCAATTAAGTTCACCCACCATTTTAGGCATTGCTAATAGAAGAATTTTACATATACTATTGTATGGGTGGCATGATAATACCAATTACTTTCTTATTTTTTCCTCTCCTGGGTATCCAAACTTCTGCTTCCACTCCTCAAGGAAGGAATGATATAACAAAACCCAAAAACAAAGGAATCAAGTCTTACCTTTTGTGTTTTCAAAGCCTACATCCTGGGGGAACACAGGATATAGACTTACACATGATCCAAGGAGAGTCAGTTCTTCACTCCTGAGACTTAGAAAGAGTGGTAAGAGAAGGGAAAAAGTTACAAGGTAAGTAGAAGAGTTAGATGTTGAAGGTTCCTGAGGAGGGGACCACTGCCCTAGTCTCCTGGGTGGAATCTGTGGTTCTCTGACACTTTGGAGGCATCTAAGAGCAGGGAGGACCCAAGCCTTAGTGAGGGGTTGGGAGGATGGTATGGGTTAGGGTTGGGGGAGGAGAAAGGAAAGGAAATGCAGGTGGCAAGATTATCTTTTTGTGTTCCCAATTGTGGCTTAGAAGCAACACAGTAGAAATGGCTGCATGGTGTCTAGGCAGACAGGGCTGAAACAATATCATGGAGTTCTCTGTATCCCCACAAGGGTGAGGACAACACACTGTCGTCTGTGTGCTCAAATGTAGGGTGGAACTAGGTGCTCAAATGTAGCCCAACATATCCCCACTGAATTTCCCACAACCCTCAGTGGAGTAGGGGCGGCTAAATGGTTTCCAAATGCTCCAGGCCAGGGGGATGGGGAAATGGCTCAGAGAGAGCAGGACCTGGAGCAGGCTTGATGTTGGTAGTGAAGGATGATGCAGTGGCATCTGAGAACAGATGACCCAAGCCCCGGAAGAACAATGTCTCTTCACAAAGCATAATTTAAAACCTGTGGAGTCACTAAAGTACTTAGAGATAAAAGGGCATCTTGACAGCAACTTGCTCAAAGCTGTTTGAAGGTAAGAGTGGGAGAATGATCAAGCAACTGTAATAAAACGTTAACTCTTGGGGAATCTGGGGAAGAGTACACAGAACTTATTTGTATTTTCTGTGTCTGAAATTATTTCCAAATTAAAAAGTTAAAAAAATAAGGAGAGAGGAGGCCAAAAAAAAAAAAAAAAAAAAAAAGCACGTAACGCACATAGAGGGTCTGTCTGGGTCTTGTTCAAGATCTGCAGAGTATCATTTATTCAAAAAGAGTAGTTCTGCAGTGCTGAATTAGTAATAGCTGGAGGATGCCCCTCTTTGCATCCAAAAAGAAAAAGAAGAACAGACTTACAGAAGCTTGAGGACACATAGTGGCAAGAGTTGAAACAGAGTGGTAATTTGTTTTGAGCTGAAGTTAATAGAAAGTGAAGTGAATATAGCCTGAAGCAGCCCATAGCTTGCAAAAAGATGAGTTTTGGAAAACTTGGGCTTTTGGTGAGTTAGTTAAGTGGCAAAATGTCTGATTTTACCTACAAGCACTTATTTCGAATTCAATTTAATGCCTTTATTTATTATTTAATTCACTGATAAGTGTACATTAAGCACTGTGCACTCGGTGTTATGTGAGCTAGAATGAACAAGGCTGGGTTGTAGCTGTGAAAATTTGCTTTCAAGGTGTTTATGAGTTTCTAGAGGGGGAAGACATGTATAAATGCAACCATGGACAATAGAATGTGATACTAACTGTACAAAATATATAAGTAAAATGCTGTGGCAACAAAACAAAAATTATCTTTATTGGAAGGACACAAAAGACTTTGTGGAGGAGGTGGCATTTTAGCTGGAATTTGAAGGTCAGTAGGATGTTAGTGTGTAGAGATGGGAAGTTAAGGATGGTCTTTTTGAGAAGAACATGAGCTAAAATGTAGGCATAGTGAGAGTGTAGAGGGGACTGACTGGATGGGACATTCTCCACGATGCTACTTTGGGACTGAAAATTGGTGTGGTGGAGTGGGTCTCCAACTGGGCACGTTCTATGGGGTCCTTGGTTCCATTAAGGAATTACGTGATTATATCTTTTTAAGCTTTTTTAAAAAAGCTTTTTAAGCATTTACCTTCTTTCCCATCTGAAGTTTATTTTGATAACTGTTTTGAAGTGAGGATCCCATGTCATTATCTTTGACATCTTCATTTCTCCACCCCCTCACACATCCAATCAATCACCAAGTTCTATCAAACCTACCTCTAAATATTTCTCAAATATTTCCATTTTCTTTATCCTCATTCTCACCACTTCAAGCTGCAATCATTTTTTTACTGAATTGCTCCAACAGCCTTCTAGCTAGTTCTGGCACCCACATTTCTTCCTTTTCTGATCCATTTTAAAAAGAAAAACCAGATCAAGTTTCACTTGCTTAAAATTCTTCAGTAGCTTCCCTTCCCATTGCCCTTAGGTAAAGTCTGAAATCCCTGATATATCCATGAGCCCCACATTACCTGGTTCTTACCTACTTCTACAAATTCATTTCTTGCCGCATACTCATTATGCTCTGTGTTCCAGCCATAGGGAACGTCTTTCAGTTCACCGTACCCTTCTCCAAGCCAGATGACTCTTCACTTAGCTACTGCTGCAGACATCAGCTTGCAAGTCACTTTCTCACAGAAGCTTTCCCTCTGAATAAAGATGAGTATAGGTTACTCCATCCTTTAAAATACCCCAGTAACGCCCTACACATATCCTTTAGCATATATGCAATTACTTATTTTATGGGGCTGTCTTCCCCATTAGACTATAGACTCACAAGGGAAGAACCTTGCCTGTCTTCTCTTTCCAGAACCCAGTGTGGCTTCTGGTACCTCGTGGATGACACAGATAAATTTATTGACTGATTGAATTCATTCTTTCCCCTATTGATTTTGATGTATGCTTTGTCATTTATTAAGATTGTCAGCCCAAAGAAAGAAACTGAGGCAAAATTAATATGGAGAGTTTATTTGGGCAAAGGTCGGGGAATGCAGCCCAGGAAACACTGGGAATTACTCCAGAGAACAAAGGAGAGGCTCAAATTTTTAAAGAGAAAAGGACAAATCAGGAGAGGTGGAGATTACAAAAGTTGTGCTTCAAGAATTCTCATTAATTAATGACTAAATGACATTGATTGATGATTGGCTATACATTGTCGAACTATAGGGTATGAGTTGTGGTGTCCAGTGTATGGCATTGTTAGGTTAATTTATAGCTGTTGGTAGCAACATTCAGTCTAGAGTCCATATAGCAGGTGAATTACTTGGCTCAAGTGGGTAGTGAGAAGTGACTGCTGGCACATTTCAATGCCTCTGTGGGCCTGATAAGTTAAAAAAGGCTTTTATTCCTCAGATAAAATGTTTCTTTACTTACCCAAGATCTTTATTTACACATCTGTTTCTAGGCCAACTTTTCTCTTCTAGTGATTATCTCTCTGTCTATCTATCCATCCATCTATCTATCCATCTATCACCATCATCATCACCATTTTCTGTTTTTTCTGGACATTGTCTGTTCTTTCTTTTTCTTTTCTAGATTAGTCCACAAATCCTTAGGATATTGACTAGGAAGAATCATGTAAAATTGTGCTTTGGAAAAAACTGACAAATAGTTACTGTTCCCAAACAGAAGCATGTAAAGCATCTCTGTTTAGTCATGCCTTTCTTTAAGTTTCCAAGGAATATTTGTAATTTTTAACACTATAAAGTATCTAGAAGAAAATATAAGTGCATGTTTATTTAATCTCTGGACAGAATATGATTTTCTAAACATTAAAGCAATGGAGGAACTAACAATGGAAATGGCTGATTGATATAATTATGTAATAATGAAATCAATAATGGATGTTTAGATACAATATAAATAAAAGGGAGAAACTAGAAGAATAATTGAATAGAGACGCCAAATGGCTTCTCTCTTCACCACATAAATAAATGACACAAATTGATGAAGAGATACACTAATACCTCAAAGAAAAATGGGCAAAGAACTTCACCAGTTTTCAGAGAAGGAATTTAAAACGGCATGGACTATTCTTTTTAAGTAATTCTGATTCTGACATGTCATCGCTTGCCTCAGCTGTTTTTAGATCACTTGTAAGGCTCCTCTCTTCAGGTGGATGATACCTACTAGGTTTTTAAACTGGCTAGATCCTTTGTTAAATATAGTTTACAAGCTTTAAAAGTTTTATTTCAATATCTTCCCAGCCCTTTTTTATTTAAATCTCTAAGTAAAAAGAAATAGAGGAAAGTGGTATCTTCTATTATTTCATAAAAAGAGGAGAAAGACCTTGGCACTCAGTTGACTGTAAGCATGTATAAATCACTGTTTTTTCAATTGTATGTTGATCTCAATACCCCAAGAGTCTATTGGCATTTTCTTTTATTGTCATTGATCAACATGTTAACTGCTTTGAGAAATCAGGTCTTTAGTTTTCTTGGCTAATTTCTCTTGTTATGTACTTTTAAAACTGAGAATGATACTTTGATGTAACTGTTGAAAGTTCATGAAATTGGTAAGTTTATTTAACAAAAATTTACAAAGTTATTGCTTTGTGCTGGCATAGTTTACCTGCTGGGGATATAGAAATAGAAGCTGTGCCCACTACCAAGACAGTGCTTGGGTGTGTTAGTGTTATAGTGTGCATTCTTATGAGGGGTGATATATACATATATATCAGGTTTGAAAGGAGCTAACAAATAATATCCCTCTTCCTCTTCCTAATTCAGGAATGATTACAAAGAAATCAGAGAGAGATAGTAATCAAAGTATCACTTTTCTTTCATTGGCTGAATTAGAATATTTGTCTTGACTCATGGGTGATAGTTATGCAAATTCTGACTTCAGGTCATTTCACTGAATTCAGTGTATCTATCTAAAGTGGCAGCTTTCTCCCTAAAGGATAAAACCTGTTCCCATGCTAATAATATAAGCTACAACATAACCTCAAGACAGGTTAACAGCAATGTGTGTGTCCCAAGGCCAGACTATGCTGTACGGGAAAGGGGCTGAATCTGCATGTTCAGCTGCTCCTTCCCAAAGCTGCTAATTAGGTAAGTCTTACCTTGGAGCTGCGTGAGAGAGGGCCAGATACTGTTCACCCAAGGAGTGGAGTTTTCTGTTCCTGCATGTGGTGTAAATAGTGGTAGATAAGCATATTCAGTTTAATACCAAAGCTTGTGGTTATCCAGGGCTGTGACTGTTTCTCTCAGGGGGAAGAGATCATGAATTTATTCTGCTCTTAACCTTCATGAACTCCTTCTCCCAATACCAACCATGGATTTTTAGTCTGTCTTCCTGGGACCACTGATGGGCAGTGTAAATACGTGGTGGATCAGAACTACACATCAGTTAAACTGATTTTAGGACTTTGCTGTCCAGGAACAGTAGTCAGTCCCTACTCTAACTCTCATCTCAAGGTATGTCTAGCTTTGTGATTAACATAGCTCCCAGAAAGTTATTCAGGGAGATCAAATGGTGGCGTAAAGACATTCCAATAATATTAAGATGGCAATATAAAAATGCTCTGAAATGTGAATTCTTCCCCTTTATAAAATTCCCATGTCAAAGAGATATCAAAATTATCTTTTGTCTGAAATTTTAAGGTCCAAAACTTTTTCGTTAAAATTTAGAGAAATTAACCGTCAAAATTAAGTTACCCATTTTCTCTTTCTGTTCAGACTCAGATAGGGGCATGTGTACTCTCAGTCTGGATAGAACTGAGCTCCTTTCATCAGCTGCAGTGTGAGTTGCTTTGTATTGGAATGAGTAAAGTCTTTCAATCCTCAACCTCTCTTGTGGATCAATTATTTTAACTTCTTACTTTGATATAATTATAGATTCATGTGCAGTTGTAAAAAATAATATGGAGAGGCCTTAGATAACTTGCACCTAGTTTTCCCCATGATAACATCTTACATAACTACATCCCACATCAAAACCAGGAAACTGACATTGGCATTGGTACAATCTGTAGATGTTACTCAGATTTCACCAGTTTTACACATAATTTTGTGTGTATGCATGTGTGTACATGTAGCTGTGCGAAATTTTGTCACATTTGTGGGTTCATGTGACCACCACAATCGATACAGGCCTCTTCCATCATCACAAAGATCCTTGGTGTTACCCCTTTAGGGTCACACTCACACGCTCCGCATGAACTCATCCCCAACCCTTGGCCA
>NW_012150618.1:4785532-4793436 GCF_000956105.1 Propithecus coquereli | reverse complement strand
TTTGACTTTATAAGACCAACATCACAGTCATGAAATTTTAAATGCCAAGCAAAAATTTGAGCTACTACAGTTGTAATCTCAAGCAAAATAATGTTTCTAGAACCAAGTGTAAACCAGTGTACACTGCATTAGTGTAGTGCAGATGCCTGTTATTGTTGCCAAAGATTCTAACAGGAATTCCATGATATTTGAGGAAAGGAAAGTGGACAGAGGCAGTCCGGTTTTAAGTCTTACCATGACACCAGTGTATGTCAGTGGTCCAGACATCACGATCTATGCATTTTAGCTCCACTCTGAGAAATTGTTCATCAAGATGTTAGTTTGGCAATATGCATTTACCGTAAATGGGAACCACCTAACTATGAGCAGGTCTCCTGACATAGTGGCTGCCGCCTGTGCCTCTGGCTATGAAAGAGGCCTATGAAAGCTGCTTTCTGGGTGCAGTTTTCCTCTGTCCTCACATATGTTTCTTCCTTAGCTGAAGCATTGGATAAAGCTACTGTTGTTTCTTATAATAGTTGAGCCCTTCAAAGTCCCAGGAGTGGAGGAAATAACTATTTTATAAATTTAGGATTATATTATTCAACTTTGCTGCGTTCGCTTTTGTCATTCAACAATATCTTTGGAAATCCTGTCAAATCAAATGATATAATGCTAATTTACTCTTTATAATACTGCATAATAGTCAACAGTATAAACATATGACAATTTGCCTAACCTTCCTGAATTGATGAGATTTAATTTTAGTGGAGGTACAGACTCATTGGCCATTCTTGGTGTCTCTACTTTGGTGCATTTCCCTTTCCTTGAGTGTGGACAGAACCTGTGACTTACTTCTAACCATCACTCCTGTGATTGTTTATTATGTAAGCCCCTGTCTTGCTGGAAGATTCACTCTAGAGACTTTCCCTTCTGGCTTGATGAAGTAAGTGGCCATTTTGAGGAAGCCCATCTGGTAAAGGATTGTGGACCTACTTTAGGTGACTTTTTAGAGATGAGGGTGGCCAAGAGGGTGGCCTCTGGTCAAGAACCAGCAGGAAGGCAGAGGCTTCAGTCCTACAGTCTCAAGGCAATGAATTCTGCCAACAGACCAAATGAGATTAGAAGCAGATTTTTCCCCAGTCAAGGTAAGAATGCAGTCTGGATGACACCTCAATTACAACCTTATGAGACCCTAAGTAGAGACCTCAGCTAAGATGTGCCTTGAGTCCTGACCCACAGAAACTGTTAGATGATAAATGTGTATTGTTTCTAAATTTGTGATAATTTGTTACCCAGAAACAGAAAACCAGTACAACTCTGCCCTCCCCCCCAATTTTATTTATTTATTTATTTTTGCCACTGGAAACAATACTAAATTTTCTTGTTCATATATTCTTGTATTTTATGCCTTTATTTTATAGAATAGATTTTTTTAGGAGCATATTACTATGCATTCTTTTAAGTTTTAACAGGTAATACCAGATTGTTTTCTAAAGAAGCTCTAATGATTGACATGTTACTAGCCATGTATGAGAGTATATTTTTTCCTATGTCATCACTAGCAATGGGCCCTAACAGGTTTACAATTCTTTTCCATCTCAAAGTAATAAAGAGATATCTCATTGTTACTTTAAATTTCACTGCCTACCAGTGAGTTTGAGCATATTTTTTATGTTTCTTGATTACAGGCGTTAGCTCTTCTGAGAGTGGCTCTTTCCTATTCTTTGCCAATTTTACCCTCTAGTGTTTTTTTTTGGTATCCTTTTTATTTTTTAATGACAGGTCTTTGTGTTTTATAGATATTAACTTTCAGTTCTATATGTTGCAGATTTTTAACCCAAATCGATTTTTTTATGTTGACTTTGTTTATGAAGGAAATTTTTTGTGGTAAAAATAAAACAATAACATCCATGTCCCTTCTGTGTGTGAGGACATAGTAATCCCTGAAATATGGAACCAAGTTTCTTAGTTATTTCAATAGCAAATCACAGCCCCCTTGAGGCTGTGGGTTTTTGAAGGGTGATTCTTAAAAGCTTGTGAACAGCCTCCATGATGTCAACAGATTAGTTTCTCCACAATTTTCTTTTTAACTCTTATATTTCAAAACAACATATAGGGCAATGCAATTTGGAGCAGCATATTTAGTACCATTTACCTATGCCTGGCATGAGACCTACTTTAGTAGCACTCTTTGGCCTGTAACTTAACTGCTTCTGTGCTTTAAAGACCCAGTCTGCAGATCTGACTAAGAAATAGAATAAAATTAGCTATGCTGATTCCAACAAGTGCCTAAAATTTATATTAAAGCTCTACTTACTCTAAGGTGAGATTTTATTGGAGCAAAAGAAACTCTCTTACCTGTAATATAATCCCTGTTCCATTGGCTGGCTTCAGGCCATTGCTATGCCAGTCTGAGTCAGGGCAAGTTCAGCCACAGAAAACCACACAGACTCTGATTGTTAAGCCCCACACTCCCTAAACTATTAAAAAACAGCCACACAGTAATAATAAAAGCCACAGAACACCAATGAGGTCCAAACCCAGGAGGCTTAGGGTTACCAAGGCATTGAAGGCTTCCAGCCTCCTTTCTTGTCCCTCTGTGCACTGCCCACATTTTGGTCCAGGGTTTATCTGTCAGGATTTCTGGCCCATAAGCACATAAGTTAGGGCTGGAGAGTCCCAATCAATGACCTATCTCTTCATTTCCTGAGTCTGGAAAAAAACTTGAAAACTACAACGGAAATACAAATGGATGATGTGAAAAATGTCTTTTTTTTATGGATAATGATGAATTAGAGAATGATGCTTGACCTATAGCCATACTTGATCTCTCTTCACTGTGCTTCCCTAATCTGTGAATTGAACTTACTGAGTCACAATGTCATGTCTTGGCGGGGCAGAACCTTCTTGGTCATGGATGAGAAGAAAAGATGTGTGTGTTGAAGCCTTTGCTTTTTGAAAAAGAGAAAGGAGCTGAACAATTTGTTTGAGTTCCTTCTTCCCATTGTCAGGATCAGAGAAGTCTCTCCTTCCCTAAGAAAGTATAGGTGAGGAGGCAGAGGGTTCCCTCCTGGGAAGTAGAGCTCCCTTGCTGCTGTGGGAATGCGAGGAGTTGGGTGACTGAGTGCCCCTCCAACATCATGACAGTGTATATACAAGGCTTTTCATAGCTGATGGGGTCCTTAGCTCTGACTGGGGTTTGGGTGGATGACTGGGAAACAGGAGGGTGACACTGAAGCTGAACTTAACAGATAAGTAGAAGTGTGCTCGATTTCTGGTACCTGGAATGGCATTTTAGATAGAGGAACAGCATAAATAAGGGGGAGAGCCATAAAATTTAAGGGTGTGTTCAGGGAGCAGGGAGTCCAGGGTGGTGAGAACACTGGGGAAAGTGGCTGAAGCCGAGGGTAGAAAGTCATGCTGGGACTAGGTTGTGAAGTACATTTTATTTCATACTGAAACTTTGGAGTATATCCTAAAGAGACTCACGTAAGGTTTTGAGTATGGAAATCATTTTTATAGTATTTGCATTTCTGAAGAATAATTTAATGAGTAGCTAGAATGATGTGAACAAGTCTATCCCTGCATGTTAATAGAATTAAGGAACAAAAACTCAGATTAATTGAGGGGGGGAGTTAAATACTTTAATTAGTATCATGTGTGATTGGAGGGACTTTGCAAATTCACAGAAAAATCAAGCTGGAGAGACTCCAACGTGGTGACATCTTTGATTGTTGAGATTCATGCTACCACCTTCCATTTACCCAATATCTAACCAAATGCCCAGGCTGTGAATTTTTGTTTGAAATAATTTCAAAGCCATGCTTCACTTTTCCATTCCCTAATTGTCTTCGTCAGTTTGGGCTACTATAGCAAAAATACCATAGACTGGGTGGCTTAAACAACAAGCATTTATTTCTCACAGTCCTAGACGCTGGGAAGTCCCAGATCAAGGCATCCACCTGTGCGCTGTCTGGTGAGGGCCTGCTTTCTGTCTTGTAGACAGCTACCTTCTCCCTGTATCCTCACATGGCCCAGAGAGTGAGCTCTACTCTCTTTCTTTTTTTATAAGGACACTAATTCCATCGTGGGGGCTCCACTCTCATGGCCTCATCTAAACCTAATTACCTCCTAAAGGCTTCAACTCCTGACACTGTCTTATGGGGTTAGAGTTTCAATATATGAATTTGCGGGAGGGCACAAATATACAGTCTATAACACCAACCATCTTCACTTTTTCCAAGTATTCATTACCTCACACCTTGATCATTTTTGCCTGCACTAATCATTTGACAATCTTGCCATTTTCATGTGGTTCAGGTGTTGTATTATTTTTAGGGATTAGATTCATGGCACAATCTCTTCTTCCCTTCATAGATCTGATTGATAATTTACACATACAGAGTCACGTGGGCATAGAGTTTTTGCTTTATTTAGTTGTGTGCCTGGATTAAAGACTCTAGCAGGCCTTCTGACTCTCCCCGGATTGAATGTATCCATCTCATCAGAAGTGAGATACTGTGATGCATATCTGAGAGGGCTTACTGCATGGAAACTGGAAGCCTGATGCCTTCTGCATCTGAAGAAGCAGAACCAAGAGGAATCAAGGGATGAGCACAGACCTTCCCTCTAACTTTTGAGGCAATATGACTCCCACTGGAAACATTGGCCAATAAAATTAGGCTTCTTAACAATAAAGTATGGCCAATTAGGTTCATGCCAATTTCACCAAATTGATTTTTTCTCTCTCCAAAAGGAGAAACAATTTACAGAGTAGAGATAGAGCCTGAAACATTGCCAGTAACACCATCCTTCCCCTTCCCAGAGGTCAGAATAAAATCTTAAGTTTTGGTTAGGGAAAGAATGTGGGGTGAGCAGGAGTAGGATCTTCCACCCCATTATTCATCTTATATATTACCTTCTAAGTTTTAGGCATATGTTTTTTTATTTCAAATTTGGAATCTTCCTGAGACCAGAGCCCATGCATATTGCTTTAGGTTTTTCTCACACCAAAATATATTCAGAATACAAACAGATTTAATGGAAATATGCAAAATGGTATGACAAGTGGGAAAGCCTCACTGCTATTCAGTTATCTAGATAAATTTGCCTTGAATCCAATAATTGTGTGTCTTTGGAAGATTTTTTTTCAGTTTCCAGGGACTTCTTTCTTTTGGCCTTATCTGACTGTTGGCCTCCTCTTTCCACATACGCTGTCTTGGTTGTGCATGGGGTTAATTAAGAGGTAGTTCTTAGAATATTTGTTGGTTAACACACACTCAAAGCATTTGTGAGTACACTAGTTTTTACTGTTGAGTTACTAGTCAAGGGAAGAGACCTCTTATGAATAGCTCAGTCAAAAACAATCTGTATTATGCATTCCTGTTCTCCAAATCCTTCATGGTTAGCCTCACTGACGTTTCCTGTTTTAGTCCCAGGTCCATGCATTACTGTATTATGTATTATATCCTTCTGTGAGCTCCTCCTGTTTTTCTTTTCTTATTTCCCACCCCTTCTTACCTAGAAATTATAAATCCTTCACTTTCCATCTTGCTAAAAAAGAATTCAGGTTCTCCAACTCCTTCTCCCAAACACACATATACAAATCTATCAAAGTTCTCAATAAAGAACTCCCAGGAGCCAAAAGCCATTCTCCTTATGTGCTATTTATCTGTATAAATAGCAGCCTTTTTTCTATTATAGTTAGGATAATATCTTCTCATTTCTATGTTGATATTCTTCTATGTGAGTAATAGGGGAATAAATTTTAAAACTATATTAAGAGATCTCAGTGTTCATATCATATCAGGCTTCTTAAAATATAGGATGAAAATGAGTCTGAAGACAATAAGTAAAATTTTGCAGAATTTTGTTTAGGGGCCCAGAATTTAAATGTTTTTTTCTGTTGATAGTGCTTATAAAAACAAACAAAAAAATCCCAAACTTTCTGATATTAATTAGCCACATGCCTTTCTTAGATATAGATACATCTTGGATACATACAGATAAAACTAGAGACAAAGAAATTTTTAACAAAAAAGAACAATTTATTAACCTTATTAAATTAGGATTAAACACAATGAACACAAGGTCTCTACAAACAGGAGAAAGTGCAAAGTATGAGAATGCAGCCCCAAATTTCCTCTTGAGAAAATTTGAGTCCTGGATATGGTAAATCTATGGTGATTGTCCCTTTTCCAGAGCTGAGGAACCTGCTCCCTCTAGGTAATAAAAACCAACAGAACCAGTTGGAGGCATAGCCTTTTCTGGTCATTACTACATTATAGTAGAACTGAGGCCTTACAATTCTATTTTCTGTCATACTTACATATTATTAGCATTTATATGCCATAAGTTCTGGAATCAATCACAGTACTATCCTTGCATGACTGCTACAGGACATATTAGTAAATTTTCTTTACTATATTAATCATTTAATAAGTTGAGTAACACTAGGAAGTCTAGATTTTAAAAAAGTTACTTAGGTTACCCTATGTATGCATAATTAATTATTTCATTGTTAATGGTATGATGTCAAATACTGAAAAAAAACGTTATTCTAAATGGCATGTACTCAAGCATAGCAAATACTTGGAGACTCATTTCAGACTATAATTACTTGCAGTGGAGGAGGAGAATAATCAATGCTAATTCAGATATGTCATTGAGGATCTACTATAGACTCATGACTAAACTCTCAAATTTCAGCAGATGTGTTAAGGATCATGCACTAGTTTAAAGAGGGAACACAGGGCAGTGTTTATATTTTTTAAAAAAGGTAAAATCATATATGAGCTGCCATAGGACAATTCCTCCAAAGAGCCAAAGGAAAAGTTTTATGAGTAATCAAAATTAAAAGCTGCTATGGAATTCAGTTGTTCAGAGAATAGTATATTATTGAACAAATGACCAAGGAGATAAAAATGCACATAAGGTCAGCACTAACAGAAATACGTATGTATTATGGAAATTGAAGTTTCAAGTCAATGTCCATAGAGCAAAATAGTCTTATTGAACCCTATAATGTCTTTATAAAATTTGGTCTTGTCATTAAAATTGCATGTGATGCCTTACGTTTACTGGTGTCGCCTAAAGACAACTCAAAATGCAATTCTGACTTCATAGCCAGTGTGAACTCCTGTTCTGGTTCAAGTTCTCCTGATGAACCCCGCTGGCTTTTGCCTGGTTAGCCTAGTAGAGTCAAAAAGGTGGGCAGAGTTAGCACTTTAAGGCAGGGGGACCAACATATCTATGCTCATTTTCATGGTGTTCTCGGCTATTTAGCGAAGCACAGGGAATCTCTGGAATGGGACAGTTTTAGACGATATTTACTTTTCCTCTGTGCCCCTTGCCTTCCTTCAGGTGCTTCTCTACCTTCCTTTTCTCCATAAACTCTTCATTAGTGTTTCGTCCTTGCTCTGTGAAGCCAGAAGTAAGCTCTCCTTTGGAAATGTTCTCCTGTGCTTCTTCTGTGTCACCTATCACTTCCTGCCTGGTAGCTCTCATGTTCCTGTCTTATTTCTCAGCAGTGTAATGTATTCTCTGAATCATATTTGTATGCCTGATAGGGCTTGCATAGTGTCTGGCCTGGGGTAGCTTCGATAAATGTGTTGAATGAATGATGAGATACAATTCTGCCATGAGATTCATGACAGCAAAAGACACTGGATTCAGGTACAACAGCTTAATGTGGCACTTAATACTGGAAGGTTATATACTCTCTAACATTGTCGCCAAGTGACTTCTCAGCCTTTCCTTGAATTTCCAGTGATGGTGAGTTCATCTCCTCCAGAGGCAGCACGCATTTCATTTCAGACAGCTTCAAGTGTCAATCTCTTCCCCTCTCTCCTGACAATATTCTGATCCCAAGACTCAGACTTATCAGCCCAGCTAGGGCTACTCTAACTTAACTGGGCTAAAAA
>NW_012150618.1:4783011-4784304 GCF_000956105.1 Propithecus coquereli | reverse complement strand
TAGAAAACAGCTTTAATCCTGTAAATAGAATAAATATATGAAGATGGTGTTTGTTAGTACAGGCTAAGAGTAAAATAAGTCAATGTGGGTGAGGAAAATTTGTTGAATAGAATTTCATAAAGACATAATTCTGGAATGTACTTGCAAAGCTGTGTGATGAGTTGTATTTTTCTGTCTTGTATTATAGCCAGTTTAAAACCAGTTACTGTATAAAAGCTAAAGCTATTTCTATGTTCTCCGGTGATGAGTTACAAATTGCCTATCCAGTATCTTCTCCATGTACATTCCTCCACCAAATGAATGTTCCAACTTCAGCAATCTCCTTTACAATCCTTGAGTATACCCAGAACTTTTATCTTCTGCTACTGCAGTTTCCTCACTTGAGTGCCCAAGGAACTGGTTCCAATTCATGCACCGGTAGGGGCCAAACCTGGATTATCTGTCAGTTTCCTTCAAATGACATCTGTCCTGATTTACACAGTCTGAGTTAAATACTTCTACAGCACATTAACTTACACCTCTATCTAGTGTGTACATCAGCTTTGCCTTGTGATTAGTTTATTTCACTTTGATCTATTGAATTTAACTTTTATGATCTCCTTATTTGCCACACATTATCCTCCTGTTTGGCACTCCTTACTCCTATACCTAGTATATTGCTTATCACAGCACACAAGCTTCGTAAATATTTATGGAAGTGATAATACTTAATCAGTAATTCTTCAATGAATCACAATGGTTAATTCCATTTATTTGAGCATCATAGTATCTATCCAATCTCTAAAATTGAATAATAAAGGATGGGAGAACAAAACATCTAAGACATGATAGTTTTTAATATATTGGCATAGTAAACTTCAGAGTATATGGACCAAACCACTTATTTCAATAGGATAACATATAACCAAATGTCTTGGTAAGTTGCTTATCCATTTGAAAAGTATATTGATATTATTTTTCTTCCGTAGAAAACCTACACAAAAAGGCTATGATTACTGGTAACTACAAATAGTCCTAACTAGTAAAAATATTTCTTGAAGTATTTATGAATTGAAAGAAAATATCCAGCTTTTTTTTGAGATAGGATCTCGTTCTGTTGCTGGGGCTAGAGTGCAGTGGCATCATCATAGCTCACTGTAACTTCAAACTCCTGGGCTCCAGTGATCCTCCTGCCTCAGCCTCCTTAGTAGCTGGGACTATAGGTGTGCACCATGATGCCTGGCTAATTTGTCTATTGTTTTGTAGAGACCAGATCTTACTATGTTGCTCAGGCTGGTCTTGAACTCCTGGCCT
>NW_012150618.1:4771350-4780711 GCF_000956105.1 Propithecus coquereli | reverse complement strand
GTTATATTCTTGTGGTCTAAATGTCTATCCCAAAATAAAAGTTAATCATCTTCAACACTATAGTTTTATATAGGTCTTGATAACTAGGCAAGTTCTTCCTACCTTATTTTTCTTCTTCAAGTGTATTGGCTATTCTTGGACTTTTTAATGTATGTGTAAATTTTAAAATCTACTTGTTAACTTCCACATACACACACAAATAACCCATTGGTAAAATGGAGTGGATTGAATCTAAACATTAATTTCAGGGAAAATATTTATAGAGTTTTTCAATTTGTACGTTTGGTATATATTTCAGGTTTTTTTAAGCCTACTTTAATATAATTCAAGAACATTTTATAATACCTGTAGTAGTCTTATACATTTTTGTTGGGATTTTTTGGAGGCACTTGATGTTTTTTGATACTGTTATAAATCTACCTTAGCTTTTGATCATAGCCCATTGGAATCTTCTGAGACTTTGCTGAATATTTCTTCTCTCTAACTTGTATCCTCACTGTCTTTTCCTCTACTGAATTAATCCCTTTATTATATGAATATAATTTGTATCTGATTTTAAAAATCCTTTAATAGCTCTACTATCTCTTCTCTTTCCTTTCATGGCCAACTATTTGGGTATGGTGGTCCACACTTCCGTCTCTGCCTTCTTACCTCTCAGTTATTTTTAAGTTTGCTGTGATCTGGTTCCTTCCATCAACCATCACACTACATCTTCCCTGACAAAGGACCTTCTGATGATTAAAGCCAGGGGCCATTTTTCAAAGTTTTTATGTTGACTTTTCTGGATTATAGAACATTGCTGGTAATGATAACAGTATTATTAATATCCATAGTAATGATAATATGGTAATAATAATATCAATGACAAAATAAATAGTAAGTAACTGAGTATTTTTTGTGGGGCAGCACTTTATATCCACTGCTTTTACAAACCAGGTATTATTATCATAGATGAGATGACATTTCCATTGTTCAAGGTCATGTTGAGAAAGTTCTACAGGGAAGTCTGTCTAATACAAGAGTCTAAACTCAGCCCAGTACTTGTCTCTTCCTTAAATACTGGACTCTCACTCTCCTCTGGTTCTCCTTTTGACCATCCATCCTCTTTTTCTTATTCTTCCTCTTGGGTTTCTCTTCCGTGGCCCATAGCCTCAATCTGGCTGCTCTCCATGGTGCTGACATTGGTCCTCTTCTCACTCATGTCTCTCCTTGTATGATCTCTTCCCCTGCCACAACATAAACTGCCATGTAGCACATCAGCTTCTTTAAATCTAGGACCTAGCATAGTGCCTAGTTCATAGCTATTGAATGGTAAATGAATGGATGAATGACTCTATAAATTGATGTCTACTAAATTCATATTTACAGCCCAGCCCAGCCCTCAGCAGACTGATAGATCTAAAACAATCTTATGTCTTCATTGGATGGAATCCAGAAATCACATCTCAGAATTTGCAAAACTGAGATTATAATCTTTTCCTCCCAAACCTGCTCCTCCTTCTATATATCTTATCCTGGTTAAAAGCACTATTCTTCATCTATTTGCTCATTCCAGAAATCTGGCAGTCACAGAACTCTTTATATTATGCCAGCCTCAGAAATCTCTTCTACCAATGTAGATGCTTTTGCATTCCGGTCTGTAGCAACCCATCTTCTGGTGCTGTCTTTTTTGGAGCTCTTAGATGCTTGATGTGTTGATGATTTAATGAGCTATTCTAGAAAGAATAGAAAAACTGCAGATTTTACCCGTTTTGGGATAGAGGAACTTATTTTTCCTTATGAAGAAAAGTTTCAGTTTGATAGCTTATATTTTGAGATTGCCCAAGAGAGTGTCATACAAGGACCCACTTCTTGATTTTTTTTTTTACACTTTTAGGTGTCTAAAATAATGAAAGAAAAAACTTGGGAAGAAATTGATATTCAGATGCTTTGGAACCTGGTTGAGATTTTCAAAATTTTTCTTTCCAATGTTCACAGAAATGTGGCTGAGAATATTAAACTGTGCACTTCATTAAAGTTAACTGGTGAACAAATATTTAGTTTTCTATCAACTCAGTCTTTTCAAATGGAGTCACATTAAATTCTCACTGCAGGAATCTCTCTGTACAGCTTCTGTGTGATGTCCTTTGGGGTATCTTGCATGATGTGGCTGTCCTTTTGGAGTGCTGGCACAAGGCCAGAGGGAACAAAACTAAGGTTATAAAGTTAGAACAGAAACTTTTATAGCAAATGAAATGAAATTGGCAATTATGATTTTCTACATAATGATATGATACTTTTAGATCCATTGGAAATCCTAACTAACAGGTGTTATACATAACTTGGGAGATTAGTTTATGAAATTCTACTTTAACAGTGTTGCATACTGTGGTGGACACTATGATACTTGGTTTGCTGCTTGCAGTGTCACTTTTAGCTGACAGAGCCCTTCAGGAATTGCCCAGGCCAAAGAGGTCATACTCCCCTTCTGAGGCAGGAGGAGGGACACAAAGGCCGAGTTCTCTCACCCCATGTTGGCACATGCTGTCCTCAGAATTCCCTGTAGTGGAATTCCATTGAGACCGCATCACAGTCTGATATCTTCCTCTGCCCAATCTTGCTTCTTTCGCTTTCTTTTCATTTCCTTCCACAGACGTTGATTCTAAGAGCGTTCTGTAATAAACATTCTGCATGCTAATCTCCATCTCAGAGTCTGCTTCCAAGTGTACCTAACCTGCAACTCCCACCATATAAAAATTGGATGCAGCTTTTGCCAGAGAAGCATAGCATGAATGGGAATGCTGTGAGGTTTTTCCCTAGCACAGGAAACTCAAAAAGATTACAAAGTAAACAGATTCATTCATCCTGGCAACATTTAGACATCAAGCACTCTCCGAGATACAGTGATGATTAAGGCAAGATTCCCATTCTCTGGTGAGGGAGATAGACACAAAGAAATGCTCACAAAATAACATCATAAGTACTATCTCAGAGGATTATACAGTGCATTTAGGGAACACAAATGAGGGAGCAATTAAGATTGCTTGATTTCACAGGAGGAAACATTTCATGGTAAAGTTAAAATAAAGAAAGGAAAGAGAATTCCAAGCTGGAGGGGCAGCTCATGAAAAAGCACCAAGGCAAAAAAGGAATGACATGGTCAGGGGGTAGCTTTGTTTGGCAGCTGTGTAAGATATCTGGGAAGATGGGAAGAGTCAGGGTGGGATGAGGGTGAAGAAAGGTGAAGAGTAATGACAAGATAACCTAGGAAAATAGTTTGGGGCCAGAGATAAAGAAGGAGCCGTTGCATAGCGATAATGTATAAAATGAGGAGATAAAGAAAGATGCCTAAAGAAGACAAATTTTTACATGGGGAGCATTGAGGAAGAGCAGTTAGTGAAAACTCCTGGAGAAGCATCAAAGTAGTAGAAGGAAAACTAGGAGAACATTGCTGGAGAGAAGAGAATTTCAGAAAGGCCAAGGTCAAAACTGTTACATGCTCCAGAGATATTCAGTAGGATGAGGACTTCAAAATGACATTGAGCCCCTAGTAGGATGGACTATTAAATGGTGGAATATTCATAAATAGAATACGATACAGTAAAAAAACATGACTACAGTTTCATGAAAGAAAAAAACATAAATCTTACAACATGACATTGAGAAAGAAAAGTTAAACTATAAATACAGGTTTAATTAATTTTATGGGATAAAAATGTAAACTAAAGATATAAAAATGGGTCCTCTAAATTAGGGAAATGGTTTCCTTGTAAGGAAAGGGAGGTGGCGATCTGAAGTGGGCATGAGGGGATCTGCTGGATTCCGGTAATATTTTCTTTCTTGATCTGAGTGATGTTTTTACGGGTATTTCCTTTGGGATAAATCTTTGGGCTGTATATTTCTGTTTTGTGAGGTTTTCTTATCTTTTCATTATTTAAAAAATAAGCAATTGGAATGATTAATTTCAGAATCATGGTGGCTTTTGCTCAGAAGTTTAGTAGATTGGTGGGTGGTGGAAGTCTGTCCTGGGTTGAGGAAATAAAAAACCAAATCCAGAGATGTGGATTATCTCTTTTGTATATTGATGGGAAATGGGAGCAATAATATGGCACTTTGGAGTAAGTAATCTTCAAGCTAGTAAACTTGGTACTTCTAAGGCAGATACCCTCACTTAAAATTTATAACACATACAAGTATACAGGTGTAAGTTATAAACATCCAAAGAGAAACATTGTAATAAGTGATTAAAAACTCATGGGAGCAAGCAAAAAACTTAAAAAGAAAACACCCAGGTTTTTGAAAGTTTTGTTCATGGTTGTCATTTAATATAAATATAATGAATGATTGCTAGAACCTTAGATTTGTAAAAGAAGCTACTTGAAAAAAAGATGATTAAACTATCTAAAAGGACAGACAATTCAAACATATTTCATTAAAAATTTACCTTAAGGCACTAGAATCTTTGATATATTAGTATTATTTAGTTTTAGCATAAAGTTTGTATTATGTATTATGTATTTTTGATACAGCAAAATATAACACATTTAACTTCATTAAAACCAGAATTTTGAAGTCCACAGTAAACGTTCTTCCTTTAGAGTTAAGGAATGTTAAGAATAATAAGAGACCTTTAAGATTACTCATTCAACTTGCTCATTTAACAGATTGGGACTTTAAGGCCTTGGAGACTGACTGTCAGTACCCAGGTCATTCAGTTATTGGAAAGCCCATCCAAAGCCCAGGTCTCTTGCTTTCAGTCCAGGGATAATTTCACTACAGCACCTTCGAGCAATATCTCATTGATCAAATCTTGCCACAAAAGATTCTAAACAGGCTCTTAGGTTTTGTTATAATAGAATTTGGTCTTTACCATTACAGAATGTTCTGTATTTGGAAATTGCTTTCTTTCAAGTCGTAAATATAATATATGGTTAAGTGTTATTTGTATTCTGTCATGGGGTGGTAATATTTATTTAGGAAGAATTCATCTTTATTATAGAACATGATTAGAAGGTGATTTGATTAATGGAAGTTCTGTTTAAATGCAACTCACAATGCAAGCCTAGATTCTGAGACAGAAGGTCAACTGCATCGTCTTGTCAGCTTCCAATACAATATGAGCACAGTTGTGTTGCTTCATCACAGACCCTTAGATATCTTTGTGGATGACAAGTGCTTCTGTTCTCATGATTGAGGGGAGGAAATGAATCCCTGGCTCCCTTT
Organism: Propithecus coquereli; assembly: GCF_000956105.1. Classification (NCBI taxonomy): domain Eukaryota; kingdom Metazoa; phylum Chordata; class Mammalia; order Primates; family Indriidae; genus Propithecus; species Propithecus coquereli. The sequence continues at coordinate 4,775,509 of NW_012150618.1, read as the reverse complement.
GGTGGTGGGCCCAGGCTATACTTCCCATACCAATCTTGGCCTTCAGGGAGATTATTCATAGTCGGCCCGTATTCTCCTTACAAAGAAGTTATCCTCTTTAACAATAGTGTCCTATGTGACATACCATGTGATCCTGTGCAAAACTTATTGATTTAGTTCTCATAAGAATTTTTTTTTTTTTTACCATTGATTCTGTCATTCTGTCTTAAGTGCTACATCTCTCAGAATGAGAGGCTTTTGTATTCAGGCAGCCTGAAGATCTTTGCAGCCACATCATCACTTATAACTCTCAACTCAATTAAATCTAATTGACCTTATGGTACCATTCCTTATGCATCAGTACTAACACTTTTGCCAGACTGAAGGTGCCTTGAAGGCTGGGTAATTTTCAGGCATTTCAATGCACCTAGCATGGTGATATGCACGGAGTAATTTCCCAATAACCATTAGCCAAACATTAGCTTTTTAGTCTTACCACTTCATTGACTCTGTACTTCCAAGGGTAGCTAATTTGTTCTTTGACCTCTGGGCAGCATTTAACAACAGGACTCTAAGTGCTTTCTCCTTCTCTGGCTTCAGTGATTCTCTACTATGCCTTTATTCTAGTAACCTGAATTTGCAAACTTACCTGTGACACCATTCCTACAATGTTTTGTGCCTATTACCAGAAGGATGGCCTTCTATGAATCCTTCTGTTCCCCATCTCTGAGATTAAAAAGCATTTAGCACATTCTTTATTTTTTCCATGAATATTTATATTAAATACTGTTTTGATTCTATATGAGACAAACCACAGAAATATAATAAAGAAGTAATACATAAAATACATAGAAACATCCAAGCAAAATGTAGTAGTATGCTAACTTAAACATATATTTTGCTGTTGTCTTTCTGCATAGTTTTTTTCTGGTTTTAATATTCACTTATTTTAAGTGCTTCCTGGCACTGAAAACAGCCCCAGGGCCTGGCTAGGCTGAGACCCCTTAGAGGTTTCCCACAGGCAATTGCAGCTTTGCCTCTTACTGGCCTGAAGTGACTGTTCTTACTGGAGCCTTCACCCCTTCAAGCCTGGAATAAAACTGCAATTGTCTGCAAAATTCTGAGCTCTCCAGGGAACTCACAATGTCTCTCTCAGAGGTCATTGATTTCTGCTCTCTTTTAATTACCTCTCAATTGCATTTACCCCATTAAACAATAGATGTTTGCTCATTTGACAGGTTGGTTTGGGGAAAATGGACATTTAATATATCTATGGATACTTTTCTGGAGAGCAGGCAAAAATCTATACCTACATACCTATATCTATATCTATCTATATCTATCTCTATCTCTATCTCTATATCTATATCTATATCTATATGTATCTATCTATGGATTCCAGGAGGCACCTTTCCATTCTTCTCACTCGAGGGCCTCATTTTCAATATGAGACTTGGGGTTATCTGGGTGACCACTTTACTAACACATGGGAATGCTTTTCTCTCCTTTTAAGTCTCTCTCCTTGATCCTTTAATTATTGGGTCTTAATTATAAAAGTTCTTTATTATGAAGTTGTTTACTTATATTGACTGGCATTAATTGTTTTCTACTATCCAGCTCCAATTTACTTTCTCCATTTTATGCTGGAGATGTCTTTGGATTTTACAGAGATTTATACTTTACAAAGTGCTTTCATATGTGTGTGTGTGTGTGTGTGTGTGTGTGTGTGTGTAAATATATACGAGAGAATATTTCCATTGATCTTTACATTGACACTGTGAAATAGAGCAAATTTTACAAATGTAAAAACTGAGAATCAGATAACTTGTGTGATTGCTAAGTTGCCTAGCTGATAAATGGCAATGTTTATGCTGAAATTTGGGTGAAATGATTCAAAACTCAGTGTACTTCCATCATCTGCTACCAGCAACCCAGAGATGGCATGCAGCTTACTCTCTGTTTATGCTCATCTAGTTCCTTCTCTCAACTAATCAAGAAATGACTCACTTTCCAAGGCTCATTTCAAGTCCACCTTACTCCTGAAAGCTGTCCTTGACAAAGGCAGTCTAGAATTATTTCTCTATAAATACTTGTTATTTGTGCCATTTAGTTTGTATTTACTGATACGATGTTTTGTGTGGTTGACTACAACAAATTAGATGTTTAGAGATAAGGAAATGTCAACCAAACTGAAATGAAACCAGGCAAGAAGCAGCAAGATATTGGTGTTTACTTGGCGTCTTAGGAATTGCAATTCAGGAGACACAAACTCAATATGAAATTGAATTGCGTTTCAAGGAGAGAAAGGAGAGAGAAGGGTTTTAAAGGAAAGAGAAGGAAGAAGTTTCAAAAGTTACACAAGTCATTTGACAAAAATCATGATTGGCTGGGACGTTGTCCATACATGAGTTCACATATGATTGCCTGCAAGGGCGGCAGTTGGCTAAATTTAGCAATGTTCAGGATACTGCAGTCTTTTGAAGTTTGGCTCAGTTTAAAAGTTCACAGCAAGGTCTCGGTACAGCTGTCCTTGGGTCCCTGCTAACTTATCTGCAAAGTGGGGAATAATTAATTCATTCAGAAAATACTTGTTGAATGTGCACAGTGGTGAACTGTGAGGGAGACAGACAAGTAAAACAAATCATCAAGAGATGTAAGCAAGAGTTAAATGATTTAAAAAATAAAGCCAGAGGATAAAGTAGTGACTACAGAGAGGATCCTCATTAGATAGGGTGGTCATGGAAGGTCTTTCTAGGGAGGATGATACTTTACCTGAGACCTGACTGATGTATAGAGCTAGCCTTGCAAAGACCTGATGAGGAGCTGTTCAGGCAGGAAGACTTGAGGTTTGAGAGAGGTTGGCTTATTGCAGAAATAAAAAGAAGGCAAGTGTGGTGGAGAGTAGTGAGCAAGTGCTGTGGTCATACTTGTAGGGATGAGGTTGCTGAGGAAGGGAGGGATCAAATCATGTGGGGATTTGAGGCAACAGTAAGGAGTTTAGATTTTATTCTAATTGCTATAAGAAGGCAATGGAGAGAACAACAAGGTCCTCTTGCTGTTGGCGGTGAGGAATGGATTAACACAGAAAAGCACTTAGCACAATGCCTGATAGTTAAATGTTCAACATATTTTTATTCTGCCTTCATATATGTTTTATAAGCTCCTCAAATGCAAGAGCCATATATATCATGCCATTATATTCCCTATACATGTGGCACATTGTGACGCAGATAGCTGGATGAGGTTTGCTAGATATGAATGTTAGCCTAGTGAGCTGCTATGCAATAGCCTTTTCCACGCAGATGACTTGCACTGTTCTGAGTGATTCAGCTCAGCTGCCTGATTTTGCCTATTTAACATCATCTCATACACATGAGGTTATCTGATGAGTTCTGTAATAACAACTTGTGCACAGTGGAGTGTGTAAGTATGCATAATTCTGAACCCAATCTATATTAAATTGCCACTCTGGAAAAACATTGACTTTTGTATGATTATCAAGAAAAAAAAAAAAAAAGAACAGCACAAGTATAAGGGATGAAGAACCCACTTAGCATCTTGGAAAGGGAATATCTTCAGAAAAGTTCTTTTTCTCTTTATTTGCCATACCATCTGCTTTTCAGATAAGCAGAACTAGTGAGTTCTTTATTGAGATACGTACTGATACTTAGACTTTAAAAGTTTATTTCTTCTTGGAAATGCCAAGCACTTGGATTTTTGTGTGCTTTAGAGCATGTATTCTTTTTCTTTCTGACAGAGGAGAGATCAAGACAGAGACCCCTCTATCCAGGTTCCCCTGGTAAAGGTTTCTTCCCAAATGGCAGCTTCCCAAGAACCATTTGTCACTGTTTCTATGCATAATAAGAAGTAAGAAAATTTTTATATTTTTCCTTTGTATGTTCACATTCAGATCACTCACTCAGGGACATGCACTGATTTTTAAATTATCTGCTGTTTGGAATTAGAGATGTCTCTTGGGTTTTATGCAACTTCAAATCTGAGCCAATGTATCTCTCCTCTGAATTGGTGGCCCTTTTTGTTGTTTCTTCTCATTTTCTTCATAGAAGGTCACCTTTGGATGATTAATAAGTACACTAGCTTGAGCTTCAACATACATTTAAAAAAGATTTGTTTGATTTTTCAGCCGTCTAGCTCACTTTGAAAACAATCAATAGACAGG
>NW_012150618.1:4768468-4769935 GCF_000956105.1 Propithecus coquereli | reverse complement strand
TCTGGGATATGTTCTAAAAATAAAAATGTGTATAATTTTTTTCCCAAGAATTCCATTTTCTGAGGAAATAATTGAAAGTATGGAGAGAATTATATGCATGAGTAAATTCATTGAGGTATTTCACATAATTACAAAAGCAAAACAAAACAAAACTCAAATAAATGAATAATAGTTGTGAAATGCTTATGTAAATTAGTATGCCTCCATGCAATGGAACATTATGAGGCCTTAAAAATCATGGTTAATTGGCATCATAAACATGGTAAGAATTTTTATTGTACAATAGTAAATAAAAGTGGGCTGACTCCTAAATTATATTATTTTCATATTACAACTATCAGACTGATTAGAAAGGAATGTATTAAAATTATAATATTAGTTATGTTTGGGTGATGGGATTATTCATTTATTCATACAACAAATAGACTATGTAAACCACATACATTTTCATTTAATTCTTGCAATAACTGCAAATTTGCATCCTTATTTTAAAGAAAAAAAGTACATAAATAACAAGATGCTTTAGATCAGAAGCTTGATGTTCAAGTTAGTTCTTCAGTTATCTTTCCAATACTGTGGGTACTGAAGATATAATATTAAATAGATTCTTTACTTTTTCTTAAAAACATATTGGTTTTAGCAATAGCTTAATTCAGGATTAAGCACATGAAAATTCCTTCAAACAACTCAGAAAATCTGTACATAAGGTACTAAGATTAGAGTTCTGGTCAAAAACCTGATTGAGACAATTGTTATTTGAGAAAGAATACTGAGTAACCTCCTTCAAACCTATAGATTTTCAAGTACTAGCTGTACGACTTTAAGTATGTTACTTCTCTTTGGTTCAGTTTCCTTATCTTAAAATGGTGATAATAATCATAGGGTTGTCTCGAGTATTATATGAATATATATACACACACATATACACACTCTTATATGTTCATATATACAATATACATACTATATACATATATATGTATGTACCACATAGTACATATATAGTATATATGTAAACATACACTCATTGAATATATAAAATATAATTTATATATGTAGTCTCTCATACTAGAGCAGTGCTTGACACATAGTAAGTTCTCAATATGTAGCAGCCAGTATCGCAATTCTGTTGGTCTAGTTGTAGCTTTACTTTATAATATTCCATGTACTCCCATTATTCATTCTCAACATTTCTTGATTAAATTATCTGCTTACTCTTCAAATTCAGTACCAACTGCCAAATTTTAGTTAAAAAAATTGGGAATTAAGCTGTAGAGTTATTAAAACTTTGTTTTAACAACTAGCTTAATTAATGTACATCTATAATTTTGTAATACTGTCTTACTACTCAAATGTCTGGTACATTTCTTTTGCAGTTTATTCCTAGGAACCATAAATTTGCTGCTCCAATTGTGAATTGAAGCTTTTTTCATAATGTTTTTAAACGTTTATTGTAAAAGCTGTTGATTT
>NW_012150618.1:4764367-4765438 GCF_000956105.1 Propithecus coquereli | reverse complement strand
AATTTGTAAATAATGATGGTTGGAGGTGGTTTTCCCAGAAAAAGTGAATATAATTCCCTCAGTGAGTGAATTTAGATTCTATCTGCAGAAGAGCTTTGTGGGAAGAAAGAGTGCATGTTTGTGACCAGGCAAACCTTCTAGGTTGCCCAGAGAGTTTGCTTGATGGATGCAGAGGCTGCTTGTTCACCAGGGGACTGTAAGTTATCTGAAGCACCCTGTGGTGCTCTCGCTCTTTTGTCCCAATAACATCTGTAAGTTTCCCATGGCAGATTCTTCGTTTTATTGACAGCTCTCGTCTGGAGGACTTGCGGTGCGGTAAGTAGTACAGCAATTCTGCAGCTCACTATCCCCTACCCAGCTGTGCCTCCAGTTCCTGCTGTCTTTGATCTTGGTGTTCTTCATGGATTTTGAGAGGAACATTCACTTTGTTAGTAGTCTTCTGTCATGCCTTGTCAGTGCTGCAGGTTAGCGCTGTTAGATTTTACCATCAATCTGATCCCATCTGCCTTGTATCTTCTAGAAATTCCCCACTGTTCTGGTCTGAGGCTGGCATCTTTCCCAGGTTTCTAGTGCTACCATGGATTCATCCTTATTTTTAAATCTTTTCTGTTGTTTGAGTGGCATCATGGGAAGTAGGAAAGATTAATACATATGCTCAGATATCCATCACGAAGCAGAAAAACTCCATTTTTAGTTTTAGCAATAAAAGTTTCTTTCCTCTGAGGAATCGGCATAGTTTATTTTACAAAACTCATCATTTTTCTTTTGGTTTAAGTTTTGTATAACCATTCCAGAAATATTAAGTGCTGGGTATTTTGCTATATGCTTTGCACACATATGTCTATATTTTTATAACCATGCAGATTAAATATTGTTTTTTTATTTTACAGATAAAAATAAATGTCTCAAAAGTTTTAATTAGTAAGTGATTTTAAACAACATAATACATTCCAAAATCATATTTTTATTTTTTTTTAAGGATTTTTTTTTTATTTCAGCATATTATGGGGGTACAGGTGATTAGGTTATGTGTGATGCCCTTATCCCTTCTCCACCCCCAAGTCTGAGCTT
>NW_012150618.1:4754642-4755405 GCF_000956105.1 Propithecus coquereli | reverse complement strand
TATCAGACCTACAAAGAAGAATTGGTACCCATACTGCAGAAATTATTTCATAACATAAAGAAGTAAGACATTCTCCCCAACTCATTCTATGAAGCTAGTATCACCTTGATACCAAAGCTAGGAAAGGACACAACAAAATAAAGAAAACTGTAGACCAACGTGCCTTATGAATACAGATGCAAAAATCCTCAATATTCTAGAAAAAAATTCAGTAGCACATCAAAAAATTAATCCACCATGACCAGGTGGGTCTCATCCAGGATGCAAGAATGGTTCAACAGACGTAGATCCATGAATGTGATTCACCACATAAATGGAAGCACAAACAAAGATCATGTAATCATCTTAATAGATGCAGAAAAAGAATTTGACAAAAATTCAGCACCCTTTTATGATAGAAACTCTTAATGAAATAAGCATAGATGGAACACATTTCAAAACTATAAAAACCATATATGACAAACCCATAGCCAACATCATACCGAACAGGAAAAGGTTGAAAGCATTCCCACTCAGAACTGGAATAAGACAAGCATGTCCACTGTCACCACTTCTATGTAACATTGTGCTGGAAGTCCTAGCCAGAGCAATCAGGCAAGAGAAGGAAATTAAGGGTATCCAAATTGGGAAACAGGAGGTCAAACTATTGCTTTTTAATGATGATATGATTTTATATCTAGAAAACCCCAAAGATTCTGCCAAGAGACTCCTGGAATTGATAAATAAATTCAGCAAAGTCTCAGGTTACAAAATCAATGTACAA
>NW_012150618.1:4753304-4754592 GCF_000956105.1 Propithecus coquereli | reverse complement strand
GTTATCACTAGAGGATAGGTGAAAGATTCCCTTGTGAGTTTAGTTATTCAAATTTTAAATTTTATTCATTAATTCGGGAAGCTCCCATGAACTTTACTATTGAAAATGTTTTAAACTCACTGTGAAGAAACTATTTTAAATTCATTGCTGCCAAACTGTTTTAAGATCTCAAGCTAACTCAATAAGCATTCCTGTAGAAATAGAACTTAAGAGCTGTAATGTGTGATCCATTTTGGCTAAGCTACTCTCAGGAGTAGGGGTAGATTCAAGGTTGTTGAATCTGATTTGGAGGGCCTTCTTTAAGAAAATGAATACAAACATGGTATTACACTTGGCAATGTTAATAAAAAAAGATATTTCCATAAGTACATTGCTAGCCACCCCACCCCAGGGTGTTGGAAGGAGCCTATATAAGTGAATAGCCCTGAAGCTTGAGGATTTCTTAGCTTCATATTAAATTTGCCTTGGCTCAAGAGTTAACATTAATTTTCAGAAACATAGTTACATTTCACAATATTACATTACTGAGTGTGGATTTAAAGCTACTTATTTCCTAGGAAAGAAATAATGAGGGAAGGAGTGGGAAAAGCCAGTGGCTATACTGTAGGTTCTGCTGCCAAGACTAAGAGAGGGACTATTTACCTGAAGCTTCATGTGATGACCTCATCCATGGCATATTATTAGTGCATGATATGTCAAAGTTCAGATATCAAAAAAGGAAGCTAAGCTGGTAGCCAAATGCAGGGAAGATCGGAAGCAGAAACAGAGATCCTGTCTCAAGATTTCAGAAAGTAATGGAAAAAGCATTCCCAGGTTATAATGGGAAAGTAATGGGAAAGGCAGTTGAGCTGGCTGGGAGGGCCATCTGAGCTCAAATGATCAGAGATGGAATGTGATGGACCTACCATGGTGAAAATGAGCTAGGCCTATTCTCAGTTTAGCAGGGCAATCTTGAGTGAGAAAACGTTCCCAATTTTATTTATTTATTTATTTTATTTCACAATATTATGTTTGTGAACCAAAACAACAAATGTTTTGGTTACATGGATTGCTTTTGTACTGCTTGAGTCGAAGTTATAAGTGTGCCCATCACCCCGATAGTGTACATTGTACCTGTTAGGTATGAATTTCGCCCATCCCCTCCTCCCCCTCCCACCTGCATGATTTCCATTGATTTTTACTTCCATCTGTGCACATGAGTGCTAATTGGTTAGTTCCAATGTAATAGTCAGTACTTGTAGTGTTTGTTTTTCCATTCTTTCCATACCTCACTTAGGAAGATGGTCTC
>NW_012150618.1:4750184-4752371 GCF_000956105.1 Propithecus coquereli | reverse complement strand
ATTCTCCCCAACTCATTCTATGAAGCTAATATCACCTTGATACCAAAGCTAGGAAAGGACACAACAAAATAAAGAAAACTGTAGACCAATGTGCCTTATGAATACAGATGCAAAAACCCTCAATATTCTAGAAAACAATTCAGCAGCACATCAAAAAAATAATCCACCATGACCACGTGGGTCTCATCCAGGATGCAAGAATGATTCAACAGACGTAGATCCATGAATGTGATTCACCGCATAAATGGAAGCACAAACAAAGATCATGTAATCATCTTAATAGATGCAGAAACAGCATTTGACAAAAATTCAGCACCCTTTTATGATAGAAACTCTTAATGAAATAGGCATAGATGGAACACATTTCAAAATTATAAAAACTATATATGACAAAGCCACAGCCAACATCATACTGAACAGGAAAGGGTTGAAAGCATTCCCACTCAGAACTGGAACAAGACAAGGATGTCCACTGTCACCACTTCTATGTAACATTGTGCTGGAAGTCCTAGCCATAGCAATCAGGCAAGAGAAGGAAATTAAGGGTATCCAAATCGGGAAACAGGAGGTCAAACTATCTTTAATGATGATATGATCTTATATCTAGAAAACCCCAAAGATTCTGCCAAGAGACTCCTGGAATTGATAAATAAATTCTGCAAAGTCTCAGGTTACAAAATCAATGTACAAAAATCAGTTGTATTCCTATACACCAACAGCAGTCAAGCTAAGAATCAAATTAAAGACTCAATACCTTTCACAATAGCTACAAAAAAAATACCTAGAAATATATTTAACCAAGGAGGTGAAAGATCTCTACAGAGAGGACTATGAACCACTGAGTAAGGAAATTACAGATGATGTGAACAAATGGAAATCACATCAGGCTCATGGATCAGCAGAATCAACATTGTTAAAATGTCCTTACTACCCAAAGTGATTTACAGATTCAGTGCAAACCCCTTCAAAATACTAATGTTATTTTTCACAGATCTAGAAAAAATAATTCCATGTTTCATTTCCAACCAGAAAAGAGCCTGAATAGACAAAGCAACCTGAAGCAACAGGAACAAATCTGGAGGCATCACTTTATCAGACTTTAAGCTATACTACAAGGCTATAGTAACCAAAACAGCATGGTACTGGCACAAAAATAGAGACGTAGACCAATGGAACAGAACAGAGAACCCGGATATAAAACCATCCACATATTATCATCTGATCTTTGATAAAGTAGACAGCAATAGATTAATATACTGGTAAAAAGTATCCCTATTCAATAAATGGTGCTGGGAAAATTGGTTAGCCACATGGGGAAGATTAAACCAGGATCCGTGTCTCTCACCACTCACAAAAATTAATTCAGGATGGACAACTTTCCAAATTTTAAATTGTGGAAGCAGCACCTGATTTGGAATCAGAAAATCAGCATCTGAGTTCTCTTGCTACCGCTTTATAGCCATGTAATTAGGCAAGATTTTAAGCTCCCTGAGTTTCAGTTTCCTCATTTGTAAAATAATGATATTAAGGATTTTTCTCATTGTCTATTGTTACGTAACAAACAACCTCCACATTTAATGGCTTAAGATAACTTTCATTTTTTTTCACATGAATCTGCAATTTATGCAGTGCTCAGTTGGTACAGCTTGTCTCTGTTTTACTTGGAGTTAGCTGTGGTGGCTCCAAGGATGGAGGTTAGGGTCATCTTCACTTAGTCAGTTTACTTGCTCACCTGTCTAGTAGTTGGTGCGGGCAGCTTGCTGCCCATGACTGGAATACCTACACATGGCCTTTCCATGTGGCTGTGTGGCTTCCACATAGCATGGTGGCTGGTTTCCAAGGGCAAGTATCCTCAGGCATCTGGGCAAAAGCTGTATCACAGTTATGATTTAGATTCAGCACTCATCCAGGCATAGTCACAGGCTCGCCATGATTCAAGGGGAGGGAACACAGAGTAGCCTCTCACTGGAGGAATTATAATTCACATTGCAGGAAGAACATGGGATATATTTCTGGGGCAACCTCTGGAAGATACAATCTATTGCAAGAATCATAGTAGCACACATTTATCAAGAGTACTTAATATGTAGCGAGAGATTTATATACTTTATCTCATTTAAGTTTTCACCACAACCCTCTGAGGTAGGTACTGCTATTATCCCTATTTTTCAGATGAGGAAAATGCAG
>NW_012150618.1:4747371-4749569 GCF_000956105.1 Propithecus coquereli | reverse complement strand
TTTTGTGTTCCTAGAGTCTTGAGATGTGGTTTCCAGGAGCTTAATAACTTTTGAGAATAAATATTGGTGTAGAGTATTTTTCCTCCTGATATTTTCAAGTAAATGTAAAATTTCTAGCAGTTTATATGGCCCTAAAGAATGACAGACTTGGGGTGAAAATTTTATTTTGAATTTCTTTTGGTGGTTAAATATTTGGACATTTTTATTGGAATTTTTTCCATCTATTACTGTTTAACCAAATAGCAACACAGGAAGAACAAATGATAACATTTCCTTGTTCCAAGAGCTTGTCATGCATGGGAAACAGACTTCAGAAACAGTGACTGGTTTCAACATAGCAAAGACTTATTCTCTAGGATATATGGCCTTATTCTTGAAGTGTGGTGTTTCATTAAACAAGACAAAGAATTCCCACGCATGAGTATGTTTGTGGCAGAGAAATCAATTTTAGTTATATTACAAAACACTACTGAGCATTTGTCCTACATGAAGCCTCCCATAAAGAGGTGTGTGCAGGACAAAGCCAGAAACTCTTAGAGGCATTCTGTAGTTTACTTAGAGAGGCTGCATGAAGTAACTTTGGAAGATGGCAGGGATTTGTGGCCTGTGGTTCACCTCGAGCTGAACCTCAAAACCACTTCTTTATCAAGCTAGGCCATCTCTACTTCTATTTGAGATAGAAGGTCATGTTTTTGTCACAGCAGCATGTTGTTAAAGGTCCCAAACTTTAGCCTGGGACTGTCCTGTATGGCCAGTATTAGGATGTCAATATTGCAGAGACTTCTTCTACAACAGAAAGGGCCTGGCTTGATTTCTGAATATTGTGTGGGTGCAACTTTCTGACTCCCCAGGAAACTCATGTAATCATTTCAGAGTCATGGTGTGGCTTAAGTCCAGACTCTAAAGGCTAGAATCATAAATGTCAAGTTTTTTGTTTTTTGGTTTTTTTTCCTATCCAGAACAAAAATATCACCCAGAGCACAGACATCCATTTCCCAAGCCTAAACATTTCTGATAATCAGACAATAAGATTTCAGAAGTATTTGCTTTAGAAAGGCTAGTATAGGAAAAGAAATGCCAATCATCAATACTCAACCTGATGCTTCACTATATTATTAAGATGATTAATGTAATGGGAATCATGGAGAGCTCTACCACCAGATAGTTTCAAATCACACTGCTATGGCTCAAGATCTTGAGAGTTGGTAAAAAAAAAAATGTTTAATTTTATTTCCAGTTATTTTCTGAAGCTCAAGGGTTTAGTTTTCTTTACCTTCCTCCTTCCATTTCTTTCTTCCTTTTTTTCTAAGAAAAAGTCAAATAACTTTCTGAGGAATCCCATCAGTCAATGAATTTATGAGTTACAATGTTGATATAGTTCCTGAAAGTAAATAATGAAATAAAATTTCTTAAGAAAAGTAGGTGAAGAATGTCAGATATGTAAGAGAAAGTGAGGATTGAACAGTTGAGAATTAGTTAACTAGTTTTTTAAGTTTTAATACTATTATTTAAAATGCCATGGTAGGTAAAGTCCAATATTATGCTAAGATTTAGAGAAAACTTTATGATATGCTATTTCTTCCCTGTAGTTAACTCACCTTTTGCTATAGTTTATTAATAATAAAGTTATTTGGTGTTTGTAGAAGGGAAAATCTCAGAGATTCTTATTTGTTGTATTAAATTTTTTTAATTTCACCAAGAAAAGACTAAGAAAGGAGGCAACTAATTTCTGAGAAGTTCAACATCAAGAAGCAAGAGGTTTTAACTTAAGTTTGGGCTGTGACATTGTGGTGCAGAGTGATTTAATGGTTGGACTAGCTCCACTGTGAAATTCCTTATACTGCCAGAGGGAGATAAATATATGCACAAAAATTTATCTGCCCATTATGTGTCTTCAATTTTCTTTGTTAAGTATTTCTTAGAGTGGGACTAGCACTATTAGCACTACTAATGATCACAGATGGAAATTCTTGCCACTTTTCTAGTCAACAGAACAATAGTAAATTAGAGGAGATCCTAGTGTGCTTTGTTTCTTCCAAGACCTACTTTTTCTCTTTGGAAGAAAGTTGCTCCATAATAACTAGTAAAACATGACATAATGCTTCAGGATTTAGAAGAGTTAAACACTATTTTCTTCTCTAAGTACTGATTTAATCAGTTAAGGCTTGAGTGCTGAGAGGATGGCACACATTCCATTG
>NW_012150618.1:4745823-4747321 GCF_000956105.1 Propithecus coquereli | reverse complement strand
AATCAAATTAAAGACTCAATACCTTTCACAATAGCTACAAAAAAAAATACCTAGAAATATATTTAACCAAGGAGGTGAAAGATCTCTACAGAGAGGACTATGAACCACTGAGGAAGGAAATTACAGATGATGTGAATAAATGGAAAACATATCATGCTCATGGATCAACAGAATCAACATTGTTAAAATGTCCATACTACCCAAAGTGACTTACAGATTCAGTGCAAACCCCTTCAAAATACTAATGTTATTTTTCACAGATCTAGAAAAAATAATTCCATGTTTCATTTCGAACCAGAAAAGAGCCTGAATAGACAAAGCAAACTTAAGCAACAGGAACAAATCTGGAGGCATCACTTTATCAGACTTTAGGCTATACTACAAGGCTATAGTAACCAAAACAGCATGGTACTGGCACAAAAATAGAGATGTAGACCAATGGAACAGAACAGAGAACCCGGATATAAAACCATCCACATATTATCACCTGATCTTTGATAAAGTAGACAGCAATAGATTAATATACTGGTAAAAAGTATCCCTATTCAATAAATGGTGCTTGGAAAATTGGTTAGCCACATGGGGAAGATTGAACCAGGATCCATGTCTCACCACTCACAAAAATTAATTCAGGATGGACAACTTCCCAAATTTTAAATTGTGGAAGCAGCACCTGATTTGGAATCAGAAAATCAGCATCTGAATTCTGTTGCTACCGCTTTATAGCCATGTAATTAGGCAAGATTTTAAGCTCCCTGAGTTTCAGTTTCCTCATTTGTAAAATAATGATATTAAGGATTTTTCTCATTGTCTATTGTTACGTAACAAACAACCTCCACATTTAATGGCTTAAGATAACTTTCGTTTTTTTTCACATGAATCTGCAATTTATGCAGGGCTCAGTTGGTACAGCTTGTCTCTGTTTTACTTGGAGTTAGCTGTGGTGGCTCCAAGGATGGGGGTTAGGGTCATCTTCACTTAGTCAGTTCACTTGCTCACCCGTCTAATAGTTGGTGCTGGCAGCCTGCTGCCCATGGCTGGAATACCTACACATGGCCTTTCCATGTGGCTGTGTGGCTTCCACATAGCATGGTGGCTGGTTTCCAAGGGCAAGTATCCCCAGGCATCTGGGCAAAAGCTGTATCACAGTTATGACTTAGCTTTGGCACTCATCCAGGCCATAGTCACAGGCTCGCCATGATTCAAGGGGAGGGAACACAGAGTAGCCTCTCACTGGAGGAGTTATAATTTACATTGCAGGAAGAACATGGGATATATTTCTGGGGCTACCTCTGGAAGATACAATCTATTGCAAGAATCATAGTAGCACGCATTTATCAAGAGCACTTAATATGTAGCAAGAGATTTATATACTTTATCTCATTTAAGTTTTCACCACAACCCTCTGAGGTAGGTACTGCTATTATCCCTATTTTTCAGATGAGGAAAATGCAGTGTAAAGAGTCTTATTTCACCAGGAATATAGACAATAAGGGTT
>NW_012150618.1:4737016-4743398 GCF_000956105.1 Propithecus coquereli | reverse complement strand
GGGGTTATGGATAAAATAATCTATAAGGCTCTCCACATTTTGAATTATATATGACATTTTAAAATAAATATACATAATTTTAATAAAATGCAGATAGTCCACATGCACATACTGACACTTGTAGAGGTTGTAAAAGGGCAATGATACATACCTCTTGAAATCTAATGTAATCACATTCCATTGGGACAAAGAGTTTATCAAGTAGACTAATCATATATTTGCTGCCTGAATTGGTCAACAATTACTTGTGAGTGAATTCATTCATCCAACAAGAGTTATTGAGTTGAAACATTGCCCAGGCACTGTGCTGGACAAAGGTGATATGGACATGATCCTTACCTGCACACACCAGTGGGGTATACAGACATTAAGCAAATAATCACATGAATAAATACATTGTTATAGATTTATCTGTATCTAACCATTAGTTATATGAAGGGAATGAACTCCGCAGGATGTGATGATGGAACCAAGGTGGGGGCCACTTTATATAGGATGGTCAGGGAGGACCTCCATGAGTAAGAGACAGAGCAGAGAGGCTGGAATCTGGATGATGAATAGCAGTAATCCCAGAAAAGGCAGAGGGAAGTAAATGAGTGAAGGTTGCAAGCATGGAAAGCACTTGCTACATTTGAAAACAAAAAGTCCAATGTGGCTGCAAAAGTGAACTGACAAAGTGGCGAGACGTAATGCTGGCAAGACAGGGAGGCTGGAGGTCACATGGGACACTTTGAGCCATGAACGAGTTTTGGATTTTATCTTAAGTGTTAGAGAAAACCACTAAAAGGATCTGAGCCAGTAAATAAATCGATCCAATTATGTTTAAGAGAGCTATGATTTCTAGGATGGATTGAGAATGGATTGGAGAGGAATAACAGTGGATATGGTGAGACCACATTGAAGGATGTTGCAATAGTCAAGGAGAGAGCCAATGAAGACTTGAATTAAGCTGATGGTAATGAATAGATTCAACACACCACTAAGGAGGTGATATATTATAGGTGAGCAAGTGTAAGGAAATAAAATAGTTTCATCATTAATGGGCATATAAAATATATCTATATTAACTTTCATTATAGATAACTTCTTTCATGTGTGATACACACACAAGTATGTGCATGCATGTGTGTGTGTAAATTGTCATACATTTTATTGTTTATCCCTCTCTTTTTACTTGTGTTAACTAAAAAGATCTATAATTACTCCTATTTTACAATGGGTCCAGAAAACAGACATATGTCAAAGATATAGGTTTGATGCCCTTTCTGATCCTTCAGAATCAAAAGACCCAACTTCTTTGAAAACTAGTATTGATGTCCCTTCCTTGGAGAAGCCTTTCTTATCCTTCTCAGTTGGGTGTAGACACTTCCTCCTCTGGCCTGGACTTCAGCACCCTGTACATAGCTGTAATCATTCCTTTGCAGGTTTGACTCTTCTGGAAACCTATGAGCTCATTTAGTGCATGGACTCTTTTATGTTAATTTGTTTGTCCCCAAAGACCTGATTTTTCCTGGCATGTACATTCTGGGAGGCAAAGAGATTGTGTTGATTCATCGGATATAATTCTTATCTCTCTATGTCTGCTGGTGAGAGTGGGAAAAGTGGAGAATAGAAAGTGGCTTATTTGAGTTTCTCCATTTCTGCTATCATCCCTCTGTAATTACTCAGAGATATTGGAAGCTATGACATGGCAATCATAGAGCTTGGCAAGGTGCCATTGGAAGGGCCAAATCAATAATACCTGTGTGGTTCATCACCTTGAGGCTTTTGGAATTGGAATCTCAGAGGCGCTCTAGTCCTACATATGACTTACTCTGCACTGCAACATCATAGCCCAGGCTTATCTAAAATGCTGGATTCCTAATATTGGGCTTCTCAGAAATAATGTCTCCTTTCTTGGTTTTTATCAGTGAAAATTAATGGTGATTTAATACCAAAATGGAAAACTGGATGCTGGCACATTCTTATTTTTAAACTATTAATTAAATTATGTATTTCTTCATACACAGAAATAGGGAAAGAGATACTGTATATAAACGAAGGGCGATTCCAGAGAATGATTTCCACTCAGGTTCTTTGTGAACTTTCCCTTTCTATTTTATTTATTTATATTAATATCTTCAGCCCTCATGTTCTCATTGAATATGCCTGTTTTCCATGCCCATCCCATTCCCTCTCAGAAGTCCTCTCGCCAAAATGTCCTGTGAAGATTTTGAATAATGGACATAAGGACTTATTCTCCATCAGAGGGTGTTTGTTAGTGATACAAAGATGATCAGGGGAAGCCCCTGGGCCCCAGCTGTGTTGTGGCATTGACAAAACTGACCTTTCCTGCAATCCTCTGCTTCCAGCCTCTCGCCTCCTTGGCATCATGATGCCTCCAGCTGCCCACCACTTTCAGAAAGATCTGCAAAACCAAAATACGTTAGGATGTCAAGGCTTTAATGGATTACCTCTCCCAGGGTCATCTTTCTTTTCGGGAGAAAGAGAAAAGTAATGTCTTGATAATGGTAGAAATTCAGGTATCAGTGAAGGAGGCATCTTGGGTTATAGGGGCCTTTGCCAGCACATTTAATAATGTCGTATGTGAGGCTTATCCTGAACACCCTGGCCTGAGGAGCAGATAAGATGCCCAGTGACATTTGCTGGGTTGTGTTATCAGCACTTCATTGACTGGGCCTTGCTCAGCAACCCACATAGGCACAGCATGTACCCCTCTCTATGGTCTCCTGGACCCACCTGACTCACCCCCACAGGCTTGTACTCAGCATAGCATATTGAATGAGACTGTGGGCTTTGGAATCTGACAGCCTAGGCTGTATTTCTTCTCTTTCATTTACTGTATATGGGTACATAAGCAACATTTCCAAGCCTTAGGTTATCTTCTGTGAAATGGCACATCACGGGTTTCTGAAGACAAAAGGAGATGAGATAATGGATGTAAAGGGCTTTGTTTGGTACCTAGCATGTAGGACTCAAGAAATGCTACCAAAATAAATAACAGACTTTCATGTGGTGCTTACTATATGCTGATATTTGCAAATATGGAAATCATTTAATTCTTAGAACTGTAAGAGGTGGTTACTATTATCTCTATTTTACAGATGAGGGAGCCAAGGCACAGAGAAGTTGAATGACTTACCCAAAGTCCCACAGTTAGTAAGTAGGGGAGTTAGAATTTGAGCTCAGAACACTCTGATTCCAGAGTACCTATTTTTCACCCTTCTTCAATGCTACCTCTCCTATAGATTGAGAATATTACTATAAGAGTATTGACAAAGCCATTGGAAAATTCCTCTGCATGATCTGAATCCAGGTGAAAGGCAGGTCCAACCAGGGCTCTGTAATGCAGTGGTGTGGAAAGAACCTTTCCTACCATGACATAGAAAACCTGGGCTAGCCTTATAGACCCATAGTAAGAGACCTCAGAGATTATCCAGCCAACCCCTTCACTTTACAGAGAAGGAAATTGGAACCCAGGCAGTACAGGAACTTGCATGGTCATGGTTAGAAAGAGGCAGAACCAAGCCCAGGTTAGGTTTCATAGAACTAAATCCAAGGTCTTTTAAATTCACTACCTTTGCTGTCAGAAATTCTCATGTCCTTTGAATTAAAGGCATTTTTTCCTCCATACCCTAAGTTCCTTTTGACCCTGGGTAAAATCTATTTTGATTGGGTTAAATGGTATTTTTTACTGACAATGTAAAAGATATAAAAAATGGGGTTAAATAGGAGGAGACCAAGTGCTTAGTAATAGGGTTGAATTAATTCCGCTGAGCAAAAGGTGGCTAAAAGTAGCTACTTGGAGGGGTAAGGGAACAGCTGTACCCTGCTGAATGTCAGTCCAATGATGCTGGGCAGTATGTCTTTCTATTAGTTCAGGTTCACCTAATGAACTTGCTCTGTAAGTGGACTTGTTTTTTAATATGTTGGCTGTTTCTTCAGGGAAGTGTCTTGTTCCCTGCTTTTCAGTGACTGCATACCTAAAAATGAGTATTGGCAAAAATGAATCTGCAGGCAAGATAAATTTTAAATGGTTGCACAACAAATGCTTTCTCTTCTCCTACAGTAACGCACTTGTAAAAGAAATCAGATTGGGAAAGGAAAAAGCTGTTGAAAAAAAAAACTGCTAAGCAGATGCCTACTTTGAATACTGAGAATATGAAAAATGTTTTGACACGAAGCTCTAGATTACGAAAGAGTGCTGATTCATATTGTTCTAGAATCACCAAATGCTTATTCTATAAGGAACCTTAAAGATCTTCTAGTATGAACCCCATATTTTGAGCATGAACAAAGGAGACAGAATGATACACAGCTCAAGGTCACAGCTAGTTAGAGGCAGTCAAAACTCCTGGCTCTCATCCTGGAAATTTTATTGTGAAATGTCATATAGAGTATTGTATTAGTCTGCTCAGGCTACTCTAAAAAAATGCTATAGACTAGGTGGCTTAAACCACAGAAATTTATTTTCTCACAGTTATGGAGGATGGGAAATTCAAGATCAAGGTTCCAGCTGATTTGGTGTCTGGTGAGGGCTCGCTTCTTCGCTTGCAGATGGTCACCTCTCAGTGTGTCCTCTCATGTCCTTTCCTTGATTCCTGCTCACAGAGTGTATGAGCTCTCCAGTGTCTCTTCTTGTAAGGCTTCTAATCTTACTGTATCAGGCCCCCACCCTTATGACCTCATTTAACCTTGAGTATCTCCTTATCGGTCATATTGGCCCTATCTCCAAATATAGCCACACTGGGGGTTAGGGCTTCATCATATAAATTTTGTTTGGTTATTACGGGAGCGGGACTGGTGGCTTTATAAAAGGAGGAAGAGAGACCTGAGCTAGCACGCTCAGGCCCCTCATCATGTAATGCCCTGCACTGCCTTGGGACTCTGCAGAGAGTCCCCACCAGCAAGGAGGCTCTCACCAGATGCTGTCCCTTGACCTTGGACTTCTCAGTCTACATAAATGTAAGAAATAAATTCCTTTTCTTTATATCTTACCCAGTTTCAGGTATTCTATTATAAGCAACAGAAAACTGAGTAATACAATCCTCATATTTGACCCCTCATTGTTATGACATGGCTGTTGCACCTCCAGGCTCAAGTCTATTTACTGGCATAAAAATAGAAGAAAGGACAAAAGGCCCAAGAAGCAGACCATCTGCCATCTGAATTTTTCAAAAATTTTCCAGAAGCTTCACCTGGCAACTTCTGCTTAAATCTCATTGCCTGGAACTAGGTCACTTAGCTTGTCTAGTTGCAAGGGAGTCTGGGAAGGGAGATGACTTTAACTATACCCAGTCACCCCAAATGAAAGTGAATATTTTTTAGTAAAGAAGAATGAGGAAATGGATAATGTGTAGAAAAGAGTCTGAAACAAAACATCCTGAGACAAGTAATTAAGAACCATAGACTTTAGGGTCAGACACATCTAAATTCAAACCCCAGCTCTGACAATTTTTTGGCCAAGTTACTTTATTTCTCTAGACCTCAGTTTCCTTTGTAAATGGAGATAATTATAACAAAATGAGGGAACAAAGTTTTAGTAAAGATTAAATAGGATGATTGAAACGTAAGGTCTCCATAAATGCGGTTTTATACCATTGTTTCGGTATCATGAGACATTAGTGTTGCTTATCCTTCATGGACCAAGTACAACTTTGATTTCTTTTAACTTCAATAGACGGAATGTTCAGGACACCAAGACATTGAAGCTGGTTAAAGAGGTTTTATTCAGCATTATTCCCCCTTAAAAATAATGCCAAAAAGATATTTAGACCCTATTCACTCTGCTTCTAGCCTTTTGCTGAAAGGGGAGTCTTCAATGGGCCAACCATCCTAGCCTCAACCTGAAGTGCTTCCTTGTGTTGGAGAAGAGATGACCAGGCCTGCAGCCCAGCCTTTGTAGGAAATTTACAGCAGACGGACAGGGTGTCCTGAGCCTTTTATGTCTTTTCTTAGAGCAGATGCTCAGTAGATTATTAAATCTATGTCTCCCAGACTCAGTGTCATTAATCCTTAAATTTAAAAGGGAAGAGAAAGGTGGCGGGGTTGGGGGGACCAACAAATTGCTTCTTTAATAAATTTGGGGGACTCACATCAAATTTCAGGATTTCTAACAGGATTTCTGTATATGTTACACATGCTCTTTCAATCCAGGGACTTAGCTATCACAGGGAGTAAGCACATGGCCTATGGTCAACTTTGCTTAAGAGCAGTCACTAACACATTAGCATTTCTTATTTCCTTTAGGATGCAAAATTGTTACATAGGCATTATGAGAGGTTCAGTTTCCTTCTGGGAAAATTTCCCAAATACTCTGTACTAGCTGTGTTTGGCATGGTATTCAGTTTTCATTCCTCTGCATTTTTATTTCAAACTTATT
>NW_012150618.1:4734840-4736196 GCF_000956105.1 Propithecus coquereli | reverse complement strand
GGGGTATTTTTATACCACTTAGATTTTGCCTTCTCTTAATTTCTTTCTCCATTTTGTAAAGAACTTAAGTTAGAGAATCAACAAACTGAGTCATTTTGTAAAGGTCTAAATGGATACGATGAGGCATACATAGCTGTAACTCAAAGAAGATTCAGTGACAGAGACTCAAAATAAACAAATGTAGACTTTCAATGCATTGGTTTAAAGTAAAACACCAAAAGTTCAAAAATGAAAAAACAGAAGAATTTGCTTTGGGCAAATGTGGCAGAAAAAAAAATCTAGGGACAACCTGGACACAAGGTGACCACGAGTGGAGAGTGAAGCACTGCAGTAAAGGAACAATCACGAGCTTGCGTTTTATAAATAGGAACATGGACATAAAAGGAGCTACAGCTCTTAGATCAATGCTAAAGCTTTATGCCCACTTTTAGATTCTACAACTATAAAAAGACATGGAGAGTATTTCCTGCATTTTTCTATGTTTTGGGAAATTTACAGTCATTACCACACACAATTTAATAATCACAAGTTTTTGAGATGTATATTATGGCCTTCATTTTACACAAGAGAGATCCAAAACTTAGAGAAGAAAATACTGTAAGGTTATCCAGCTCTTTATTGAGGATCTAGGATTCAAACTAGGTTTGAGGCTGCATCTGAGGGTCATCCTCGTAATCACCAGGTTCAATGAGAACACCATGCTGAGATCACAATGAAGCAAATGGACAAAGATTACTTGGCCTCAATCCTATTGCATAAAGAAAAACCCAGTTTGTGGTAAATCTCTGTCTTCTGCTTGGGTGCTATATCTGTATCTGCCCAAACTGGGATAGTTAGAGGTGGGGCTGGAAAATTGCTGGTAAAAATGATTCCTTTTTGTTCTCTGTGATTGCCCTGTGTGAAGCAGTTCCTTCACTGACCTTGGGTATAATTTTCCTCGCATTCTACCACCTGGGAACCCTGAGGCAGGTGATGACTCACTCACCTCTGCCTGACCAGACTCAGTGCTGACTGTGTTAGAAGACTCAGCAGGTGTTTGGATGGAGGCAGGAGAGCCATAACATTTTCCAGGTATTAAGTGGGAGAACAAATCAAATTAAAAGGTTGCTAGGAAAGTTTAAAGAAATAGGGGGTTGTTTCTCTGCTGGGAGAAGAGAAAGTTGAATTTTGACTTCCAGAAGAACACTCTCCTCTCCCGCTCACAAAGAATTTAAACCAGCTGATACCTGTCTCAGCTCAGAATGAAGAGGAAATGAATTTAGATTTTATTGTAAGGAATTTAGCTCAAAAAGAAGAATTTTCTAATAGTGATGGATGTCAAATATTTCATTAGGTTTCTAGAAGGTGCTATGAAAT
>NW_012150618.1:4732760-4733845 GCF_000956105.1 Propithecus coquereli | reverse complement strand
TATGTCCCATTTGTTTATTTTTATTATTGCCGTATTTGCCTTTGGAGTCTTAGTCATAAATTCGTTGCCTAGCCCTATGTCTATAAGAGTTTTTCCTATGTTTTCTTCTAGAATTTTTATGGTTTCATCCTTCCATTTAAGTTTTTTATCCATCTTGAATTAATTTTTGTATATGGTGAAAGATAGGGGTTCTGTTTAATTCTTTTGCATGTGGCTATCCAATTTTCCCAGCACCATTTATTAAATAGGGCTTCTTGTCTCCCATGTAGATTGGTATCTGTTTTGTCAAAAATCGGTTGGTTGTAGGTAGATGGTTTTATTTCTGAGTTTTCTATTCTATTTCATTGGTCTATGTCTCTACTTTTTTTTCTTTTTATTTCAGGATATTATGGGGGTACAAACATTTTCATTACATGTTATGACTTTGCCTCACCCAAGCCAGGATTAGAGGCGTGCCCTTCCTCCATACAATGCTCACTGCATCCATTAGTTGTGAGT
This sequence comes from Propithecus coquereli, assembly GCF_000956105.1. Classification (NCBI taxonomy): domain Eukaryota; kingdom Metazoa; phylum Chordata; class Mammalia; order Primates; family Indriidae; genus Propithecus; species Propithecus coquereli. The sequence goes on along the minus strand of NW_012150618.1, from coordinate 4,733,347 downwards.
TTACCCACCCCCACCTGCCACCCCCCAATGAATATTACTACCATGTGAGCACCTTAGTGTTGATCAGTTAGTGCCAATTTGCTGGTGAGTACATGTGGTGTTTATTCTTCCATTCTTGTGATATCTCACTTCACAGGATGGGCTCAAGCTCTACCCAGGATAATATAAGAGGTGCTAGATAACCACTGTTTTTTGTAATTGAGTAGTCTTCCATTGTATACATATACCATATTTTATGTCTCTACTTTTAAACCAGTACTATGCATTTTGGTTACTATAGCCTTGCAGTATAATTTGAAATCAGGTAATATGATGCCTCCAGATTTGTTCATTTTGCTTAAGATTGCTTTGGCTATTTGGGCTCTTTTTCTGTTCCAAATGGAGCATAGAATTATTTTTTGTAGATCTGTGAAATATGACATTGGTATTTTGATTGGGATTGCATTGAATCTGTAAATCATTTTGGGAAGTATGGATATTTTAATGATGTTAATTCTACCAATCCATGAGCATGGGATGTTTTTACATTTGTCATCTATGATTTCTTTCATCAGTGTTTTGTAGTTCTTTTAGAGATCTTTCACATC
>NW_012150618.1:4723958-4729815 GCF_000956105.1 Propithecus coquereli | reverse complement strand
GTTGCTTTGTTTTCTTCCTTGTGTTACTGTTTTATAAGAATTGTGAGCTTTAACTTTTGAGTATTTTTATATTGGTGGGAATTGATTGTTCTTTTCCATGTGTGGAGCACTTTTAAGCATTTCCAGTAGAGCAAGTCTAGTGGTGACAAATTCCCTTAGTGCTTGCTTGTCTGGGAAAGACTTTATTTCTCCTTCATTTATGAAACTTAGTCTTGCAGGACACAAAATTCTTGGCTGGTCATTATTCTGGTTAAGAAGACAAAAAATGGGACCCCAATCCCTTTCAGCTTGAAAGGACTCTGTGAGAGGTCTGCTGTTAGTCTGACGGGTTTTCCTTTGTAAGTAGTTATTGCTTTTGTCTAGCAGCTTGTAGGATTTTCTCCTTCACTTTGACTTTGGTCAGACTTATAACTGTATTTCGATGATGTCCTATTTGCTATGAATCATCCAGGTGTTTGACAACCATCTCGTATCTGAATATTTAAATCTCTAGCAATACCAGGGAAGTTTTCCTCTATTATTCTCTCTAATAGGTTTTTCATGCTTGTTGGTTTTTCTTCTACTTCCTCAGGGATGCCCATAAGTCATATATTTGTTTGTTTTCCATAGTCTCATATTTCTTTCAGTGATTGTTCATTCCTCTTTGTTCTTTTTTCTACATTTTTTACTGCCTGGGTAACTTTGAAAACTTTGTCTTCAAGCTAGGCAATTCTTTCTTCTCCTGGTCTAATCTATTAAAGTTTCTGCTGTACTTTGAAATTTCCTAAATGACTCTTTCAGTTCTGTTATCTTTTTTCTAATGTTATCTATCTCCGATGAATTTTTCATTCATGTTCTGAATTTTTTGTTTGTTTATTTCTGTGAGATGGTTTGCTACCATTTCCTCAATTCCATTCATCTTACTTGCCATCCATAATCTGATTTCCAGATCTGTCATTTCAACAATTTCCTTTTGGTTGGAGTTTATTGATCCAAACTTTGGGTGTGTTGAGAGAGCCCTGTTTTTTCACGTTGCCAGAGTTTTTATGCTGGTTCCTTCTCATCTGCAGTCTTTTCTCTCAGCTCAAAACAGGTAGCCAATATGGTACACCTGTTCTCCTCTGCTGTACCTCTGTTGCTCAGTGAAGATAGAGATGCATCCCTGGATGGTGTGCTTGAGTCTCATTCCAGAAGCTTGGCCAGCCAGGAGAGGGGCAATGTACTGTGAGCCTTTAGCTCTGCTGTTCTGGTGGGTCCCTTGTTCCCCTGTGGTTGTCACTATGCTGCTGTGGCAAGGCCAGCCCGTGGCACCAGATGCACATGTGAGATGTGGCTGGCTAGCAGGATAGGGTAGGCATGTGGGATGGAGGGGTTCTGCTGGACAGGGTGTGCATGCATGCAGGCCTGGATGGTTGAGGTGCCAGGTACATGAGAAGGGCAAGATCAGTGCAGGGTGTGGTGCAAGTTACAGCAGGTATACAGGGGATAGTGGCCCCATAGGCCCACAAGACATGGAAGGGCATGAGCCCTCAGGTGTAGCAGTCTAGTGGGGTAGCTCATCCAGGGTAGAGCTGGGACCCAGACAGAGCAGACTCATGAGGCAGGGCACCTATGCAGAGTGGAGCAGGTCTTCAGGGCACAGTGCTCACATGTGCTTGCAGGTCAAGGAGGCCATGCAGCAGGGCATTCGCAGGGCTCTGTGTCAAAGGCACATGAGCAGGATGGCATGGGTCTGTGGCATGCTGTTCACTCAGATCCAAAGGCTGCAGCTCCACTGGCTTTCATCCTGCTTGGGGTCTTTCAGTCAGTGGCAGTGGTAGTGGGTGTTGATGGCTATGGTCCTTGCTCCACCCATGTCCCACAGGAAGTATGATTAAGGGGGATCCCCCAGGCCACAGCAGCAGGTGCTGGGTGGCAGCAACAGGGGTGCATGTCACCTGACCATGGGGCACACACAAGTGATAGGATTCCCTGCTTCCTTTCCACCTGTCAGGGGTAAGGGGGAGGCAGCAGTCACAGATTTGACCCCTGAGCAAAAGTAGCATTCTGGGATTGGATGTTACAATGGCACCAGTTGCAGTGCCCTACATTTATTTTTATTATTAATTTTTTAAAATTTTCAATTTTAACTTTTATGGATACATAATAGTTGTACTTATTAATGTGGTTCATTTCATGTTCTGATATAAGCATGTAGTTTGTAATGATCAAGTCAGGGTAATTGGTATATTCATCACCTCAGGCATTTATCATTTCTTTGTGTTAGGAACATTACAATTCTACTCTTCTAGTTATTTTGAAACATACAATATTTTTAAACTATGCTTGCTCTATTTTGCTGCCAAACATTGGATATTATTCCTTTTGTCTAACTGTATTTTTGCACCCATTAACTATCTCCTCTTTATAACCTTCCCCCACTAGCCTTCCTAGCCTCTGGAAACCATTATTCTCCTCTCTATCTTCATAAGATCAATTTTTAGCTCCCCTACATGAGTGAGAACATGTGATATTGGTCTTTTTGTGCCTGGTTTCTCTTAATATAATGTCCTCCAGTTCCATCAATGTTGTTGCAAATGACATGATTTCATTCTTTTTTATAGCTGAATAATATTTCATAGTATATACATACATTTTCTTTATCCATTCATTCTAGCAAAATTGTTCTTCAAACATGAAGGAGAAATAAAGACTTTCCTAGAATATTTTCTTTGTTCAAGGTATGCCAGGAGGCAGACTAGTCAGTTGGTAGAGAATGGTCTATGACCAAAGGAACCAGACCCAGATTCACCATCAGAGGAGACTGGGTATACATGAAATAAGACAGAAATTAAGAGTGTCTAGTGCACAAGACTAGTGGATATTCCGAAGTAAAAACATTCCCTTTTTAAGAAAAGTGAATGAATATCTACATATTTTCCAAGTATGAATGTTTCCCTTTATATAACTGATGTGTAGACATGTAAAAATGAGCATAGTTGAATACAGTTGTTTGACCAAGAAAGTATATGAAGATACAATAACAGAATTTGAACTGAGTTTCACATGATGGTTGCAATGTGACTGTCACCACAAAATGAAGCTCATATTATTTCTTAAATATGTCCCCCATATTTTAGAAGTAGAAGGAAAAAAATCAATATAAGACCTAGTTTTCAGTGCCTATTTTTTTACCTGTATGATGTCAGTTCATACAGGTGGTTATGAAATCCAATACAATTTTATTCCATGACAAAGTGAAACTTAGCTACCGAATCACTACAAATCAATCTTTTACAAATGAATTTCTGTTGACTTGGCTGGATAATTATCATTATTTGACTTTTTAAAATCATATGTAACTTAGAAAACTCTGACTTGTAGCCATTGTTTTTTCTCTTCTGAAATAGTTTCAATTTTTACTCCCATTTTGAGTGCCTCTAAAAATACCTCTTAGAGATTCACATTCACTCCCATTCACCCTGAATGCCAACCTCTTGCTCACATTCTTCCAGGCCCAGTTTCAGTACTACTTTTCCCAAGAGGTGTTCTCTGATCATCCCTGTTCTCTTATCCCAAAATCTAGCATTATGGTATTTTTCACTTCTCACATAGCATGTATATGGCTCAATATTGTTGTGGTATTTTGTGTGCTTGTGTTGTGCCCTCACATTTATGTTTTAAGTTCACAGAGGAAGCAGCATAAAATGGAGTTTGTGAGCAAGAACTTCTTAAATAGATGTTAAATCCTAGATCTGCCACTGTGTCCCGTTGGGCAAGTTCCTTAACCTCTTTGAGCTTCCATGTCCTCACCTGTAAAAGAGGGCTTATAACTTCTACATGAAGTTATGGTGATGAATAAATGAAATTCTTAGGTGTGTAGCCCAGTGCGAGACATGGTAAATATTCATCAGATTGAAGGCAGAGCCAATGTCCAATATTTCTTGGCAACTCTTAAAGGGCAGAGCACAGGGATTTTTTTTCAGGTTAAGAGTTCAATTAAATATTTGCTTATCAAAGGAAAATAAGCAGCTTTCTACCAGCCCTGAGTGTTTACGGATACATGGCCTTTTTATTTTTTAGGGTTTTATTGTAATTCGCTTTCCTACATATTCAGAACTTTCTTCAAGGCTGCAGATACTAGATACAAAGAAGTTATCCGAATAAATTCTTCAATATGAGGACAGGCAACAAAATGCCCGAGTGGCAGAATGTGAGGGAGGGGCAAGAAGATGGGCTTGGGACAGAGTGTATTATTTTCAGTCTGACATTGTTTGCTCATGATCTGGTAGACAGCCAAAGAGTACATGTCACCTAGTTTCTTTCTATTTATGGAAAATATGTTTACATTTTAAGTGTCAGAACAAGTGGCACTTTCTTTAGGCAGTTTTCCTGATTCCTAATCCATAGCACCTCTATTAGATACTTGTACTTGTCCTTGTCATGTCATTAGTTCTGTTGTTAGTAAATTAAAGTAAAGCAGTGTTAAGCTCAATGGGAGTGGTTTCCCTTTCATTTCTTATGCTGTTGACATCTAGTACTATGATCAATATAATGGGTACAATAGGGTTGTTTTGACAACCAAATAAGATAATGTTGACAAATGTCATTTTTAAAGTATAAAGATTTATAAAAGTACAAGTTATTATTGTTCTTTGTACATTAGGGCTACTGTCATGGAAATTTATATGTGAGTCTGGAGCCTTTTAAGCATCGTGACAGAAACGTGCAGTCTAAACATAGTCCAATGTTTGGTCCAATGTAATACTTAGCTCTGTATCAATTTGTACAGTTAAGAATTGCCGTCCAAACAAGAATTACGTATATTCAGAAATTAGGACAAATATTTCATGAAATCAATTGACCTATCTGGACAAATTAAATTATGAAAACATGCACATTTAATTGCTTTTTGTTATTAGGAGAAATAAGCAGTAACCTAGGAGTCAGAGCATGTAGAACTGCTCCAGTTCTAACATCAACAAGCCTCATGCCCATTCACGACAATTTCACCTTTCTGTGCCTCAATTTCCTCGTCTGTAAACTGAAAGGTTTGGACCTAGTACGTCTAAGGCCTTTGCTAGATTTAAAATATAAGGATTTTCTCATTCGAATGCAAAGAACATTCTTGCTCATTTAACCTGCAGGTGTTTTGATAAAGAAGCAAAATCATTTTTGTGATTGAAGTGCAAGGGTGGGCGCCTGAGCAGTAAAGTCATTCTCCTTGTAACATAATCTTCTGACAGACTGACAGTGACTTTCGCTGTGAGAGTCTGCTGGTGATGTCTATTTACCTTGCAGATTCCTGAACCTGCATTTATTGTAAGAAAGAAGCATCTGACTTCCTTCCTCATGCCCCCTTCTGCAGATGAAGGAGGCATTCACTTGCCAGCTGCAGTGTTCTCCCTTATAATCAGTCAGTGTCTCTTGTCTGGGCTGTGACATGTTTCCACAGTCCATGGAACTGAGGAATTTTGTGATGTGTTAGTGCTTCCGTTTGGGCTTCACTGGACTGAATTAGGTCACTGAAAGTGGTTGAATTAAGAGGAAAATACATTAATTTGATCATTCAATCTTACAAAAAAGGAAATAAGAAAGCTTTCCTTTCAAACATACAGGAATATCTTATTTGGTTTCATTACAATGTTCATGAAACTTTTATAGACATTGACATTTAAGTCTTAAGTTCTTTTTGAATACTATCATTTTTAAAAATTATTTGGACTAAATAATTGTTACATTTACCTGATATTTATCTTAAAAATTTTTGAAAACCACAACCAAATTGTCCACTAAAAGTTTGAACTGTGTTCACCAAGAATGAATATATTTATATCTTGCCATATTGAGTATTATTTATTTTTGAAATTTTGGCATTCTAATAGTGTCTTGTTTTAAA
>NW_012150618.1:4716616-4722728 GCF_000956105.1 Propithecus coquereli | reverse complement strand
AGTGGGAAGAGATGGGGCCAGAAAGTTGGAAGATTCAGTCTATGTGCAGCCAGGGAGTTCAGGGAATGAGTTTTATTAATAGTTGCATTCCAAGATTTTGGGAAGCAATTGGAGTTTTCTGTAAAAGAGTGACATAATCTGATTTACACCTTAACAGATGACTTTGGTTGCTAGATGTGTAATGAATCACTGGCAACAAGAGTGGGAGCAGGGAGACCAGTCAAGAAGCGAGGGAAGTTGTCTAGGTAAGAGCTGATAGTTACTTGGTATAGAGGATGCTGTTGGTGGCCTGTCTAGATTCCCTTTACCTACTGGGTGCACCAGTCTCCCAGCTACTATGAGAAAAGGCTTCTACCAGTCCCAGTTGCCTCCTTCTTGGACAGCTATGCCTCCTCTCTCCTCTTGTAGACCTTAGCCAATGACTGACTGATGGGGGGCTCTCTTGTGTGAAGGTGGAGTTGACACTGTGGTATCATGTGCACTTGTACTTCCTTGTGGGAGCAGCCTGAAGCTGATCTTTAGCTGAGATGACATTTCTGCTCAGCTCTGCCCTCTTGTCCTTCCCTGCTTCTCTTGCTCCTTTTTTCTTCAATAAATTACTTGAACAAAGATCTTTATCTCAGGCTCTGTTTTTAGGGAACCTGATCTAACACATGGTTTAGGGTGGCAGAGGTTGAAATAGAGGAGAGAGAATGGATTAGAAATGTTCTAGAAATAATGTCTACAAGAATGGGTCTGGAATGTGAGGAAGAGACAGAAATCAAAACAGTTCCTAAATTTCATTATTGAGCAACTTGGTGGGTAAAGGCATTATTTACTAACAGGAGATGTCTGAAAGGAGAAGATTTTCAAGGTAGAGAAGGAAAAATTTCTATTTCAGTTTTTAGATTTGTTAAGTTTGAAATGTCTATAAACACATATAACAGGTAGGAAATTGAATAAACTAGTCTTTTGCTCCAAGGGGCAGTTCAATCTGAGATCTATATTTGGGATTCCACCGTGGTATTCAAGTGGTATTTAAATGGTATTTGAAGGTATGCAACTAAATGGGGATACATAGGACAGAGTATAGTTGAAGAAGAGAAAATTTCCTAGGACAGAATCCTGGCATGACAATATTTAGGGGAGCGGAGAAGGAAAATCCAGCAACTATACTGAGGAGGGGTCAGTGAATGGTGAGGAAACCAGGAGAAGGTTGTGTCACAGAAACCAAGAAAACAAAATGTTTCAAGGAGGGTATGACTAACTGTTGAATGCAGCTTGGTGGTCGATGAAGATGAAGACAGGTAACAGATCATGGGATATGACAGTAGGGAGATTACTGGTGACCTCGACAAGAGAAGAGTTTTACAAGAGAAGATTCTGAGGGGATGGGTTTGCATATGGCCCAGCTCATCAAGATGTACACATTAAATGTGTGCAATGTTTTGTGTGTCAATTACATTTCAACTAAAAAAAAAAAAGAGAGAGAAAAAAATACTAAAAAAAGGAAATGTGAGTTGAAGAAGCAAATATATTGACTGAGGCAACTATTATTGCTATGAACTGGAGTAGCAAATGAGATAGTAGCTTAAGAGAGACAATGAGTTCAGGGATGTTTTTCTTTTTGATTGATTATGCAAGAGAAAGGGATCAACTGCAGGAGAAAATCCTTGAATAGACAAAAGTGGTGGGATCTAGTGTCTGTGAGCAGGGGCTGGCTCTATCCTGAAGCAGACACACTTCAAATTTGTAACTGGACTAGAAAAATGCCAGGGAATATAAATGCCAATGAAGAAATGTTTGTAGATATTGTAGTGGGTAGCTGAATTAGTTTTTAATTGTTTCTGTGTTCTTATTAAAATAGAAGATGAGGACACCAGCTGAGATGAGGGGTAGAGTGGGGCCGGTAGTTTGGAGAATTGAAGAGAAAAGAGTAAGGATGAAATAATCATGTTAGAGACTAAGAAAATTTATTTACAGGGATTACGTAGTATAATTTCCTTTTACTATTGAAGTATCCCTTTTGGTATGTGTGCTCATGAATTTTAAATAAAACCAGTCAGTAAAGTGGTGAGTTTTTTTTTCAGCCCCATTTAAATGCCCAGGTGTACACATGGAATAGGTGGATGGTTGGGTTTAACTAGCAGTAGGGTTTTGTTAGGAAAACAAAAGGGAGTTAAGGCATTTGCAAGGGAGTGATTATGAGGGTAGAACAGGAAATCTAAGCTGGGCTAAAAGGGAAATGAGAGGGAAGATGGAAAAAAAATAGGAAGGTTAATGGGGTTGAAGTTGTTTATGAGGTTGAAGAAATATTGCAGTAGGTGTAGTAGAATATATGAGCTTGAAAGACAAGAGGAGGAAACAGCGTCTGAGATGTTGGACATCCACATTCAGAGACATTATAGACGTCTGTGATAACAAGGTCAAAAGTGTGACCATGGATGTGTGTGGGGCACAGGAAATATCAATGGAGGGGGGAGGTTGAGAAACTTCAAGGACATGGTATTGGCTGCATCACCCACATGGGTAGTAAAATCCCCAAACTTGGGGAGAGGAGTAGGGAGCTAGAGGCTCGTAAGGTGGGGGCTAAAGTCATTAGGGAACTAGAGAGATGGGGAATTGGTAAAGTGTGATGTTTGCTTTATTTCATTGATTTTATGAGTTTTCAGTTTTTTAAAGCGTAGTTTATCATAAGAATGATATATAATAGAAACAAAAATATAAGGCACAAATCTCCCATAATCCCATCGCTTCATCAGAGGATGGTGGATTTTGACTAAGCCCTGTAGCTGTTTCTGGTCTACTGATCTCCTGCCTGGCCAGGTGTTCCTTTTGTTTTTGTCTACTCACTCTTCATGGAAGTGTTGCAGAGCTTTGTATCACCACGAGTGGCTGCCTCTTAGCCTGGCAGCCAGCTGAAGCAAGTCTGCAAAGATACAGGCCTTGCCCTTGCGCTGGTGTGACCTCCCTAGCCCAATGTGCTGGTCTCTCCTGCATGGTTAAATTCTGGGATGACCACTATTAATTATGCTTGTACAATAATAGAGCAGCAATCCTTCTTTTCACAAAACTTGTTTCATTGTGAATACCCTAGCTTAGATAATTTCTCATTATTTCCAGAGTTGATTGGTTACATTTGATTACTCTCTTTAATCCAGCCAGATCTTCTTTCAGTCCTAGTTATATTTACAAATTATTTGGCAAATCCTTTCTCTCCATTCCCCATGACTAATGAGTCCTCATTCCAGTTTGTAAGTGGCATTGCTGCTATGGTTGTCTTGAACATCTGCTGATTGTTTCTGGACAGGGAATTATGGGGAGAGTGGAATGGACGCTTTCAAAGAGTTGGCTGCCCAAGAAGGCCTCTGCATCGCCCATTCCGACAAAATCTACAGCAACGCTGGGGAGAAGAGCTTTGACCGACTCTTGCGCAAGCTCCGAGAGCGGCTTCCCAAGGCCAGAGTGGTGGTCTGCTTCTGCGAAGGCATGACCGTCCGAGGACTCCTGAGTGCCATGCGGCGCCTTGGCGTCGTGGGCGAGTTCTCCCTTATCGGAAGGTAAGTCTCTCTCTCTCTGTCTCACACACACACACACACACACACACACACACACACACACACGTGCACACACACACTTTGGCACACATATGCTTCCTCTCACAAAACTGGACTTCCTGTCTTCAAAGTGGGCAAGATGTACAGTGCTGAGCTGAATGTTAGTTCTGGGGGCAGTTGGTGGTGGGCATGCTGGCATCTTCCTGACAGGCAAGAGCAGAGCAGTGGATAGTAAGATGGCGAGACTTCTTCAGAAAAAGATGGGAAGGTATTTGCCGGAATGTATCTTGTCCTGGAGAATCATTCTCTTCATTTGCTTTGCCCACCCCCAAGCCAATGTGTATGTCTTCCTACCTACTAAGCACAGAGATCTTAACAGGGTATTGGTGGATGAAGGGCAGCAGTGAAAATGGAAAACATGTATTAAGATTTGAAATGTACAGAGTTAGCCAAATACAAGTGAAGATATGCAGCTGAACTGTGGGACTTGATAACATAATCTCTTGTCACACTTATGGAGGGCTAATATGGATGCCTTTCAGCATTTGATCTCTGAAACTGTAGGTGGTAGGTTTCAAAATCTCTGCACTCTTTCTAGATCATATGTACTTGTATGGCAATAGATTTTCAATATCATCGTATTTTTCGTGGGTTTTTTGACCTACCAGGTATCTTGTTTAATTTGCCATCTTCTAATATTGCATAAAAGAACTGCTCAATTTTTCCAAGGAACCTGCTGAGTTTACCTAAGTGAAAGCCTCCAGGAGTCTTTAACCCTGTCACACTCATCTTAGAAATCTCTTCACCTCGTTCCATTTCTTCTGCTGGCTGAATTACAATCATGTCGCACCCACTGAAGGACCTCAACCATTGATCCTCTGCTCTGGGAAGCTGGGTACTAATGGTGTGGACATTCTCATTGGACCTTTTCCTTTTGCCCTTGTGCTGTGGTTCTAACTGCAGCAGTAGTAAGAGTAATCTTCCCATCATCTGGAATTAGAGGTATAAGACACACTTCAGAGACTTTTAAGAAAAAGATAGGATAGAAATACAAATAAATGAATAAAGAAACAAACAGATACTCTCCAGGCATGAGGAAGCATGGGGCCAAGGTCAAAGTATAATTCAAGATTAAGATAATTGCTGAATGTGGGTAAAATTGGCTCACTGGCACAAAGAGTCAATTTGGCTTCTTCAACATGAGACAGTTTTGTGAAGCCACTTAAAATGTTCATAAGAATGCAGGTCTTTTAAGAAGGAGAATTTAAACAAGGTATGTTATTTCTTTCAGGAGTGAAAAACATGTAAGTAGCATTGTTAGTGTTAAACAGAGTAATGTTCTTAGTATATGCACCAGGACAGATGGGGTACAGATATTCAGTCCTTCCAGTTGCTTTTATAAAATGACTGCTTTTGTGAAGGGTGCTTTTTTTTTTTTTTTTAAATCTCATGTTTATCATTTACAAAAACAACAATAGTCTGTTTTGCAGAAGTTATTCTCTTTAATATCCTCAAAGAGGCTATCTACCTGGATTCTGGAGATCTTGGACAGATGTGGCAAACATGAGCTTTGGGCTATATAGACTGCCTAATTATGATATATAATTATTTGAAATGCTGTGGTGTGTAATTGGAGTATAACATTTTTTTAAGATTTTATTCATTAGCTTTCTAAAATTTCAATAAATTTAGGGGCTACAAGTATTTTTTTATGTTTTTTTTTATTTCAGCATGTTACGGGGGTACAAATGTTTAGGTTACGTATATTGCCTTTGCCCCACCCGAGTCAGAGCTTCGAGTGTGTTTATCTCCCAGACAGTGAGCAGTGCACTCATTAGGTGTGTATATACCCATCTCCTCCTCTGCCCTCCCATCTGCCCGACACTCGATGAATGTTATATGCCCTTAAGTGTTGACAGTTAATACCAATTTGATGGTGAGTACATGTGGTGCTTGTTTTCCATTCTTGGGATACTTCACTTAGTAGAATGGGTTCCATCTCTATCCAGGATAATACAAGAGGTGCAAAATCTCAGGTTACAAAATCAATGTACAGAAATCAGTAGCATTCCTATACACCAACAACAGTCAAACTGAGAACCAAATCAAAGACTCAATACCCTTCACAATAGCAACAAAGAAAGTAAAATACCTAGACATATATTTAACTAAGGAGATGAAAGACCTCTACAGGGAGAACTATGAAACACTGAGGAAGGAAATAGCAGAGGATGTAAACAGGTGGAAAACCATACCAGGCTCATGGGTCAGCAGAATCAACATTGTCAAAATGTCTATACTACCCAAAGTGATCTACAGATTCAATGCAATCCCTATTAAAATACCAACATCATATTTTTCACAGATCTAGAAAAAATAATTCTATGCTTCATATGGAACCAGAGAAGTGTTTTTTGTTACATGGATAAATTGTATAATTCTGAAGTCAGGGCTTTTAGTGCATCCGTCACCAGAATAGTGTACATTGTACACAATAGATAGATTTTTATCCCTCACTCTCTCCCGTTCTCCCCACTTCTTAGTCTTCAATGTCCATTTCACCACTTTATTACCTT
>NW_012150618.1:4710609-4716381 GCF_000956105.1 Propithecus coquereli | reverse complement strand
AAAGAGTATAAAAATTTATTCTGTCATCATTTAAAAAATGGGCAGGGATGGTAATAGCAATTTAAGCCTCTCTGGCTCTTGCTTACCTCCTAGTAATGCAACTGACTGCATGCAAGGATTTTTGAGAGTCTCACATGTACTTGCTTATGAAGAGGTCAGTTTCATTTGATATCTACCTCTTTTATTCCTCTTTTCGGCCTCACCTCTGCTTGGTCCTACTGACACACCCCAGGGAACTATCATTACAATGACCCTGAGCTTCTGAGGACACTGCTCCCTGTGCCAATGGTTGCTGTCACTGACACACAGAATCCTTGAGATAGCGAAGCTATGCCACACTCTGCCAAATTGAGAGAAAGTGCCTCTCTGTCTTTCTAGGCTACGTTTCGCAAGGGTCTATCAAGGTGATGTTGACTTTTAATCTTATATCTTAGAGGATTTTTATGAGAACAGCCTTTTTAAATTTTTTGTTCACAGTTCTCTCTCCCTTCCCTGACATACAGATAAAAGTCCATAGGGTGCTGAGCTGGGGACAAAGACAGGTTGTGACACTATGCCGTACTCAGAATTAGCCTTCCTTTCAAATGATTGATTCTCCCTCTTCCTGGGGAATGAATTCTATCCTATATGCTGCTTTGTCACTCATGCCAATGGACATGTGGTGGGCTGTTTCCCTCATTTCAGCAGACATGTCTAGAATGTTCCACTTTAGCCTCAAGCTACAACTTCTAGCTACCCTGGTAATGCAGTCAAATCTCCTTTGAGGTCAGTTTCTTTTGTAATACATGGCATGATACTGGCTGCTACCAGAGTCATGGGAATGTATTGTGTAGGTGGTGATTGACCTTTTTTAAAACAGATGAAAATATGTAAATCATGGTATAGATTGCAGCAAGAGAGATTTAATTAAAAAAAAATAGAACTTCTCAAATGAAGACTTATATGCCCTTGTCTCCATGACTCCTGTTTTCCCTCACACTTCTCATGCAATGTATCAGGAATTTTTATTGGTGCTACCATCAAATATATCCAGACTTGGCCAACTTATCACCACTTCTACTGTTACCATCCTGGTCCAAGCCACCATCATCTTTCACTTGGCTTATTGCAATAACCTGCTAATTGACTCTTCCCTCTCCTGGCCATCTAGTTTTAAAATAAAAGGCAAATTTATCTTTAAAAAATTTGAGTCAGGTAATGTCACTCTTTACCTTACATGCTCAATATTGTAAGATGCCTTTCCATTTGTTTCATAGCAAAGTTTTTACAAAGGCCTTCCAACCCTGACTTTCTACCATTGGACTTAATTTTTTTTAATGGAATAATAAACTGTAATGATAGAAACACAGACTTTAAAAAACTAAGTTCTCAGAGGTAAAAATCTTCTGGATTTAATAAATGTGGTGTAATGGAAATACAAAGCAGAACAAAACATGGGCTAAGAGTTCTAGCTCTGCCATGAAGTAATCATGTGATCTTGTTTACTCAGTGACTTTTTGTCTCTGGGCTTATTTTTTTCCCTATAAAATAAAAGATTTGGCTCCAGATCATCTTTCAGTGTTTTTCTAGTTCCAGAATTTTATATGAAGACCATATGAACTAATCTATGATCAATAGGAATATATTTATGGACCAAATTGTCTAATGTTATTCAAGGGTGTGGACTGATCAATTTACATTTTACTAGTCACCTTTTTAAAAGCAGAATTCATTGAATAAGCTGGTTAGTATTAGTGTTTTAATCTGTGGTCATGGAATATAGCCAGCAGACCCACAGGAGGATTAAACCTTTGACTTTGGACAAATTAGCATAATATTCTCAGTAAGCAAGTTAACTAATCATAGTCAAGTTAATCATTATGCAAAAGAATCATTCATTCTTGGCTGTATGAAATTGCCTTTTTTGAGATGCTTCTCAGAATTATGCTCACCATATCTGTAATAATTTTACTGATGATGGTGATGCTGCTGTTGCTGCTAATAGCATCTGTTTAGGACTTACTATATTCAGGCACTGTTCTAAGCCTTTTGCATATATTAACTCATTTAATCATCACAACAATGTGATGAGATAGGTACTAACATCATTCCCATTTTGATGTATTAAGAAGTAAAATAACTTGTCAAAAAGTACCTCAGCACTAGAGCTAAGATTTTAACTTAGGCACTGCAACTTCAGAATCAGTGCTCTTTATCAGTAAGTTATATTATTTATTAAGTCAAGATTGTTTTGTTTAAGAGATGTTGGCATTAACGTTAGTTTCCTTTCAATTTGCTCTCTCTTCCAGAGATTTATTTCATTGTTTAGATTTACCTTCTTTGGGAAAATCAGCTGATGTATCTCCCATGAGAAAATTATTTTACATTTCTAATATTTATTTGAATCCTTTTTATTTCTCTCCTAGTATTAAATATTTTATATGGGAATTCAAAGAAGGAGACATTTAACCTCCTTTCAAACTCCTTATTTTTTATCTTATGAGACTCTGCAATATCATTCTCTTTGTATACCAGCCTTTATCTATAGAACTATATTTATATAGAAGCCAATTTAGAATGAGTGAATGATAATTCTGGAAAATCCTAAGTTGTAATTATTAAAATTGTAATAGTTAATGGATGGATCTGTTCTAATTCTTATATTGTTCTTTTATTCGAAGAAAGTAAAGTGGAGAACGATTTATGTATATGACTATATAATAGCTATCATTTGTTGAGGGTTTGGTATATACTAGGCTATTATACATGTTCTATCCAGTCCCAACAACAACCCTGAAAGATTGATTTGAAAGGTAGAGAAGTTAAACAATTACCCCAAATTCCTCAATTTAATAAGTGGTGGAGATAAGATTCAAATTTACTGCCATACCATATCATCATATAGACATGTAGGTATTGACTTGTAACCTCTTCAACTGTAGGAACCAGGTTTTGCAGAATTATCTATTTTCCCCATCATGGCTAACATAGTGTTTTGGCATGGTTACTCTTCAGTAACTATGTCTGAAAACTTGGAAAGTAGTAGAGAGAACAGGCAGCTTCATTGTGTGGCCCCTGATTTCCCTTTGACATTCTAGAATCAGTCAATTTTACCTGGTTTGGGGAAGGCTGATACTCTTCAACAATCCTCCACCTCTACGATTTGTCTGTAAAATTGAAACATATATGTACCTACCTCCTGAGTGGTTGTTTTTGTCAAATCACAAAATGCCTGCTTGCCTGGTAACTCATGGCTGAGTCTCAGTTGTAGATCCCTTGTGGGTACCTTAGCTTCCCCAAAGACAGACTCTTCTCTGAGAGTGAGTGAGAGCCTCCAGGCTTTAGTCCGATGCCTGGACCTCCACCCTCATTTTCTCATCTTTGCAAGCCCTTCCAGTTAGTTTACATTCTACCTGCTAGGAGTCTCTGATTAGACATACCATATTTATTTATATATTTGTTAACCCCTTTTATTGTAGTATGACTACGTCTTCTAGCTTTTTCACTGTTCAAAATAAACATACAATAAGGATAATGAGGTCAATAACCTTTAATTTCATCCCCTCTTCCTACTATATCTTGGCCAATTGAATTATAAATATATGGTCCTCACATTTCAAATTCCTGTCCCTTATTGGTGTGTTCTATTTTATCTATCATCTGTCCCAGTTCTGTGATTTTCTCACTCATTAGACCAACTTTGCATCATCTGTCACTGCAGAGAAACACCATACCCCACCCTTTATCTAAAACTTGATCCACACGAATGCTAACACCAAGCTTTTTAGTTGAAAGTGCAACAAACACATTAAACACACATTCAAAAATGGTTGGAATGGAGCAATGGCTTTATGTGGAAAGAAGGCTACAGTTTCATTTTAAAACAAATGAAGTACTTGGTGTTTACTGTGGAATTTGGGGGGTATTTTTCTTCTGGAACCTAAACGCATATTTGGAAAAGTGACCTCCATGCCCTTGAAATATAAGATTATTATGGTGCTATGTTCCACACACTTTTTTAAAAAATAAAAAGTGAGTTATTTTTGTTTTCATCTTTCCATTATGGAAAAAAAATGCATAAAAATCTAAAGTTTGAAGCCTTTAGGCAAAATTACAAAGGTTATGTATTTTCAAGTAGATATGGACTTTCAATGAAGTGTGACATATCCAAAAATGGATTATAATCAGGAGGCCAGCGAGGCCGATGAGCATTTTCTGGCACATAATGGTCACGACTTACAAATATATAACCTGGCCTTCTCTCAGCTCCCAAGGGCAGCAAATGGTTACAAACCTGCTGACAGGCTATACCTTTCTTAAAACACTCTTATTACAAAGGCAGATTGATGAGAGCTTTGTGGAAAATTATGCTGCTAGAAAAAGACTGTGAGAAATGTGTGCTAGGGAAGGAGAGGGAATTTTGTTTAGAATACTCGGGAGAATAAACATTATTTGTAAGATATGAAGAGATATTTTGAGTATAGATCTCAGATACAGAAATGCTCAACTTTTCCACAATAATTTGGGTGGCAGAGTTGTGTTAAAATGAATAATTATTAACCCATTCTTTATACTAACACCTATTCCCATGTTCCACATAATGAACATCTGAAAAGTAAAAGACTCCACTTTCATGGTCCCTTTTCGCCTTTAGGGTATTAGAAACATGGAAAAAAAAAAAGGATTTCTGGTGCCTTCTGTATCTATGAGGCACTGCTCAATTTGAATGGATGAAAAAGGAGGTCATTATGATTCAGTCCATTTTGTCTTTGAGGCTGCTTGGAGTCAAGAGGGAATTTATCTTAATGCATTCTTGTAGCTGCTATGACAGTCCCTACTTGGCTTCATATCAGAACCGGCGGAGGTGCTTAGAATATAGATTGCTGGCTCTCACCCCAGGCCAACAGTAACATTTCTTGGTGAGGACTTTGGATCTTCTTATTTTTTTAAAACCTCAAATGAGCTTGCTTTCAGAACCACTACCCTATGATGACTAGAGCAGTGCTTTGCACTCAGGTGGTGTTCTCTATGACTGAATTGCTTACAGAACGTATTCGAAAGGGAAGACAAAATGAAAGTTCAACTTCGCTTCCTGTCATTTCACCATTTCAGCTCTGCTTTTTTATGTCTTGAAATTTACTTGCCTTCAAGCTTTTTGTTTTAAAGTACAGTTATATAATATCTGCGAGTAGTAAATAATAATAGTAGCAGTAGTAGTAATAATAATAATAGCAATAAAAGTCTTTGCAGCTCTGCTTATTTCCTGTGTTTCTGTTTTTTCCTGCTGTCCAAACTGGCTTAATGACCCACCCCCTGAAAACAGCCAGTTCCAGTTTTCAGACTAACCAAGATGCAGAGTAGGAAGCATTTAAACATGTGGCAAGTTTAGCTTCAGTCATCTCTGAGTCTAGGGTCACCAGGGGTCGATCAATGCACCAATCTCTTGCTAATTACCAGAATTGGGGGCCGATGACTGAGCTGCTCAAGTTAGGCCTTCTCCACAGCTGCCTGTCTGTTTGTATCATGAACCTGGGCAAGTTTTTAAACACTTTAGCTTCTTGGGCTCTACCTCCCTCAGATTCTAATTCAATATGCCCGGGCAGGGACTGGGGAACTTATATGCACTTTTCAAATCAGCTTTATTGAAATTCACTGATTTTAACTGCATAATTTGATGATTTGGGGTAGCTCTATTTAGTGACATAAGCACCACTGTTTCACAACAGTCATGGTATGGAACATTCACTTCACTGCACAATGTTCCTAGTGCCCCTTTGCAGTCTTCCGTCCCCA
>NW_012150618.1:4706363-4708434 GCF_000956105.1 Propithecus coquereli | reverse complement strand
GAAATATGTCCATCTTTCGGGTGGTGCGCATTGCACTCTTTGTGTGTGCATATACCCGTCCCCTCCTCCCTCCTCCCCCTTCCCCCCTTCCCTCTGCCCAACATCCAATAGATGTTATTCTTATATGTCCAGTTAAGTGTTGGTCAGTTAATACCAATTTGATGGTGAGTACATGTGGTGCTCGTCTTTCCATTCTTGGGATACCTCACTTAGTAGAATGCGTTCCGATAGCTTTTAAGCATGCTTCCTTATCACTAGTGTTCATCAATTTGTTTACAATAAACCTTGATGTAGTTTCTGTTGTATTTATGTGACATTAGATTTATTGAACATTTCAGATAGGTTATAGTCTTTTAAGAAATCAAATTTAGAAAATGGTTGGCCATTATTTCCTCAAATATTGTTTCTTTCTTTGCCATTCTTTTCTTTCTATCTGAGACTTCAATTATATCTATGTTTGACTTCTTGATAGTTTTGTACAGGGAAATTATCTGTTCTTTTTTTTTCACTTTTTTTCTCTTTATTTTTAACAGGTTCTATTGCTCTGGCTTTGAGTACACTGATCTTTTCTTTTGCAGTATCTAATCAGCTTTTAATCCCATCATGCCCATTTTTTTATTTCAGATATTGTATTTTTCATCTTTTGCTTAATTTCAATTATTCTTCTTAACATGGTCATGTTTTTCTCTGCCTTCTATAATACATGAGAACATATTTAGAATAGCTGTCTTAATGTTCTCGTCTGTCTTGCCAGAAGAACCTTTCTACTGCAGTTTATGGAGGTATGAGTTATTTTCAGTATTGTGTAAGTTCCAGGATTTCTTTGTTCTATGTTTTCTAGTGAATCTTTCTCCAGCCTCATATGGTTTCTTCTCACATATGTTCACATTAGAACTTAGCCAAAGACTCGAGGGGATCCCTTCACAGATCTCTCTTACAGCGAACCTCTCTCCTTTTCAGTACTCTGTACTACTAATTCTAACTGTCTTGACCTTTCCAAACTCCGATCTCTCTTTTCTTGTTCTTTATTCAGTTTCCCCTTCCTTTCTCTATAGCATAGAGAATACTACCAGATAATAATATAGGCAATTGGGCTCATCTCTTTGATTTTAATTTTCTGGGAAATCATAGTCCTGTACTGATATTTATACAGTGTCTGACAAAAGTTGGTTCATATATTTTATTTGTGGTTCTAGTCGTTGAAGGCAGGATGGTACCATATTATATTTCCACTAACAGTGTACGAAGGTCCCAATTTCAATATCTCCATATCCTCACTAACATTTGTT
Source organism: Propithecus coquereli (assembly GCF_000956105.1). Classification (NCBI taxonomy): domain Eukaryota; kingdom Metazoa; phylum Chordata; class Mammalia; order Primates; family Indriidae; genus Propithecus; species Propithecus coquereli. The sequence goes on along the minus strand of NW_012150618.1, from coordinate 4,707,145 downwards.
ATGCTTGTTATTGTCCTTTTTTTTATAGCCATCTTAGTGGGTGTGAAGTGATATTGTGGTTTTTATTTGCATTTCTCTAATATTTGTTTATGTGGAAATATCTTTATTTCACCTTCGTTTTTGAAAAACAGTTTCACTGGATGTAAGATTCTCGTTTAACAGCCTTTTTTTTTTTTTTTTACCAGCACTTTGAATATGTCATCCAACTGCCTTCTGACCTCCATTATTTTTCATAATAGATTATTTCTTAAACTTACTGGAGTTTTTTGTATGTGATGAGTTGTTTTTCTCTTGCTGCTTTCAAGATTTTATTCTTTATCCTGGCTTTCACTATTTTACAATGATGGGCTTGAATCTTTTTGTGTTTATCCTACTCGGAGTTCATTCTTGCATGTGTAGATTAAGTTTTCCAGCAAATTTTTTTTGAAAAGTTTCAGACATAACTTCTTTGAATATTTTTTTCTGCTCCTTTCTCTTTTTCCACTCCTTCTGGTACTCTTATTATATGTACATTGGCACACTTAAAGGTATCACACATCTCTCTGAGGCTCTGTTCATTTTTTTTTTTCTTTTTGCTGTTGTTCTATTTTCTCTCTGTTCTTTAGATTTTATAATCTTCATTGATGTATTTAAAGTTCACTTAGTCTTTCTTCTACCAGTTCAAATCTGCTATTGAATGTTACTACTATGTGCACACCAAAACATTTGTACCCCCATAATATGCTGAAAAAAAAATCTACTATTGAGACTTCTGGTAAATTTTTGATTTTGTTTATCATATT
>NW_012150618.1:4704858-4706313 GCF_000956105.1 Propithecus coquereli | reverse complement strand
TAGTGACATAAGCACCACTGTTTCACAACAGTCATGGTATGGAACATTCACTTCACTGCACAATGTTCCTAGTGCCCCTTTGCAGTCTTCCGTCCCCAGCCTCTGGAAACATGCAACCACTGAGCTGCTTTCTGTCATTCCACTGTGGCCTCTTCTAGAGTTTCATGTACAGGGAATCACATAAAATACAGTCTTTTGTGTCAACTTCTTTCAGTTGGTATAACATTTTGAGAGTCACCCATGTTGTTGCATATATTACTAGTTTCCTCTTTGTTGCTGAGTAGTAGTTCATGGCGTGGATATGTCTCAATTTCCCTATCCGTTCACCCGTTGATGGACATTTGGATTGTTTTTAGTTCATGACTATTATGAATAATATTTCTGTGAACATTCATGTCCAAGTCTTTGTGTGGACATATATTTTCAATTCTCTTTAGGAGCTATCTAGATGTGAGATTATGGGTCATAAGTGTATGTTTAAATTTATAAGTTACTTTATAAGAAACTGCCCACTTTACAAAGAGGCTGTGCAATTTTGCAGTCTCACCAGCAATGTATGAGAGTTCTAATTCCTCCACATCTTCACCAAAATAGTATTGTCAGTCTTTTTACTTTTAGCTGTTTTAGTGGGTGTATAGTGGCATCACTTTGTGGTTTTAATTTGCATTTTCCTAATGACTAATAATGTTGAACACTTTTATATACTGATTTGCCATTTTTATATCTTTTTTGGTGAAATCTCTTGCACACATCTATGTCCATTTTCTTTTTAGGATGTTTGTCATCTTATGGAGTTGTAAAAGTTCTTTATAATTCTTGGACGCATGTCATTTATCACATATATTTATAGTAAATATTTTCTCTCTGTATGTGTCTGAAATTTTAATTTTGTTAATAGTGTCTTTGGAAGATGAAACATACTTAATTTTGACAGTAAAGTTATCAATTTCTCCTTTTATGATTTATGTTCTTTGTGTTCTATCAAAATTAGTTGGCCTACTCCAAGGTCATAAATATTTTCTAGTTTTATAACTTTTGCCCTTACATTAGATATATGATTCATTTGGACTTGATTTTTGGATATGTTGTGAGATAAAAATGAATGCTTTGTTTTACTTTCGCTGTAAGAATGCAGCTATTCCAGAACATTTCATTAAAAGGACTATTATTTCCACATTGAAATAGCTTATCATTTTTTAAAAACAATTGAATACATGTATGTATACACACACTTTATTTCTTATCATCCTTCCTTCTTTTAGATTAATTGAATATTTTAGCATTCCATTTTATCTCTATTTTTGGCTTACTAGCTCGGACTATTATTTTATGAATAGTTCATCTAGGATTTCAAAATATTTCATTAAGTTATTGGTGTACATCTCCCAAGAATATTATACTACATCACATATGGTGTAAGAGCTTTATAGCCGCATATTTCCATTTCTCCCTCCT
>NW_012150618.1:4690958-4693663 GCF_000956105.1 Propithecus coquereli | reverse complement strand
TCCAGTTCCATCCATATCATTGTGTATAACACATTTCCTTCTTTTTATGGCTGAATAATATGCCATTGTGTATATATACCACATTTTCTTTATTCATTCATCCACTGATGATCACTTAGGTTGATTCAGTATCTTGGCTATTATGAATAGTGCTGCAATAAACACGGGAGTGCAGATATCTCTTTGATATACTGATTTCCTTTCTTTTGGATATGTACCCAGCAATGAGATTGGTGTATCATATGGTAGTTCTATTTTTAGTTTTTTGAGGAACCTCCACACTGTTCTCCATAGTGGCTATACTAATTTACATTCCCAAGATGGTCTTGTTTTTAAAGCTATTATGCTAATGAGGTTAAAGCAGGAATCGGCGTGGAAATTGTGCAATGACACTATTGGAGGACATAAATACCCTCTGCTAGTGTTATCACTTGAATTTTCTGAGATTTGTGGTATATGCTTATGACAACCTATGCTTTGTCTAAATGCCATCTATTTAAAAGGCTTCAGGTAAAGCCTGTCATCATTTGTCTGGACATACCTATGTAGATGATGTTTCCTTGCTGGATTTATCGTATTATCTACAGGACCTGGAAGAGAAGTATATGAAAAACAGGTACATTTTAATTTCTTGAAGTTGGTTTGACTTTCTAGGTTGTCCTTCAAAATAGTAAATAATAAAAACAAAACAGTACAATGTACTTAAATACAAATGCAGAATCCATCTCATAAATCCAAAATATCCCCTTCTGGGTAGGTGAAAAGTTTTCATTTTAAAAATCACAAACTAGAGTTTTCAAGTCTTCGTGCACAATTCCTATGGTAAAGAAATTAAGATATAAATGCTATATCTTCATAGTGGGATAAGAAAGGCCTAATGTCTTCCCTATAGATGATATGGTATGCATTGCATTAGATTTGAAAATATACTGGTTATATATCATGGACATACTCTAACAAAACCTATGTGTCATAATAGCACTGTGGCTTTGGGAAAACATCTAACCCTCTTTCCTCACTTGTAAAAGGGATACAAAAATGTACAAAATAATAACATAGTACCTATGTTATTTTGATGATTAAATGATAAAATATAAGCATAATAAGGGTAGGGTCTTTGTTTAGCTCATTTATGAATCCCCAGAACCCCTATACCAGTGCTTCAGACTTCACAGATATTCAGTGCATACTAAATATTAAAAAATGTGTCCAGTTCAGTACCTGACACACAATAAATGCTTAATAAATGTTGATAATTGTGGTTATCTATTCAACAATAAAATGATTTCTCTAGGAATCAGCAAGGATCCTTTAACTGGAAATAGTCAAGCAGAAGTTATAGAATCATCCTTTAGGAACTGTAAGAGATTAAGATATTAGGAGATTTATTGGCGTGCATGACTTAAGTCATGATGTGTTGTAACTGCTCTTTTAGAATTGATGGATAGATAGGTTTATCTCTATTCGAGGATTAAGGAACACAGCTGTAATTCGAATGCCTCCCCAGGGTCTTCTCTGGTCAGTTGGGATAAGGAAATCAGTAATAAAGACTCAGAAATCTTGACATACTAAAATTTTGGTTTAGTTCACTTGGCTCTATCTCTTCTGGAATGAACAACTTCAAAATACTTGAAAGGAAAAAGTCTGTAAGACTTTCTTCAAACTAAATTAAATATTGTAGTTCCCTTAGGTTTTCCAGGCAACAATGAAGTTATGTCTATTACGTATTAAAATAATTAGTTGATTCAGTAAGTTTTTAGAAAAAGAAGTGATTAAATCTTTTAACTAAGTTATTTATCTAAATAACCAATAAATTGCATCAAATAATTACTCCAATGGAATAGTTTGTGACTAGCAGCCATAATTGTCAGAAATACCTGGATTCTAACCCCAACTTCCTCATTTGTTGCTAAGAAATCTTGAGTAAGTTCCTTAACCTGTCTATAAAGTAGTACCAATAGTAGCACCTACTGCATTAGGGCTACTGCAACCTTAATGAAGGTAATGAAATTTAAATGCTTAACAGAATTCCTCTGAGTGTCATTAGAACAAAACATGTTAGCTGTAAATTTTAGTCTTGTATGACTAAATGGACTCAGTCTGAGCTTTCTTTTCTTTTTTAAGCATTAAGTATTTGGCTTCAAGTCTATGTGGTATTTTCATAACAGAGCACCAGGAAAGGAAGCAGCAAAGTAAGTGAGGCCTCCATGTCTGACTTTTAGACCATTGTTCCAATATAAGATTTCCTAGTCCCAACCCAGTGGAGTAACAAGAACTGACATGTATTCCCAGAGTGACTTTCTCTGACAACTCACAGCAGGCTATAATAGAATAGAATAGAATAGGCTGAACTACTTCTTTAATCCTAAAAATTTTAGATTCTCTTCATTCTCTTTCTGCTTGACATGTTCTGAAAATAGTTTGTACAAGCTAAATTTCGTCTCTCTTCTCTAGGATACTATTAAGTATGTGTTTTAAAAATTTTGCTCTCTTTGATTTTCTGTGTAGCTTAAGGTATATATTTTTTCATATGCTTAATCTTCCTAAATTCCCAGCATTCAGTTTTAGAACATTTATTATATATCACACTAAAATCTGATATTTACATATTTGTAACTTTTTAAAGCCAGGTAACATATGAGTGCTATTTTGAAAAAAATAAATTCCATTTCTTTCTCAGTTATCATTATTTACATGGCATCTTT
>NW_012150618.1:4687632-4690908 GCF_000956105.1 Propithecus coquereli | reverse complement strand
AATTTCTTTCTATTTTTAGTAGAGACGGGGTCTTGCTCTTGCTCAGGCTGGTTTTGAACTCCTGAGCTCAAACAATCCTCCCGCCTCGGCCTCCCAGAGAGCTAGGATTACAGGCGTGAGCCACCGCGCCCGGCCCGGTTTCTATATATTTTTAAGACAATATTGAAAGTTGAAAAAAATCATGCCTCGAACATTCTGTTTTAGTAATTTTTACACTTTTTTTACCTAGTATTCATTTTACCCCTGCACAGGTATATTCCCTAGAAATTTCCAGAGGCATTTTTTTTTCAAAATGTAGACGTAGCTTTAGGCATTTGTGGAAATACTACACAATAACTAGGGGATATGACCTTAAGGGATTCTGGATTTGGCATTCCTTTCTAATAAAGGAATATAAAGACATATTTTTCCTTCTTTGCTCACTAAATATAGCACATTATATAGTTATTAAATTTCACTCAAGTCAATGGCGATGAGGATTGCAAACCTAACTAAGTGCAAGGGAGCTGGAATTGCAAAAACTGTTTCAGTAAAGAGGTAGAGAAGAGCAGTTTGCTTGCATGTTTGCCAAGGTAGAATATTGAAAATTATTAAATCAATGTACTGATTTTGCTCACTACATTCTATTTGAAAAATTCACATTGATTGTTATAAAATCACATAATTAAGTGTATAACTTCCTAAGGATAAGCAAGAGTTTATTAGCTATTTTTTCAGGTTATTAAATTAGGGATGTTAATGCTTACATCCCTAAGCTTCCTGCCTTGAGCTTTCCGTGAAGAGGGGAAGGTGTCTGCTGAGCCTGACTTTCTGTAGAGAAAGACTTGTGAAATGCAAATAGTTTTCACCTATCCCAGATCTTGTCATCTCAAAGCACGACTTGGGAAAAATATACTTCCAGACTGATTCACTTTTCTGTTGCCAGTTCTCAGGTTCTTGCTGGCTTTTTGCTGGAGCTATCAGTTTCTTACCACATGGGCCTCTCTGTGGGGCAGCTCACATAACATCTGGCTTCCCTAGAGTGAACCTGAGGTGGGGGGAAGTCATGGCCTTTTTGTTGTAACCTAATTCTGGAAGTGATATCCTATTGCTTTTGCCATATTCTATTCATTAGAAGTAAGTCACTAGGTCTAGCAAGTCAGGGGGCAGGATGAATTGCACAAGGGATTGAATACCAGGAGGCATCATAAAGGCTGCCTATTATGGTAGTATAAATGTTACCACAGTATTTGCATTTGTAATTCACTTTTTCTGATTAAGTGAGTTTGGCTTTCAGTCATTTTACGGTCTTTTTTATTATGGATTATAATAGTTGTACATATTTATGGGGTGCATGTGATGTTTTGATATGGGCATACACTGTGTAATGATCAAATCAGGGTAATCGGAGTGTCCATCAACTCAAGAATTTATCATTTCTTTGTGTTAGGAATATCCCAATTCCACTCTGTTACTCTGTTAGTTATTTTAAAACATATAATACATTGTTGTTAAATATAGTTCCCCTATTGTGCTACCAAATACTAGATCTTATTCATTCTATGCAACTGAATTTTTATACCCGTTAATCGCCCCTCTTTATTTCCCCCCTCCCCTAGTCTCTGGTAACCATCATTTTACTATCTCTATGAGTTCAATATTTTTTCTTTTTTAGCTCCCACATATGAGGGAGAACAAGTGATGTTTGTTTTTAAGTGCCTGGCTTATTTAACTTAGCATAATGTCTTCCAGTTCCATCCATATCATTGTGTATAACACATTTCCTTCTTTTTATGGCTGAATAATATGCCATTGTGTATATATACCACATTTTCTTTATTCATTCATCCACTGATGATCACTTAGGTTGATTCAGTATCTTGGCTATTATGAATAGTGCTGCAATAAACACGGGAGTGCAGATATCTCTTTGATATACTGATTTCCTTTCTTTTGGATATGTACCCAGCAATGAGATTGGTGTATCATATGGTAGTTCTATTTTTAGTTTTTTGAGGAACCTCCACACTGTTCTCCATAGTGGCTATACTAATTTACATTCCCAAGATGGTCTTGTTTTTAAAGCTATTATGCTAATGAGGTTAAAGCAGGAATCGGCGTGGAAATTGTGCAATGACACTATTGGAGGACATAAATACCCTCTGCTAGTGTTATCACTTGAATTTTCTGAGATTTGTGGTATATGCTTATGACAACCTATGCTTTGTCTAAATGCCATCTATTTAAAAGGCTTCAGGTAAAGCCTGTCATCATTTGTCTGGACATACCTATGTAGATGATGTTTCCTTGCTGGATTTATCGTATTATCTACAGGACCTGGAAGAGAAGTATATGAAAAACAGGTACATTTTAATTTCTTGAAGTTGGTTTGACTTTCTAGGTTGTCCTTCAAAATAGTAAATAATAAAAACAAAACAGTACAATGTACTTAAATACAAATGCAGAATCCATCTCATAAATCCAAAATATCCCCTTCTGGGTAGGTGAAAAGTTTTCATTTTAAAAATCACAAACTAGAGTTTTCAAGTCTTCGTGCACAATTCCTATGGTAAAGAAATTAAGATATAAATGCTATATCTTCATAGTGGGATAAGAAAGGCCTAATGTCTTCCCTATAGATGATATGGTATGCATTGCATTAGATTTGAAAATATACTGGTTATATATCATGGACATACTCTAACAAAACCTATGTGTCATAATAGCACTGTGGCTTTGGGAAAACATCTAACCCTCTTTCCTCACTTGTAAAAGGGATACAAAAATGTACAAAATAATAACATAGTACCTATGTTATTTTGATGATTAAATGATAAAATATAAGCATAATAAGGGTAGGGTCTTTGTTTAGCTCATTTATGAATCCCCAGAACCCCTATACCAGTGCTTCAGACTTCACAGATATTCAGTGCATACTAAATATTAAAAAATGTGTCCAGTTCAGTACCTGACACACAATAAATGCTTAATAAATGTTGATAATTGTGGTTATCTATTCAACAATAAAATGATTTCTCTAGGAATCAGCAAGGATCCTTTAACTGGAAATAGTCAAGCAGAAGTTATAGAATCATCCTTTAGGAACTGTAAGAGATTAAGATATTAGGAGATTTATTGGCGTGCATGACTTAAGTCATGATGTGTTGTAACTGCTCTTTTAGAATTGATGGATAGATAGGTTTATCTCTATTCGAGGATTAAGGAACACAGCTGTAATTCGAATGCCTCCCCAGGGTCTTCTCTGGTCAGTTGGGATAAGGAAATCAGTAATAAAGA
>NW_012150618.1:4685568-4687582 GCF_000956105.1 Propithecus coquereli | reverse complement strand
TTTTTTTTTTTTGTAACTTCTGCCTCTTAATTGATATACTGTATTTGTCTAGACATTGCCATCATATCCTCTTTTATTTCTTTAATCATGGTTTCTTAGTTCTTGGAATATATTTACAATAGACACTTTGAAGTCTTTGTTATAGCTGACATCTGGTCCATCTCATAAGCAGGTTTTGTTGCTTGCTTTTTTTTCACGTGGGTGAATCACACTTTTTCTTTGTATATCTTACATATCTTGTTAAAAACTGGACATTTTTGTGTAATATATTATAGCAACTCTGGATACCAATTCACTTACCCCTTCTCTGGGATTTATTTTTATTGTTGTTTGTATTTTTATCTTGGGTAGGCTATTTTATGGAAGTCTATTTCCCCCAGTGTGCAATCACTTGAACTAATCTTTTTTTGAAACTGTGCAGTGTACTGGGGCATTGTATGTGTGAGGAAACCATGGCTCAAAGAGGTTTAGCAACTTGTCCAAAGCCACTTAACTAGTAACTAGAAGTAAAGCTCTTCAAATAAAGATTTGTCTGGCTCTAGAGTACCCTGCTGTGTAAATAGAGTACAATGATGAAGGCTGCAGAGGAAGGCTATTTATTCAGATGCTTAGCAGTGTGTGTTCATATTCTATTTTCTGCTGTCACAAATTACCACAAACAATGACATACTACAAAATTTCAATACTAAACTGGATGTCAGGAAATCTGAAAAGGGTCTCACGGGGCTAAAACCAAGATATTGGCGGGTCTTTTCCAGCTTCCACAATCTGCCTACATTACTTGGCTCATAACCCTCTTCTTCCATTTTTCAAAGCCAGCAGCATTGTGCTGAGTCTTTCTCACACTGCCGTCTCTCTGGTTCTCTCTTCTGATTTCCTCTACCATTGTTAATGACCCTTGTATTTAGTTGGGGACATCTGGATAAACCGGGACAATCGCCCTAATTTATGGTCAGCTGATTAGAAGGCTTTATTCTATTTGCCACCTTAGTTTCTCTTTGCTATGGAAGCTAATATATTCACTGGTTCAAGCAACTGGGCCATGGACATCTTTGGCTGGCCAATATTCTGAGTAGAAGGCCAAAGAGAAGATAGGTAGTTAGTTGCCTGTGGAAAAGTAACATTTAGGAAATATTTGGTGGAGGGGTGAGGGAGACTTAGAGGTTGGTTGGCTAAGAGAAGAATTTGGTAGAGAGAAAGAATTTTCATGTTAGATGAGGTAAGTGAGAGGTAATCGAGTAAGGTCTTAGCATAGTAATATTCAATGTGGAGTGGGGTGAGGTCACTACAGTTCCGCAGGGTAACATAAAAGTCTTGGAGGGTAGATTAGTGGTTTGAAATTGAAACAGTATTTGTTATGGTCCTAGGATTTATTTTTGTCATTATGTTCAATATTATTAGGGCATAAAAATAAAAAAAAATGCATAACATTTTCATACTTTCCAGAGAGGGAGATAGGTTTTGGAAGGTGAAGAAACACTGACTGGTAAGTTGATGGGGGAGATAGGATCATGAATACATTTATGAGGGCTGGATTTTGAAAAGAGAGGCAACCCTTCTTCCTCTGATCCAGGAGAGTGAGAGAATGGCCAGAGAGTGAGAGATGGACTTTGGTGATAAAAGGGTTCAGAAGGGAGAATGTTCCAGTATGAAGGTCCTTTCTACAGCAAAGCCCTTGGTCCTTGGCAACTCTAACCATATCCCATCTCTTTTTGTGTATAAACTAATTTCGATGAATAGTAAAATAATTAAGAATCACTGCTTTAACCATTCTAGACAGTAAAAATAAGTAACCTTTTGTCAATGATAGATGATTCCAGGGTTTTATCTAAATTTTGTAGAATGTTGACAATCACATAAGAGATCAACATTTTTTTCCCCTGAGGTAGTCACGCAGAGTTCTAGTTGTAGTTATAGTCTATGTCATGTGTGTTCACATATTTGGGAGAATTTGGATATTTGCTTTTTATCTGATATTGCTTAGAGTTGAGCTTGGTTTCTATATATTTTTTTT
>NW_012150618.1:4643707-4673133 GCF_000956105.1 Propithecus coquereli | reverse complement strand
AGTCCATATTTTATTCATATTTTCATAGTTTTTGCCTAATGTTCATTTTCTGTTTCAGGATACCACATTACATTTAGTTGTCTTGTGTTCTTAGACTCTTCTTGGCTATGACAGTTTCTCAGACTTTCCTTGATTTTGATGACCCCAGTAGTTTTGAGGAGTACTGGTCAGGTATTTTGTAGAATGTCTCTCAACTGGGACTTTCCTGATGTTTTATTCATGATTAGACTGAGGTTGTGGATGTTGGGTAGGAAGACCACACAGGTAGAGTGCCATTCTCATCATACTGTGCAGGTTAAGTATACCTTATCTGAAATGCTTGGGACAAGAAGTGTTTCTGATTTTGGATTTTTTTGGACTTTGGAATATTTGCATATACATACTGAGATATCTTGGGGATCAAACTCAAGTGTAACCATGAAATTCATTTATGTTTCATATGCATGTTATACACATAGGCTGAAGGTAATTTCATACCATATTTTGAATAATTTTGTGTATGCAACAAAGTTTGTGTACATTAAACCATAAGAAAGCAAAGGTGTCACTATCTCATGTCAGTGCTCAAAAAGTTTCAGATTTTGGAGCATTCTAGATTTGGGATTTTTGGATTAGGGATGCTCAATCTGTATCAACATGAGTTATTCTCTGTTGATGTTGACCGTGACCATCTTTTTGTGTATTTTTAAAAAGATAATTTGCTCATCTAAAGGCCATTCTCATTTGGACACCAAATATTTATGCAGATATACTCATGTTTGGGACAATATGCTCTAGACCAGCTTTCCCACTGTTTCATTATGTACATCATCCACTGGCACTGCTAAGATGAAGCTGGGTAAGGGTCAGCCTGGTGATTTAATTCAAAGCTGTTAAACCACTTAAGAAAGCATTCTAATCTGGAGTGGTGGTATAAGAAAGTATGGGTTGAATTTAATGCTTTAGAAAAGGATCCTGTGAGAAGTAGACAGTGGTCAGAATCCAGACACATGGACTCTTCATCCTGGAAGTAATCTATTTTCAAATAGAAAATACAGTACCAGACTACGAGCCACTGCAGAATTCCACTTGTACAAATTGGGAGAATAGAGTATATTGAAGAAAACAAAATTAACTCTGTCACATGCACAGGTGTTCTCAGGACTAACCCCTGGTAGTGCAATTCAGACCTAAGGCAGCAAGACTAATTTTAGAATCCATGGCCTAAAATGCATTAGCTTTCCTGGACAGGACAAGGCTCGGCTGAACTAACAGAGAGATGACCTTATGACCCCAGCTAAGCCTTTGAAGAAGGAATGGGCTCCTATCAGTGTAGTGTCAATCAGATGAACACTCTGCTCATTCATTCACATGAGAAAAAATTAAAGAACAAGGTGCCCATTGTTTAAATTGTACAGAGTCAGTAGCATGCCCAGAGTTAGAACTCAGAAGCCCCAATTTTCCTATTCCTTATTCCTTTCTTTATCTTTTAAGGGTTTTTAAAAATATCCTTAAAATGTTATTCATAGTTTTCTTTCATTTCTTAACTTTAAGTTATATATATTTTATGTAGATAGTAACTGTTTTTTTTTTTTTAACAATATAGGACCAAATCATATAAGAGCTTTCTTAAATTTTGTTGCTGCTTATGTTAGGTCTCAGATTTTTCAATTAAGCATTAGTTTATTTTCATTGGTGATGAAAGGTAAAACTATGATTTGGTTTATTTTTATTGGTTGTGCAAGAGGAAAAGATAGTCTGCACTGATTTTTGTATCATGAGGTTATACTTAGAGAATTATCTCTTTTAAAGACAGAAGAACATGTACTTTTTTGTCTTTACATACAAAGCAAATTAGATCTAGAGCTCTTTGAGGGATAAATGTGAAATATATATTGTGTGGAATGATAATTGATGAATTTTTTTTATTCATTCAAAGCTAGATGTAAGTGAGCTGACATCTTTTCTTTTGTTTCTGTCTTACAAGTTTGTAACTTTGATTATTTTCATTTTTTTTAACTGAAATATCCTATAGCATCCAAATGTTATGAACTTAAACTTTATTAAAATTGGTTTTCTTTACAGGACTTTTATTAGCTTCTTATGGTTTAGTTTTTCCAGCCCACAGCCTAGTTGTTCTTTTAACACACTGTACTTTAGGTTTAAAATGATCTAATAAAGTGGTACTGCTAAATATGTGACCCAAAGCAAAGTTGACTCTTGAAAAAGAATTCACTTTCAATGAATATTTTAAAAAGTAGACCTTTCTGATTAGTCTAGGTATAATAGCAGAAGGTATAATCTTAGTCTAAATATAAACAACCCCAATGTGACAACACACTTAAAACTCACAGGGTTATGAAATGTATAATTATAATAGAACTTCTTTCTACTGAAGAACATTTAAGACAAGGAAGGGATGACACTATTTTCACTGCCCATCAACCGAGGATAATTTGCAATAACACACCTCGGGTACACAAATAGATGTGCAGTGCACATGGATAACAAATACACTTCAGCAAGAGATTGCAGTGAATACAGAATGAGCTTAGAAGGAGGCTAGGAAACTTGAAATGTTCACACATAACTTGCCACCTTTAAAAAAAAACTAAACCAAAACAAAAATCCATAAACTCTTCCAAGAGTAATGGTGAGAAATGAAATGTTTGAGGCACTGAATAATGAACTCTTCAGGATAGCTTCAGTTCACGAAACAAAATGTCTTATGTCATCATCCTAAGATATGAACATATTCAAGATTAAGAAAAAAGTCCAAAATAACTCCCAGTTTTCAAGTGAGAAAAGAAAATGTAAAAAAGGAGATATATGTCCTTAACTCATCACTGTATTGAATATAAGTTCACACTGCCATGATTACTGTTGTATTCTGAGTATATCTACAGTACTCGGTATATAATAGTCACTTAATATGTTTTTGTTGAATGACTTCAGAAGAAAAGTATCAATAGAGAAAAAAATTATGGCAGTATGTTAGAAATTCATAGGTTGATTCAAGATATCACTATAGCTCAAGCTGTCAATTTCTTTCTTCTCCCAAACAACTAGCAAGTAGAGTAATTTTGTCTCCTTGTCCTTGGTCAGATGTGCTAAGGACTGAATCTAGTAAAAGGTGAGAAGAGTAGGTGAATAAATATGGGGTCAGGATGATTGATAATGAAAATCAGTTTGTAATCATTTTTTCAGTAGGAGTTATTAATAAATTAAAGCAGAAAGGAAAGAATATAGTTAATAAGAGGATATAAAGGTTATTCTTGGAACACATCATAATAGAATTATAGGAATATAAAAGAATCAAAGAGGTCACTACAAAGGAAAAGTGACTGAGAAGGGGTAGTTGTTTTAGTAATTAAAAAGTTGTGAAAGGTCATATCAAGCATTTTTCATAACTTACATAAGAAATTCCCATTTTACTAAAAGTAAAGGAAACTGGACATAACATAAAAATTATTGGTCTACTTTGTTATTGAAAACTGTAACCTTTTCATCCCCATATAATTTTCATAGACTATACCTTAAAATTTATTTTATGGTAAGCTGTAAAGATTTGCAACACTGAGTTTGCAAACAGATTTATTTCATTAATAAGCAGGAAAGACAAGAAGCTTGATTCTAGAGTGCTTTTTCCTCTAGCAAATTGTTTCTCTCCGAAACATATTTTCTAGAGTTCTCTTTAGCAGAATTTCCAAATGACAAGTGGATGAAAACTTTCTCCATTGAATTTGTCTTGATTGCAAGAAATTAGCTAATTTCATCCCTCAGTTCCCACCAAGTCAGTTACAGCTGTACATACAGCATTATCTGAATTGGAAATATACTTCAAAAATCATTCATTTGTATGTCCTGTCAGGAGAACAAGCAAAACTCTAATGGCAACAATTATTTACCCTTTCCTGGTGCTCTTTAAATCAAATACTTTGCAAACTCTATATAAATGTGAGATTATCCATATGAAATAAATTCACAGAAAAACACTTAGGTTGGCTAAGTGGATACTATCTCTACCATTGCATATTTGCATAGCAGTTTTTGTTTTTTTGTTTTTTGTTTTGTCTGGAGTGGGATGAGACTCAGTAGTTCATACATTCCCAAGGGTAAATCACTAAAGCATTCCATTCTAGTGCTTTTTTTGAAGAGAGGCACTAACCAAAGACAAAGTATCTTAGATAAGCTGAATATTTCTTCATAGAATTGGTAACAAAAATACCTGCTTTACCATATTAATTGGGTATGAGTTTGGTTACTAGAATAGAAACAAAACTAACACTTAATCTGGAGGTAGGCAGTTCAGGGCTGGTAAGGCAGCTCTACTCCATGAGGTCTTATAGGAATTCAAATTCCTTCTAATTTGTTCTTCCATCATCGCCTCTGTGTTGTGCTCATTGGCAGGGTACGAGATGACTTACTACATCCTTATGTTCCAGTCTTTGGAAAGAGAAAATGAGACACCTGGAGACTCCCTTTCTTTAAAAGAAGGACATGGAAGTCCTATATATTGATCTCTTCTCTTCATATCTCATTGGCAAAACCTTGTTTAAATGGCACATTTATCTTCACGAGAGATTGAAAAGTTTGTTCTTTCTTCTGGTTTGCCCATGTGTCCAACCAGGAACTCTTATTATGTAAGAAGGGGAGAATGGATTTTGGGAGACAACTCTCATTTTCTGTCCCACGTCTCAGCTCTTAGAATTGCACTCAGGGTCAAATAAAGTGATGAATGAAGAGGAGATGTGAATATTGACTGGTACCGCAGTAAAAATGGTAATTACTGGTCTTGAAATCAGCTGCTAGGACTGGGGTGGGAACATAGCTCAATGACCTTAAATAAATCCCTGAATTGTAATTTCTATCTATAAAAAGACCTACATAGGTGATCTCTATGTGCCTTTTCCATGCTTTGTATTATGATATTAAAATGGTTCTTCGTATCTTTCTTAAGTAACTCTGTGATCCCCGCCTAGAACCTTTGTGCCTAGGCTGATTGCTTGGCTTTATCCTGTCTGATTCAGATACTTTTCTTTTCTTCATCAGTTTTCCCTCCTTAGCCTGACTCCTGATGTTGGTGGTTCCAATTTCTGCCCTGGCTTCTGTCTCTTGCTTATGGCCTAAATACTCACATTTTGTCCAGTTCTTTGTGCAGTTTCTGTAAGGATAGGAACACAGTTGAAAATGGGAAGATATACCTCAGGAAGTATGGCAATAATCAGGCCACTTAGTCTATAAATCACACTTGGAGTGGGCAATTAAATAGGTCTCCTCCCCACTGAGAACCCTGAAGCATTGTAAAATGTAGGACCTGGAACGCTGCTGGATTTAGCCAGGAATTCAATATTAAAATGGGTCACCTCGGACATATAATAGCATTTGTCAGATGATAAAAAAAAGTTTAACAGAATGATCATAAATCTTGGGTTCAGCCTGGGCACTTAGCTTCCACCTATCTTGTTTTAAATCAGTTTAGAAAGACAGAAGGAGAGATAATTACGATCACAGAATCTTTGACTTAGAAGAAAATGTAAAGATCATTTCACTAAACTTTCCTCCCAAAGCAGAAGTCTCTCTCTAACTTCTCAAACACATTTGTTCTATTTTTGCTTGATGGGAAGCTCACTGCTTTCTGAAACAGCCTATTGTTCTATTGTTTACAATATTGAGAAATGCTCTAATCATGTGTGTTGATATGTCTTTTCTACTTTTAACTACCTATATGTGGATTATCTGAATGGGCCTCATTGAATGCCATGAAAATCCACTAATTTGTATCCTCCTTGACTCAGAGTTTTATTACATAACACTAAAATGTGAGCATAAATTCAGTTCCATTATTACCCAAATCTTTCTTGGGTCTGTAGTAAGCAGAGCACTGATTTCCCATACCCTTGTATCTTATATTAGTCTGATAGGCTATGCTGTGCTGCAGTAACAAACAACCCTAACACTTTAGCAGCTTAAAAAATAAACATTTATTTATTTCTAATGTTATATATCATCTCAGATTTGTGAGGCTCTGCTTCATGCTGTCCTTATGCAGGGATGTAGCCTGATGAAGCCTTCATAATCTGTAAGAAGACTAGTCAACATGGAAGCAGCAAAGCATTCAATTAGAGTACTTCGCTTAAAAACTTTTACCTTGAAGAGACCACATAGCTTCCATTCACATTTCACTGGATCAACTATATCTTATGGAAGGGCAGTATAATACTGCCATGAGTCTGAAAGGGGGAGGACCAGAAATATTCATTCTCCAATAAAATATTAATGGCAAACATGTAATATTTGGTATACAAATAGCTGGTTTATTTTTATCTCCATGTACACAATACATTAACCTCTTTCCAAAGGAGAAAACTTGAAAGTCTCATCCAGTGACAGCATAAATCTCATAGACCATGACATCTGGATGATATGCAGTAGCCTCTATATCAGATCTGAATATGGCCCCTGGTGATCTGGAGACATATGAATTAAAAATAAAAGTTAACTTCCTCTTACAGTCTGATATACACTGGCTGAAGTAAAATAGGATAACTTAAATAAACATTCCAGTTTAGAAAGGGGACAATGAAAGACACGGGGCTTGTCTGGCCGAGAGCAATTCTGCTACACCATAGAGCCAAGATTGTGAAAGCTGCCTGCCTAGAGGATGGGGACTATTCCTTGCATCTGCCCTGGTTCTACTACCTGGGAGTAGCTTGCTTGTCCATTGTTCTCTGTGGCCCTCTGGGAGATTCTTTCTTCTCTGTCATCCTTCATAGGCATATCTGAAAAATGGGTGCTGGAGAAAGTGCCTTCTTTCAGGCCTGAGCAGCTTTCTGCATTCTTTTCCTGCTTACAGATAGTTGATAGCTCAAGGGTTGATTTAAGTCTAAATCATTGGCATTCACATTTAGTCCAGAACGATGATTTTTAATGATAGTAAAACTCTCTAAAACTTTGGGGTGTCTTGTTTTTTGATTCCAGTCAGCACTTTATGCTATATAGGAATCCCACCCACAGTTCTTTGTAAAACATGTTTCTTAAGACAGCTAAATTCTTTAACTTTCTCATCCATGTATCTCTAAATCTTGTCTACTGCACATATTTTCAGACACATAAGATTAAATGAGAGTCATACCATTAAGTTCATTTTCTGGGAGGTATACCTATAGTTAGATCTCACTCTGAGATGCCTTACCCATTAAGAAATGTATAAAATGAGTGCTACAGCCTTACCCTTCATTTGACAGTTTCCTGTATGACTTAGTTTTACTTGGCCTTTGTTGCTCAAAGACTATGAATTTTATTTTTCACTGTTTGGATTGGGAAACAGTTGCCTCTTCTCTGTATTCCTGAATTCAGGGACACTTTCAATTTCTTTTTCATTCTTGATTGTGAGCCAGCACATTTTTTTTCTGACCAAATCTCTTTCTTATAATGCTTTGACAAATGCAGCTAATAGCTACCTACACACATCAGAGATACTATTCCTTTAACTTCTTTTCTGAGAGTTTAGAGCTTATTAGATATATGATCTGTCTACCAACTTAATTACAGGTGACAATTTTACCAGATATTTCCCCACTGCTTAACTGATAACAGTTTCTTCCCTATCCACTGCCTAATTGGTAGGCCAATGCCACAGATCATAGCTTTATTATTGTTGTTGTAGATACAGCTGCCTCCTTTGCATGTACAAATGTCTATATTAATCAAAATGTGCTAGATTATTTTTTGCTAACCAAAACCAACAACATTTTAGTGGTTCAAGCTCATAAATGTTTATTTACTGTTTGTACTCTATATACGTTGGGTAATAGGGGTGATATTCTACATTGTCCTCACTTGAGGATCTAAGTGATGGAGCCTCACTATTTCAAGTGTTACTGGGTATCATGGTAGATGAAAGGGAACTTTAAAGGTTTCTACCTAGAAATAACAAGTATCAGTTAAATTCTTCTTTTATTGGTCAAAGCAAGTCATATGACCACATCTAACTTAAAGGGAAGAAGAAATGCAGTATTACTGTGTGTCTAGAAGGAGGAGAAGCAGAGATCTTGGTTATCAGTATTAATGATTACCTTACTCTTTTTAATTTCTATAAAAGATTGGTTGACTGTGTTTAAAGTCCAGAAGGTCTGAGGCTCTGCCTGTGCTAGTTTTTGCATAACATCTGAATTTGATTTCATTATTCAAATGTCTGTAGAAATAGAATATATTCATCAACTAACTACAATAAAATATTTGCATATCTGCTAGATTTCAGAATAAAGAAAAATCAAATCCATTATAAAATATACCAAGACTGGATCAAGAATATTTACTAACTTATAAGGATAGAAAGTGTTTTATTTTCCAAATGAGGGCATTCATAACTCATACCATACCATAAAGTCTTTGATCAATTAGAATTTGCTTCTAATTTTCTGTTAATCCCTTATGTCTGAGGTACGAATTAGGGCATAATTTTAAAGATGTCTTTTAAGGGTCTTAGGACTTTTAAAATGTGTCCATAAGAGAACTCATGTTCTCTTAAAAGATCCATGGTACCCCGTAATGCACCAAGTACATGGGAGGCAGAGACATATTTCATAAACAACAAAAACTGTTCTTTTATTACTGGGTTAATTCTATTGAAATTTGATTTATATTTGATAAGACATGAGAAGAAAAATATCTGCAACAACTAGGCACAAAGATATATATGATTAGCAATTTTGCTTTTTCAAAAACACCAACGAAATGAAAGAAAAAAAAAGTCAAATAAATAGAAAATATTTTTGGAAATTATTTTCTGCAGTTAGTTACAACCAGGCAAATGCAGTATCATATGGGGTCTAGTAGAATGGTTGTTTATTTATTGTTATTTATGTTCTTATTTTACTGTTAAAAAGCTCTCAAAACTGAATATCTAGTTGGTAAAACAGCAAGCATTTTGTCTTTTACAGAGTGCCATCTTTGTCAAACTAAAGTCCCTTATGTTTATCTCTGCACATAATTATCACAGTCATGTAAAGTGTTTCCAAAAGGAATTAGTTTTTTTCTTGTGGTTACCATAGGTCATAGAATTAACAGGAATCTCAAAAACCCCTGTGGTCACTGTATCATTGAGATAACTGAAATAGCCTTTTCTCTGGTTTCCTTTCTTTCAGACATCTTCCCTTTCAAATCCATCCTGCACCCCACCGTTGAATCATTCTTTCTGAAAACACTTCTTTGTCCATATTAGTTCAAACCACAAACTACTTTGATTCTCTATTGTTTATAGGATAAAGTCCAGATCACTTTTACTAGCCTTCAGGATCCTTCATGGTCTTTGCAACCATTGCTTTTCTCTTCCTCAGTGTGCCACAGGCATCCTCATTTCTGGACTGAAATATTCTCCCTGCCGTGGCAATTTGTACTCATACTCAAAATCCAAGAAGACTCCCTGAATATCATCCTGCTCTTAAAGTTTAATGTTAAAACTTTTTATCCCCCCATAACTTATACATTCTGTTTATACAAAGGTGTGCAATTATCAAATAATGAGATGATCTTACGAGCCAACGGATATATTTTCTAAATTCCTTACAAGACCAACCTTATAGTAAATGCTGAATAAATGTTTGTTATTGACCTTGAGACATTGGTTTAGTCTCTATCTCCTCCAAAACCATAAATTAACCACAAAATTAGACTATCCATTTTAGTTTCTTATTCTTTAAAACCAGAAACTCTTTTAAATGATGATACCACTTGTCTCATTTCCAAGTAACAAAAATACTTAGTTCAACATTTCTGTAGAGATTTTATTTCTTAACTGGATAGCACCATGTTTGTTACTTATCGATGTGACTTAGAATCACTTTTGATACTTTAAAAAACTGGATTCTACTTCCAAATACTCCAGTTTAACAAATCAAAGTGAGGACAAACATCTCTACTTTAAAAAAAACTCCATGAGTAAATTTTGTGGGACCTTACCTGTTAAAAACCATTGCTCCAATAGGTTAGAATCTTTGACTATGCCTGTATTTTTCTTAATATGAAGAAGCCATCTTTTAAAAGTTCATTATAACCTTCAACTCTCTCCTTTTTACTTTATCTTTCATACTGGTTCATAATATACTGGCTTTAGGTCTAAAGCACTGATAGTTCTAGGACTGACTCCCATCAGGCACAACTCAAACTTACTGTTTTTATTCTATAGTTATTCAAAATGTACTTTATAGACCACAGTTCTGCAACCTCAGCTGTCTCACTCACCGAGGAGAGTGTCTGTCACCCTCTCCTGAGGTTCTACTATCATGGGGGAAACCACCAGGAAAAGTTCATCCGTTTTCATAGGTAGAGATTTGTATTCCCGCTGCTGAAGGGACAGTTGAAGTCACCAGTGCAGTTCTCTCTGAGTCTCGGCTGTTCATGGCTAAGAAGATTACAAGTTTTCCTCTAAGTTGTGTTGAGGTTTAGAAAAATGAGGTTGGGGAGCCCTGTTATAGACCACCTGAAAGAGAATCATCCAAGTGTCTTTGTAAATATGCAAATTATTGGGCTGTATCACAGACTTATTTATTCTCCATATATACTAAAGTTTGAAAACTACTTTAAACCATTCTTAACTATTCTAGGATATGATCAGTCATATCAAGGATGACAAACCTAAATCATAGATTAGTGTGAAGCTCCATAGGAAAGCCTTGCAGAAATGAATAGTTGTAGCTCATCTGATTAGTTTACTCATTTAATTATTTAAGGTGCAGGCTAAGCTGATATATAAGAGGATGCTCCCCAAATCCCACAGTTTAGAGAAGACAGAAGCTTGATTCTCTCCCACTTCATAGTCTAGAGGTGAGTGGTCTGAAGCTGACAGGGGGTCGTACCCCCTAATGTCATTCAGAGACTCAGGCTGGAGAGTTGTCTCTGTCATACTGAAAATGTGACTTCCTTCTCTCAGTTCATGGCAACTGGTTCAGGAGTTGCCATTTCTTGGTTGGCCAAAAGAGGGCAAAAGACTAGCTTTTGTTTTTCAAAAAATGACATGGAAGTGGTATATATCATTTTTTCTCATAATTCGTTGGTGTGCATTTAGTTTCTACACATACTCACACTTAGCTGTACAGGAGATTGGTGCCATCTCACTGGGTAGCCATGTGCCTTCCTACAACTCCAGGGTTCTCCTTAGTTACAAAAGGACAAGGGAATGGATGCTTTGGGACCATGAGTGGACTCTGCCCCAAATAAGCTCTGTTATGTTTTGTTCTTACCCTAATTTCTCATAAGAAACTAGATTTCTAAAAAATACACACACACATATATATTTGTGATGTCTAAAAAATATATTTATTTATTCTCATATAAAATATACTGTATAGAATATATAAATATATAAAATATTTAGATATTTACTTTTATTATTTTATTAATTATTTTATTAACAAATATATAAACATATATATATTCTTTGCAGTTGGGAGTATTATTAAGCAAATTATCCAACTGGTAGAAAACTATGGCAAGGAATCCAAAGTCTCACTAATATTTAATTAAATTATATTAATTACCTTTATTACACAATCTGCAATTGTATCACAAAAATAATTTGATCTGGCATTTTTTAAAATTTGCTCTTCCCAAAGCCATTCTGTTTGTTCTATGAGCCTTCCGGTGATGTGTGGTTGGTAATCATTTTGCTTTGCTTTTCTCAGGAATCCAGTGCTGACTAGTGCAAGTTGCTTGCGTTTGCTTCTTCTACCCCCTTTGAAGAAGAGCACTCACTCCTCTATTTTCTTTCATTGTGCAGAGGCCTCCTCTGTTCTCTCTGTGCACTCACAAGGGAAACTTGGCTGGATGCAGTAGCTCGCACCTGTGGTCCCAGCAATTTGGGAGGCCAAGGCAGAAGGCTCACTTGAGGCTGGGATTTCAAGACCAGCCTGGGCAACATAGTGAGACCCATATCTCTACAAAAAATAAAAAAAATTAGCAGGGAGTGGTGGTGTGTGCCTGTAGTCCCGCCTACTTGGGAGGCTGAGGCAGGAGGATCACTTGGGCCCAGGAGCTTGAGGCTGCAGTGAGCTATGATCATGTCACTGTACTCCAGCCTGGGTGACCGAGCAAGACCCCATCTGAAAAAAAAGCAGAGCGTGGGGAGCATGTGGCTCTGTAACATCACCTGTCATTTCCGAGTACTGGAGGACCTTAGTAAAGATACCCTGTTGGTTCGCATAAATCTCCATGTTGACGTTGCACATTCTTCTTTTTCCTGGCTTTTTCCCCTCTCATCTTAGAAATTTTCACATTTATTTATTCAAAATTCAGTTGTTGAAAATGTTGTCTATGGTGGGCCACTGTGCCAAAAGCTGGGAATGCAGAAACTGTCTCTGCCCTTAAAGAGTCTGTAATGTATTAATAGTAGTGGAGACACAGAAGCTAAACCAATATGCACAATAATGCTATGAATGTCGAGACTAAAATACAAATGAGTATAATGGGAAACATTTGAAGTTCAGTAAAATGACAATTCCAAAGCTCCTGCTTCTTAATTGTTGATATTTTTTCCCTAAGTATCATTTTCTCATTGCTATTCCTATTTCGCTTCATTGGAGAAACTTTTCCATTAACTTTTTTATGTCCCTTAAACCTTAAGATCCTTGATCTGGTTCCCATGCAATGGACTATTTTCCTGTTTTCCTCAGTGACCTGGCCTGCTTTCCACTTTTGTGGGATTCCCACTAGCTTTTTGATCCTCTCCCAGCTCTGGGTTAAGCCGTCATGACATCCTGCTGCTTTTTCCATCTGTCCATATTCCTGTAGAAATTCCTATTCCGATTCCTAAGTATGAGCTTAATGTGATGAGTTAGCTGACTTTTTAGATTCTCTTGCCTCTGAACTCTTTTGCCATCTGATTGCTTTCTATGAGCATCCTGGCCTGTTGACCTGAAATATCAACACTACCACTTGCTGCTCTCACACTCCGAAGTAAAATAAAAGATACTTTTATATCATCATTCTACTCCACCTGTTAAAGGTTTTTGTATATTTCAAAATCATTTCTATTCTCCTCATCTTATTAATAAAAAGCTGAAGTACAGCAAGAATATGAAATTTGATTGTAGCGTTACTGTAAGTATGACAGTTAGGATTTGAACACAGGTGTTCTGATTTTAAGCATTCTCTGCAGAAGCAGTATTTGGCTCTTTCCATGAAGGTCATATCTGCTGTGAAAAATTTCTCTAAGACATTTACTTTCCACTGAGGTAACATAAATCTTTCTCCTGTTAATAACACATGGAATTTCTGGATATATTTTAATTAGTAAAAATTCTGACTCTTAAATAAAGGACAGGAAATCTCTGGGTGCCAGCGTCGAAGGAAAATTTAAAATCAGAATTGTAAGATAAAGTGTTTTTCTTTGGCAGCTCACCGATGGGAAGGCAGGAATGTCAGATTAAGTCCGGGTATAAGGCCTTGGGGCTAATGACTGGCGTGAGTATCCACTGGGAAATAGGATCTGTGACCTTGGATTACGTTAAAGGGAAATTCATAACCATGTTAAAGCTGGACCTTTATAGGAATGAAGTGAAAGAGGATGTGGGGAAAGTTTGCTCATCTGCCCAAGGAAGCAACAAAGAACTTGACTCCACCATAATCCAGAGTGGAGAATAAAATATTCCAGGGAGAAATGGAAATTCTAGACAGAGCTACAAATAGACATGGAGTCTGAAGTTATTTTATGAATGTTTTCCTACACTTCTTAAACCAAGCTATTAATTTTAAACCATTCTGATCTAGTAAACACCCTGGGAGTATTAAAAAAAACAAAGGTGAAGCAATTATGTAAAAACCAAACCAGGGTACATGGAACTCTTACAGCAAAAACAAAAACAAAACAAAACAAAACAAAACACTAAAAATGATCTCATGAGAAAAAATAGAAAGCACACAAGGAAATATCACACCTTGAGGGAATCAGCCAACATACATTAGGAGGAGGAGCTCTCCTGAAACTTGACATAATGGAGCAATCACAAAGAAGCCATGTATTAATAATAATCTCTGCACTGTTAGAATAATTAAAAAGGCATAAGGGAAATAGAGTCATAAATAACAAGGAAAGACAATGACGAAATAGCTTGCAGATTTGAAAAAGAACAAAATGAAGCCTCTGCCAATGAAGAAATTAGTCACAAAAACTAAAATTCATGAAATGCTTATGTAGAACATTACATAACTGCAGAGATTTACAGGGAGATAAATCTGAGGAAATTACGCAGAATGTAGCACAGAGGATAAAGAGATGAGAAATATGAAATAGTGGTTAAGAGATATGGAGGATAGAATGAGAACAGGATGATCAATTGGAACTGCTTTTAAGAATGGGAGTGCAGAGAAGTTATGATTGCTCTGGATATGCAACTGCATGAAATGACCCTTCTGCCTTGGACTCCAAGTCATGATGTAATCTTTGTCTAAAGAAGCATTGTAGAAATGGCAGGATATTTGCAATGAGATCTTAAGTGCTTCTACTTTTCTGGGAAGGGAATGGGGAAGGGGTGCATCCAAGAAAAGGTCCTAGAATGGATTTATTTTATTGTTGTAAACTTTAATAGCTCTGATATTATTTTTTATCTTTCATATAAGCCCTATGTCATATATATATATATATATGACATAGGGCTTATATGTGTGTGTGTGTGTGTGTGTGTGTGTGTGTATAGTGTGTGTCTGTGTGTGTGTGTATCTATCTCTAATCTAACTATTTGGTTAGTCATTACATTTTGGGATTTGATGTTTGAAAACTGCTATTTTATGTATCCAGTAATTAACACCCCCTTTTCTGCCAGTCAGACATGCCTGGTTGGTACAGTAGGGCAAAGAGGTCATCTCTCTCCTGATGTGGGCTTTTGAAGAATTTTTTTCCCTTATCTATGAATGGTTGTCCATATGTAGAAAAATCCTCCCGCCTCCATCAGAAAACTTTTCTTTTGACAGCAGTAGTCAGTAACAAATGTGTTAATACGATAAACCAAATCTTTCTGGTGGAAGGATGGCAGAACTTAGAAAGAGGCCAGTCTAGGCAGCTGCTGGTCTCTGCTACTGCCTCCAAGCATTGGCTCATTAACTCTACAGATGTTCTTTGAGCACAATGGGCCAGGCACCATTCTAGATGTTAGAGATGGAGCTGGAAACTAGACAAAGTCACCAGGCATCCCACTGTAGGTTTGCAAATGCACGCCATTTGCATAGTCTGTCAGTCCTTAATAGGCAAAGCAAGACTACACACTGGGAATCAATGTGAGACATTTGGAGTGGTCATTTGCTTTGTAGTGATTATGTATGCATCACTGGATACTCTTGCTTTCCTTTGTAGTGATTATGTATGCATCACTGGATACTCTCCCACGAAGTCTCAGGATGAATTTCACTTCTTCCTCCTTCACCCATCGCCAGTAAGCTGATACATACTTGTCCTTTCTGCCATTCTCCAGGACATTGTCTATAACTTGTATTCTAGATCCTTCGGTCACATAGAACCTCATTTCTCTTCTGGTTGTTTACACATAACATATAAACCTGTTTAGGTGTAAATCTTAAAAATAATGCAAAGCAAAACAATAACAAAAGAAACAAAAATACAATCTTCCCCATGTCTTCAATGCCACCATTTTTGCAGTGTAGGCAGCACGTTTTAGTGTTTCTATACTGTTGTTATCACTTCACTTTTCAATCCACTGCAGTCAGATGTTTGCCCCTCTAGGCCTGAACCTATTGTAGTAATGATCTCCTAGTTGTAGTATCTGAGAGACATTTTTCTTTTCTTTTCTTTTCTTTTTTTTTGAGACAGAGTCTCACTCTATTGCCCAGCCTAGAGTGCAGTGGCATCAGCCTAGCTCACAGCAACCTCAAACTCCTGGGCTCAAGCAATCCTTC
Organism: Propithecus coquereli; assembly: GCF_000956105.1. Taxonomy (NCBI): domain Eukaryota; kingdom Metazoa; phylum Chordata; class Mammalia; order Primates; family Indriidae; genus Propithecus; species Propithecus coquereli. The sequence goes on along the minus strand of NW_012150618.1, from coordinate 4,657,248 downwards.
TGCCTCAGCCTCCCAGGTAGCTGGGACTACAGGTGTGCACCACCACGACCAGCTATTTTTTTCTATTTTTAGTAGAGACGAGGTCTTGCTCTTGCTCAGGCTGTTCTCAAACTCCTGAGCTCAAGCTATCCTCTGGGGGACCCTTTTCCATTCTTGTTTACTTGCTCCTGAATTATGATTACTGAAGTTGTCACTGTTAAAACTCCTTTTTTTCCTGGTCTTCTCCTGTGCTTCTATTCTCTCCTCTTGCTGTTCCCTCTATCCTTTTCCCTCTTTCTTTGGCATTTCCTTTTCTGCTTCTTTTGTCCCTCTCTTTTCTTCTGCTTGCTCCTTAAATGCTGCTATTTGACAGGGTTCCTTCCTTACAGTGCTTCATTTCTGACTCCATCCATCTCCCCTGGGGGATCTCATTCACTCTGAAGGCTTTGGCCACCACCCGTAATCTCTCCTGAACTCCGCCTCCACACACCTATGTACTCTGCATGCATTCACTGGCACATCCCACAAGAAACACACACTCTCACATCTGAGGCTGACTCACCAGCTTCCTCCTCTCCTCCCCCACTTGCTCCTCTTCTTACTTCACTGTCTTAGGGAATATGCCCCGAACTACTGCCCCATCCCCTAAGCCATACACTTGGGAGTTGCACACACACACACACACACACACACACACACACACACACTCAAATCTATCTCTATATTTGGTCACCACGTTTTATTGTTTTTACCTCTTCAAGAGTTTTTGGCTATTGAAGAGGTAGGTTTTAGTCCTCTCTTCCCCATCCCTATAGCTACTCCCTTAGTTCAGGCCCCCACCAGTTCTCCTTTGGATTACTGCCAGTCTCCTAACCTGCTTTCTTGACTTCAGCATTGCAATTTTGTTTCCCTTAATCTTGTCTCTATTCTCATTTGTTCTTCACATTGCTGTATCAAAACGTGTCATCCCACTAATTGGGGTATTTAAGGTTGCTTTTAGTTTTTGGAGTGGAGTTCAAGCTCCTTAGCCTCATAGTCACGGTACTTTAAGATCAGACTGCAGTCTGCCTCTCCGATATCATCACACGACTGCGTCATCCTCTGCGCACCTGCCATTCTCTCGCTCACCTCTGTGCCTTTACACACTGTAGCTCTGCTGTGTGGAAAGGCCTCTGAGTCCCCTTTGCCTAAGTCCGTCTCCCTTTTAAGAAGCTTCACTGACTCAGTCTCTCCCCAGCCTCTTCTGGAGTCTGGGTTAGGTTTCCTGCCATCCTGCCCCCCTCCCTCTGGCATTTCCTTCCATTGCATCCTGTGCATTCCATGTCATGACATTACCACAATGTATTATGACGGTCTGTGGAGTAGGGTGATCACAACAGGACTGTGGGTTCCTCGAGGGCAGGGACCAGTTCATACTTGTATGTTTTCCCCATACATTCAGCACAGTATCTGGCACAGATGACGAATCCTGGGCTATACGGAATGATTTTCTTTGTTGTGGTTCCTCTCTATTCAATCCCATTATTGCTTATATTTCCAACTTAAGCCAGAGTATTTCTTTCTGAGCTAGCCTGCTGCAGGATTCCAAGTGGATCTGATGTGCATTTAACAGTTCCCCCAGTTTCAGGGTCCCGTCGTTATTCCTTAAGGTTCCTCTACCTGGGACAAAGCTTAATGATTTTATCTAAATGAGGCAGAAAATATTGAATCCTCTCTGCTTTTTATCTTGTATCTTTTGGTTTAGTTTATATTTCATTTTCTTTCCTTCATTTTTCTTCTTTTTCAGATATTTTCTTCATTCCTCTATGCCTCTTTGATTTGATCCATTTTCTCTCTCCTTTCTCTCACGCTGACACTAAAAGCAATCTGTCACCTTTTGTTCTTTCCTGTCAGTCAATCTCTGGTCCACAATAGATTAATGTTGACAAGCTTTTGTGTTGAATATAAAATGATTTCTCTCTGTGCTTAAAAGGGAATACGCAGTACACAAACAGTTGAGGGAACGGACTATTTATCACAAAAGAATTCTGAAGATTGGAATAAACATATTGATCTATTACAATCTTTTGATTGTGCTAAGATCAGACCAATAACTAATCATTTGGAATACTCACTAGCCTCTTCACACTTTACAATTGCTTAACTTCCAGCATAAGCAAGATTTATTGTGATCTAAGACAATCTATAAATGCTAGCATTCACCTTATCGAAAAGGGAAAATCTGTGGAATAATAATGTTCTACCATACGCCTTTTAATGCAAACGTTTATAGTGACATTTTGAAACAAATATAAGTCATAACAATTACATGACAGCAAACTGAAATAGGAAAAATGGGGCCATTATCTGGGCTTTTAAATTAGCATAACCAATTTACAGGGCAATAATGGGACATACATGGAGGGAAAATATTATTCTGGTTACAGAGGCTTGGCATTAAAATTTATAGAGCTGGGTTAGAATTATGGCTCTACAATTTATTAGCCATTTGGTCTTAGGCAAATCCTTGGGTTCCCCGTATGTAAATTTGCATAAGGATTAAAAGGGACACTGTTTTAAAGTATTTACCAAAGGCATGCAAAATACTCAATGTATGTAAGTAAATCATTAAAATAATGATCATGATTGTGTCTCTCATCCTCCTGCTCCTTTCATTCTTGTCATCCAATTTACATGCCTAGTCTCAGAACTCTGCATTAAAAAATAGAATAGAAACTATTACAATGAATTGCGTGTACTAAAAATTAATATTTTTATGTGAAACTTTTCAGTTATACAGATGATTTGACTGATACTTTAAGCAGACTCTCATGGCCACTGTGTGTAGTATGGACTCTAGGTGGGCACAGATAGAAATAGGAGCTTTTGCCATTGTCTTAAGTGAAAGATAATGAGGAAAAAGACCAGCATGGAAAGAACAGTGTTGGTGAAAAGTGGCCAGATTATGGACATAGTTCTTGAGTAAAAGCAACAGGTTTTGTTAACATGCTGGATATAAAGTAAGAGGTTTCTGTTGGACCAAACAACTGGAAAAATGGATTTGCCATTTTCTCAGAAAGGAAAACCTGTAGGAGGGGTAGATTTGTGGGGTAGAACAGAGAAAAATAGAATTTGATTTGAGGCATGTTAAATTTTACATGTCTATTATCATGGATGTGGAGATGTTAAATAGGTAGTTGGACATACAAGTCTAAATTCAGAGGCAAGTTCCGGATTGAAGGTGAAAATTTGGGAGTCATTAGGAGATATATATATATATATATATACACACACACACACACACACACACATATATATATGCCATTTAAAGTCATGAGACTGGATGAGATCACCAAGGATGTGAGCGGACTTAGAGAAGGAATGAGGTTCGAGGACTGAACCCTGGGACACTGTGACATCTAGAACCTGAGAAAATTACCAGAAGCAGGTAAAGAGACTGAGACACTGCAGCCAGTGAGAGAGAGATTGACACCCAGGAGAGTTGTGTCCTGGAGCCAAGTGAAGAAAGTGCTACAGGAGGGAGTGATCACCCGTGTCCAGGGCTGACAGAAAGTCACCAATTAGAGATGATGCGTTTAGCCACTGGTGGAAATTGATGACACATAAAAGCACCATTTTGGTAGGGTTGAGGCAAAAGCCTGAGGTCTATATTTTGTGTATATATGGGGTTTTTAAAATACATAATTGTTATTAGTTAATACATGTTTCTGTTTTTACCTTTTTCTTTTAACATCATGTTTTTAAAATTTATTCTAAGTTGTATGTCTAGCTTGTTGCTTTTTACTAGTGCATCTAACACATTTTAAACACCATTTCTCTAACGATGGAGACCTAAGTAGTTTCTAAGTCATTGTTATAATGAATATTTCTGTCTCCTTTTAGACCTGTGCAAGTATTTCTTTGGGATGTATACCTAAGACTGATTACTGGGTCATGGGCACAGGTCATGCACATTCTGGGTGTTCAGGAAATACTGCCAGTTTATTTTTTGAGTAGCTGAGCCAGTTCATTTTCCCAACAGCAGCATATGGGAGTTCAATATCTTTGTAATGTTTATTACACATGGTTTCAGCCCCTTTTCTGAATTTCTTTGTCACTCTAATGGGCATGGTGGTTTCTCAATGTTTTAATTTGCATATTTCTCATTACTAATAGTTTCACAATATTTTCATATTGATGTTGGTAATTTGGGCTTCTCCTTTTTTACATTTGCCTATTCATACATTCTCTGTCCAGTTTCATGCTCTTTCCACTGAACTAGCTGTTTCGTTTTTGAAGCCTCCATTGTCCACTAATGATATCTTCTTTGTCATTATTTGCCAGCTGCCCTGGCACATGGCGACCTCTCTTGATGATTTCAGAGTCTGCGTTACAGTTCTGTTCATTTTATCTTGAGCCTTCAAATCAATGATTCAAAATTCAACTAAGACTTTAATCTTAGCTTGCCTTAACTCTCTCAGCCTTACCAGCCAAGTCTCTAATTGATCCATCAGGGGCATCTTTTGGGACTTTTCACTTTTAATCTTTCAAAATAAGAGCTTCTCTCTTTTACTACAACAATTTTACCCTCCAACTATCCCATTGCTTAACTCCCTATTGAACTTCCCAACACATTGACCAACATCCCTCAGTCCCCATTTAGCACCCAGCTGCAAACCCAGTTCTGTCCAGAAAGAATTTAAGGACCACTGAGCCAAATGTTTTCCTCTGCAAGAAACCACACATACCTACAGTGAACCCACATGGCATTAAGTAGATACTGCCCCATATGGTACTCTTTGTTTCTGAATCAACTGTACCGATAGATTGTAAATTGTTTGAGGGCAGGCATGTTAGCATGATCAATATAACATGGGAGCTAAGAATAGGGATCTTAGACCTGGTGGTCTTGGTTCAAGTGCTGACTGTCACTTAAAAGCTCAGTTTCGGGGATGTTATCTAACCTCTTTGTGCCTTTGGTTGATTGTCACTCCATTGTTGTGAGGAATTAAATGAGTTACTGCATGTAAAACACTTAAAAAATGTCTGGAAGATTGTAATAAAACATTAACTGTTACTATAAATGTTCACATCCCCTCTACTTCCAACCCAGCAACACGTCATACATGTTAACAATCATGTTTTGTGAATGACTTGAATGTGAATGCCGTGTATTACGAGTAGTGGGTGAAATGAGAACTGGGAGTGAAAAACAGAAAGCTGTAAAGGCAGCCATTTTCTATCATTCCTTTTCTCTACTTTTGCCTTGGCCCATAAAAATGGGAACTTCCCAGACAATAGGAAGCAACTTTTCACCTGTCTCTCGACCTCCTCAGACCCACTGTCCGGGAGAAGGGCTCTGTTGAATGGTCAGATTGAGAGGATTACCAAGTACACGTGCTGGAGCCCTGTTTTTGCCCTTTCTTCCACTCAGCCTTCCCGCAGGGCAAGTGCCTTCTCCTCCTCTCCACCGGTACTTTTACAGGGCAGGCCTTGACCCTCTGTAGGGAGGTGCCCATCCCAGAAGAAGTAGGAAAGCTTGTGTTTGCCCAGGTCAAATTAAATTCTCTAATGCAAATTTACTAGTGGCTGATATTTTGATTCTTATCTGATTTCTATGCTTTATCACTTAGTTCGTCCCCTGAGAAGTGCCCATAAGATAGAGTTAAGCGAGGAGACCGAGAGCGGGAATAAATTTGGAGACACAGATAGAAAGGGAGGTGGACAGTTATAAATGAAAGGATGGAGGCTTCTTCATTTGTTTTTCAGAGTAGGAGAATTCATAGATTGGCAGTGCTAGTGACTGATGAAGAAAGGAATGGATTCAAGGGCAGGAGGAATGGAGAGAGGAATAGCTAGGACCACTGTCCTGATTTGTCTGAGCCCATCCAATTTATCCCTATGGTCTTGGTATTTTGTCCAGTTTAGTGTTTTCCTAGACAAATGTATTCCAGTTTGGATGATCAATTACATAGTCACTACAGGTATGATAGAAAGAACAAGACTATTGCTGGTTCATTATAATGGGCAAAAAAATAGATGAGCAGTCTCATGAGAAAGGTGATTTTTAAATGACAGTAACTATTAATACATGTGTCAAGTTTTAAATGTCACCTGAAAATTGTATGACATAAGGCTTCTTTGAGGAAACATGGTCATTAACACAAGGATGGCCAAAGAGACTGTTTCTATTTATCTAGTTCAGTGGTTCTCAAAGTGTGGCCCCTTAAATGGTATCAGTGTCATGTGGCAACTTGTTAGAAATGAAAATTCTCAGGATCCACTCAAATTTACTGACTCAGAATCTTTGAGATTGGTAACCAGCCATCTATGTTTTAATAAGCCCTCCAGGTGAATCTGTGGCACATGAATGTTTAAGAACCAGTGGTTCAGTTTATGTGTAATATTGTGAGGTCAGAAATATTATTTTGCTATAATTATTTGTTAATAATCTATAAAAAGTCCTGCGTTGGTCTCTTTATCCTTTGAAAGATATACCAGAACACAAAAATAATAAAAGAAGCCATCTCCACCCTTGAGAAGATTAAAGTCTAGTTGGGGAGATGATATCTACACCCATAAGAAGTTGTCTAATAATAGAAAATGATGAATGACTAGGCAGGCTAAAATGGCCATTGGCGTTTAGGAGAGAATTCCCAATTGGAGAGCACAGTTAGGAAATACTTTGTGGAGGACATAGACCTCAGAGAGGAGAACAGATGGGAAAATAACAGGGACCAGGGGAGTCTAACTGGGGAGACAAGATCAATTTTCACTAAAGAATGATAAGCAACTGAAGAGGGCAATGTTAATGTCCACAGGGCATTGCATCGGACCCATTGGCAAAAGATTCTGAGGTAAAATATGTTTTGGAAACTTGGGATTAAACATAGTTAAACAAGCTTCTTTTACTGCATATACTTCTCAGAGTCTTTAAAATGCTAAAGAGAAATGTGGTGCTTCAAAGGGGATTATGGTATTTTCTAGTTTAGTTGTGTTCCTCAGAGAAGTGGATGCCAGATAGGATTAGATCCCTGAAAACGTCTCTGAAGTGGAAAGTCCTTGAATCATCGAACCTCATGTGGCTTACAAGGCGTCCAGCATGAAACCTACCCCTTGCTTATCCTATTCACTCGTCTGAATTATATCACTGATGAAATAGATCAAAGGGATGTCCTGTGGGATGTCTACAATCCAGACCTCTTTAGACATTATCATAATACAGGGCGAGAGAAATAGCATAGCCCTGAGGCAAACTGTAAATGAATAGTGCTGTTCATCCCTGCGAATGGCAACTGTTTGTGATCCTCTTTGCTATTTGTAATAAAAAAAAGAGCACATTTGCCAAAGCAGTGGTAGCATGTCACTTTTAAGGAGGTATCTGTAATAGTAAAACTCATAGAAGCAGAGAATACAGGGAGTTGTTGTTCAATAGGCATAAAGTTTTAGTTAGTTAGACTAGATGAATCGGTTCTAGAGATCTATTGTACAACATAGTGCCTATTGTTAGCAGTATGGCATTGTGCACTTCAGAGTTGTTAAGTGAGTAGATTTCATGTTAAGAGTTCTTAACATAAAAAACAAAAAACAAAACAAAGGGATACAAAGAAACTTCAGGAGGTGTTGCTTATGTCTGTTACCTTGATTGTGGTGATGGTATCACAGGAGTTTGTGTGTGTCTGAACTCATCAAATTATACATGTTAAATGTGCAGTTCTTTGTACATCAAATTATACTTCAATAAAGCTGTTTTAACAATAAAGTTTACTCATCTGCTTTAGCAGTGCCACATCCAGCATGGCATCTGAGATGAGGGCTGCTACTTGGTTGAGACTGTGGTAGACGACGGTCAGTCTGAAGGTTCCATCTGGTTTCTGTGAGAACTAGGTCAGAGAGTTACACAGAGATGTGATAGCAAAACCAGCCCTGCCTCCTTTAGGAATTTGATAGTGACAATGATCTCTAACCGTCTCCCAGACCCAGAATAAAATACGTGTTTTTATTTGCTATTACTACTTTGGCCAGAGGCAGTAGGCAGTTTCAGTGGTTTCTATTTGGTCTTTCTCAAGACTAATGATCTGCATACGCCTTCCACTTCGGGAAGTACTCGTTTCTTGGCAAGCTACCAACAAGGCTCTCTTGCTCTCATACTTTAGTCTTAAACTGCTTGTCATGGTTTTCAGTTTCTCACTATCATTCTGCAGAGTCTTACTCCGACTTAGAATTAACGAGACAACACCTGGTCCTTCTAGTGATTGTTCCCATCATCTCTATTAAAGGCCTGCCTGCCTACACAGGGAATATTCTCGTAAACATTCTTACTAGCTCTCCATTACTAAAGTCTTTTTTTTTTTTATTTCAGCATATTATAGGGGTACAGATGTTTAGGTTACATATGTTGCCCTTGCCCCCCCTCCCCTCCCAAGTCCAAGTTTCAAGTGTGTCCATCCCTCAGATGGTGCACATTGCACTCTTTGTGTATGCATATACCCGTCCCCTCCTCCCCCCTCTCCTTTACCCCCTCCCCCCTGCCCAACATCCAATAGATGTTATTCTCATATGTGCACTTACATGTTGATCAGTTAATACCAATTTGATGGTGAGTACATGTGGTGCTTGTTTTTCCATTCTTGGGATACTTCACTTAGTAGAATGCATTCCAGCTCTATCCAGGAGTATAAAGACCATTGTTTCTTAAAGCTGAATAGTACTCCATGGTATACATATACCACATTTTATTAATCCACTCATGTATTGATGGACACTTGGGTTGCTTCCACATCTTTGTAATTGTGAATTGTGCTGCTATAAACATTCAGGTGCAGGTATCTTTCTTATAGAGTATCATTTGTTCTTTTGGGTAGATGCCCAGTAATGGGATTACTGAATCAAATGGCACTTCTACTTGTATCTCATTAAGGTATCTCCATATTGCTTTCCACAGAGGTTGCACTAGTTTACAGTCCCACCAGCAGTGTATGAGTATTCCTATCTCTCCGCATCCACGCCAACATTTATTGTTTTGGGACTTTTTGATAAAGGCTCTCACTATTTGCTGATGACATGATATTATATCTAGAAAACCCCATGGATTCAATCAAGAGGCTCCATTACTAAAGTCTTTAGCCATTGGGCTATCCCCTTCTTCCAGGAACTCTGCATAGACCACATACCCTACAGGAGAGTATATTCTTTGTCTTCTTGGCAGTGAATGAGCCAGTATCCAAACTCTGTCTTTCCATCTGTTTTCTCAGATCACTTCTGGTTTCCCTTGTGATAGTTCAGGTCCTCTAAGAGGCATATGCCAAGATGATATTAGATGTGCAGGAGAATTGGAGCTGGGGGATGAAAGCCTATGAAAGATAAAGGGAAGGGAGCAGGAGAAGGTGGAGAGAGCCTTCAGACCACAGTGCAAATCTGAAATCCATAAAGGAGAGGGGAAAGGGAAGAGAATTGGGTGGAAAGAGTCTCAGATTGCAGTGCAGTTCTAAGAAAGTTTTGGTCAGGTTGATGTGGAGTTTCAAGTCAACCATATCCACTGGAAGAATCCTGTGTCTTGCATTAGTTCTTTTGCTGTGCTCAGTTATTGGCTGTGAGGAACTCATGGGAAATGTTGTCTCAGTGCAAATGTGGAGGTGGATTTGTGCGCCACAATAGATCTGAGTGGTATTTTTCACAACTGTCAAGGGGCCTACATTTTCAAAATGATTTGATCATGGGCTTTCTTTATGATACAGCTTCAGGAGATATTCTGTGGAATGTACTTTTAAAAACTCTGGGATTGGCCGGGCGCGATGGATCACGCCTGTAATCCTAGCTCTCTGGGAGGCCGAGGCGGGCGGATTGTTTGAGCTGTTCGAAACCAGCCTGAGCAAGAGTGAGACCCTGTCTCTACTAAAAATAGAAAGAAATTAATTGGACAACTAAAAATATATAGAAAAAATTAGCCGGGCATGGTGGTGCATGCCTGTAGTCCCAGATACTCGGGAGGCTGAGGCAGGAGGATCGCTTGAGCCCAGGAGTTTGAGGTTGCTGTGAGCTAGGCTGATGCCACGGCACTCTAGCCCGGGCAACACAGTGAGACTCTGTCTAAAAAAAAAAAAAAAAAACCTCTGAGATTTATATTTGTGTTAAAATTTGGATTACTGATATAAATCATGTAGGAAGGCATATGATACCTTTTTTGATGTCCCTATTTTTCATTCCTTTTCTTTGGTCCAGAGAATGCTCCGTGTTCTTACTATATTTTAAAACAATATCTATATGCAAATTACCATGTAATAGTAGACTTTCAAGGCTTCTATCAGTTCAGGCTTTTAAAACAGAAAATCATAAACTGGGTGGTTTAAACAATAGACATTTATTCCTCACAGTTCTGGAGTCTGGGAAGTCCAAGATCATGGTGCCAAACAATTTGGTGCTTGGTGGGGGCCCTTTTCCTGGATTGCAGGTGGTTATCTTGTTGAATCTTCACATGGAAGAAAGAGAGATTATCTCTTTTGTGTTTCTTCTTATAAAGGCATGAATCCCATTCATGAGGGCTCTACCTTCATGCTCTAATTACTTCCTCAAGTCCCTACTTCCAAATATCATCACATTGGAGATTATGGCTTCAATATATGAATTTTGGGGAGACACAATCAGTCCATATCAGCTTCTCTAGGTATTATCTTGCAACAGTGCATTTGAGACAGGCACTCTTATTATATCCACTTTACAAATTAGCATTCTGTGGCTTAGAGAGGTTACATAATTGCCCCAGATGACATAACTAGTAAGTGGCTGTGCTAAAAGTTGAACCCACAGTCTGGCTCCAGAGTCTGTGCTCTCAACCAGTGTGCAGTGCTGCCATGTGGGCATTCCTGTGTTGTCTAAGCCCTGCAAAAGAGCCTTTGGAAGCTGATGCTGAACTGCACGTAGCAGGTCAGTGTCAATGAAGGACTCTGAGTGGCTGGTATGACATAAGTTGGATGACTCAGATAAACAGGACTCCAGTAGCCAGAGAGTGCATTCCCCAATGAAAATGTATACACAAGTATACACTCTCTAAGTACATATTATTTGTACCATGGATCACTACACTGCACTACATGCTCCATGCACACCAAATGAATTATGCAGCTGTGCCAGGCCTTATAATATAGGTTAATTTTGAGTATACACAGTCAGAACTTTTTCAAGATGCTCATAAAGGCATTAGTAGCTTGTTAGTGTGGGATCTGTGGGATCTGAAGCCATGCAAACCTTCACTTTTATTAACAGTGGATTTTTGGGCAAGTTCTTTTGCTTCTCTGAGCTTCAGTTGTCTCATCAGCAAAAGCAGCTATCACTACAACTATCTCACACAGTTGCTCTGAAGATCACATGAGATAAGAGGAGTGAAACTGCCTAATACTGCCCCAGTACTCAGGAGTGCAGTGCAAGCTGTGTTAAATGGAATTAAATCATCTACAATTCTTAATACGACATGTGTTTTTAATGATATGAGTTTGTATTGTGTTAACCTGAGCTGTCTTCAAAACATACACGCTGCTGGTTCTGCTCTGAAGTCCAGCCTTCTTGTTTTCCTTTAGGCTGAAATCATCAGGAAGCCTGAATTCTCTTCCTAGCTCTCCCACTGGTTGGGTACACAAGCTATATTCTATGTGATTTGAAGCTGGAAGCTGTGATTCTAGGCAAGTGCCTTTCCTCTGTGGGCACCAATTTCCTCTTTTGTTTGTAGGTTGAGATTCCCAGATTCAGGACCTTGGAGAGATGCTGAGTTGGCTGCAAGAGAATCAATAGAGAGAACTTTAAAAAACTACAGTTGAGGGCTTTACCTCAGTGATTCTGTTTTACAGCATTTTGTTCATTAGAGTAACACCAGCTACTGTAAAAATATATTTGTGAAGTTTAGTGGTTTAATACAGAGAAGTTTATTTCCTGGTCATGTGGTGGTCTGATGTAGGGTTTCTCTGCCTTCTATGGGGATTTCATCTTCTTTTATACTGTTGCTCTGTCATCTACCAGGACATTGGAGTCCTCTACTTCCAGCTAGCAGACAGAGAAAATTGCATGTAGAAGGGCATTCAAAGTAGTGCACATTCCTTTCTCTTAGCTGCTACTGACTAGCACTTAGTCAAATGGCACACCAAGGTTCAAGGGGCTGCCTCTAACTAGATGGCTACATCCTAGCGGCAGATTTGTGTTGAAATGGGGAGTACTCATTTCTTCTGGGGACAGCCAGCTTTCTCCACTATAGCCAGGCTTGTGACTCAGTGGACTTGATGGCACCTAAACTCCCTTCCAGATAAGATTATCAGACTATATGGCTAAAACACAGTATGTATAGAGGAGTCTTACTTAACTTTATTTAACAAATTTCTTAAAACTTTTTGAAACTCTGAAACTTAAATCTGTATCCTAAATTTGAATTCCACAGGGAAGAGGAAACCAGAAAATATTATGTAAAACTTTATCTCTTTTCTAAATTCCCAAAATTTTGTATGCTGGAGCAATGATTACTGTCACACTTTGTTAATTCTCTTATTCTTTGTGTATGGATAGCAAAAAAATTCCAAACTAAAAGAAAGTATTTTGTTCAATCACTATATCAAACTTTTTATCAGAATGAATTCCCTTGTTCTTCAACACATGTAGATTGTGTTATTTTTGAATATAATGTTCTTATTGAGTGTTAATTGCATGCACCTACAGCTTTCAAAGAAGTGATAACTAGATACTGTCAAACTGATAACAGCCCATTTTCTCTCTTGTGTTACGAATGTGTTAATTTATAAGGTGGATTAGCAGGAACTTCACAAGCCCTTTATTTTGGGGCTGCTTGATGATGTGAGGGATAAAAAAATGCAGATATATTGCTTCTGTTTAAAATTATATAATAAGGCAATGTGCAGGAGTGCTCTAGCACAGAAATTTTTATTGATAAAGGCACCAATTTACCCTAATTTCCTGAGCTTTTAGTGTTAGCAAAGAAAGTACATGTAAACACAGAAAAATCTAGACATGTTTCCCTTTAATTTTCTTAGTATGCATGTCATTTGGAAAAGATTCCATGTAACTGTGCTTAAAATCCTTCGCAGCACACTCAGTCTACCATTTACATTTTTGTGTAGCTTCACAGGGTCCTATAAGATGGGTGTGGATGGTGTAGTCCAGGCCATCAGGTCTGATATTCAAGTGTGTAGTGTGCCAGTTGAGAACTTCATCTTTGTAATAAATTTCATTAATTTGTGTGATAATTCAAAAACAATTCAGATTGAAGTGTTTCTTATAAGAGCTTGCTAGACAAAATAGTGCAAAAAAAGGTTAGAAGAGGATATCAAACGTTAAAGAAATTTAGAAGCATTGGTTACATGTGCTTTTGGGACACTCACCATCACGAACAAACACAGCTGGGGAGCTTTCTTGTGTGCAGAGTTCTGGAATAGGGATAAAGGAACAGAACCAAGGTATAAGGCAGTGGCCCTGTTTTAAGCCACTCTATGGCTTGCCCTTGTAATGCCTTGAGACACATCTTCACATCCTGTGAGGACAGGGGCTCTGTCTTTATAGGGTTCTGGCATCCTAGCCTTTAACATAGA
>NW_012150618.1:4640990-4642662 GCF_000956105.1 Propithecus coquereli | reverse complement strand
CAATAACTATACTTAGAAATGATACATGAAAACTTAATTTCTTTATTGTTTCCTCTTTTTAAGTTAGATTCAGCCCTTTGTCTACTTGCAATTCTGTTCTGGGGCACATAGGTTTTCTGAGCGCTATGCAACCTTTATGTTGTAACCAAGCTGGGAGGCAGCCTTACTTTGCCTCAGTTAATATTTGGCCATTTACCTGTTTTCCCCTTTCACACATGACACACAAAAACGTTCAGGCATGTGCAGAGTCATGGACAGGCTCTCCCAGGGAGGTGGGAGCAGAGGACCATTATCTGTAGGATGTGGGACCTTTAAAGCCCAGGTGGAAAAAGTTCAAAGGAAGGAGCAGGCTGACATATGCCATAGCAGAGGAAGACAAGTAGGGGCATCCACAAGGCATGGTCAGCACGGTTTTCTATATCCTAGGAAAGAAAATCAGGTCCATCACTCTAGGGCCCTTATTATTGGGGACCCTATCTTGCTATAGAGTGTAAGGCAGAAAGGTGTGGTCGAAAGCAACTGCAGAGAAACAGGAGATAGCAGCAAGACTTTGTGGGAGAAGATAGGGCCTACAGTGTACACCTGATAGGGAAGGGTGATTAGACCAGTCCCATGGCTAGTTGCTTAATTTCTTCATAGATGCTCTCGCTACAGGGGAGGAGGAGTTCATATCCCAGGTCTGAGATCTTGATACTGTCAGTTGGCAGTATCGACTACAAAGTTGTGCCAGTTATTATTCTCTTCCTGGTTTTGTGCAGCTGGATGGGTAAGTGGTGTTAGGATCTCTAGGAGCTCAGTTAATAAGCACATTCATTCTCTCTCTTTCTCAGTCTCCCTAGAATATACTTGATCCTATTGGTCCTAAGATACAGACTTGGAAGTTGTTACTTTCTTCAAATAATCTTTTATCAAAGCTGTATTTTAGGTACCGACATAGTTATTAGTTAAGTAGTGTTTCAATTCCTATTATCTTACAGAGAGAAGGAGTAACGGGCAGAATAGGCTAGATATCTGGCCATAATACCATCAATGATTCAAAACAGACGGGCAGCTCAAAATATAGAGAGCCAACTTGCTTTGGTGGGAGAGAGAAAAACGTCATTCGGGGTCAAACAGACATGTGTTTGAATCTTAGCCTAAACACTTAGTGACTATTTATTTATTTATTACAGATTCAGTTGTTTGTCTGAGCCTATTTTCTTATCAATAAAATGAAGCTTATAATATTTTCCCTAGAGAGTTGTTACAAAAGTCAGACATTATGCACAGTCTTTGACATATAACAGACATTAATATTTAGGCACCTTTATTCTAATCAGCTTTGCGTGACTTTTCCCTATTTTCCTCTGTCCCAAATGTCTTCTTTCTCTCTTTCACGCACAGTGCTCAGGCCACCTGCCATCCTTCTGTGACTTCTCTTTTTTTCTTAAAGGTTACGCTGATTCACTGTCATCAGACTCCACCTGTGCAGACATAGAAGCAGTTGAGGTTTGAGTAAAGTAGAAGGACATAGTCCTGTGGGATTATGGTGACTTAGGCATGTTGCAGAGGTAACCTCCCCGTCAGGGGACCTGATGCTCCTTCTTGGTAACCCAAGAAGGCTAAATACCATGACATGCCTTCAAACTGATAATCCTTAAATATTTTTCAACTTTTATTTAGAGTGAGCAGA
>NW_012150618.1:4632072-4638039 GCF_000956105.1 Propithecus coquereli | reverse complement strand
CTTCAATTTCTATCAGTGTTACTTTCTATGAATTATATACGGAGAGGGGAAAAAAAAACCATTTGGTTTAACTTGCTATAGCATTTTTCAAAATTTAGGCATCCCTTGAGTTCTTGGAAAGTAATGAGCATTGAGTTTGTCTTTGGTCCAGAGAGTTTTTATTCACTCTCTTGGCAGAAGTTGACAGTTCTGACATTTGGTCATTCGTATTTGGTGACCTGTGTGTCTCCAGTGAAACTTGAATAGACAATCCAGTCTGTAATAATAGGAAAAAAAAAAAAGGAAAGCAAAGAAAATGTGTTTTTTTTCATTGCCTGCTATAGCAGATGGACAATTTGTATTTTAAGATAAAAAATGAAATTTTTTAATAAATTAAATTTTTCCTGGGTCTCTTAGATGGGAGTGTCCATTATCATTTAATCAGGTTAAAAAATAAATAAAATAAATCCGATTATAAGAAGACTGTTTTATTATACAACATCCATTCAGGGTTCAGTTTAATTGCTGAATAATGTATCAAGTGGCTAGAACAGAATTTATTAAGATTTTATTTGATAAAAGCATCCACAAACTTTTACCAAACATCTCAAATTGTACTTTCTAAAAATCCATAACTGTATTTAACTTTCTACGAGCTAATAGTTCAGATAATAAACAACAATAAGATAATGAGCAGCAGTATTTATTTTTAACTTTTTTTCCCCTAAATATTAATTATACAGTTCTTTTTTTTTAAATTTCATTTTTATATTCCACTGACTAGCCTGGCTCTTGAGAACCAGGCTAACCTAGAGGACAGACAATATGTGTATCAGTCAGGACTCAACCAGAGAAACAGGACCATTAGGAAATACACATATGAAGAGATTCATTGCAATGATTTGGCTTACACAGTTGTCAGGGCTGGCTAGGTGAGTCCAGAACCCACATGCAGCCCTCAGGAAGGGCAGGCTGCAATGAGCATAAGCTGCTGTCCACAGGTGAAATTTCTCCTTCATCAGGGAAGCCTCAGCTCTGCTTTAAGACCTTTGTCCACTCAATTATCTAGGTTAATTTCCTTACTTGAAGTCAACTGATTACGGAGTTATAACAACAAAATACCTTCACAGAAACACCTTGGTGTTTGATTGGTGTTTGATTGAATAACTGGGGGCTATAGCCTCATTAAGTTGACACATCCAAAGACCGTCACAATGTGTCAACATGCAACAGACCCAAGTGGATAGCAAAGAATTAATACTAATCAACTGCTTGATTGAAAGAGGGCTTATCTGTGCATTTCCAAAAAGATATGATTTTGAAGATGCTTCAGAATTGCCTTCTAATTCATGGTGTAGCTCCACGTATATAAATCAGTGGGTGACCTGGGTGGGGTTTTTGGCTGCAGACAATGCCTGAATTACCTAAATCAGATATTAATACTTCAGGCCTATTCATATCAGCACATAGCTGTGATTGTAGGGCATGGGTTTATCTTCTTCTTTCCCCTCTCCATCTTCTTTCTAGTCCTAATAGAGAAAACTGTTTTTTCATTAAAATAATTATTTGCTGCTATAGTAAAGAAGGAATAGGATATATATATATATAAAATAATGCCGAATACATGATGGTTAAGTTTCCAAGCTAGCCCTTCAAAACTTAGTTCAAAGATCAAAACCTGTACTCTTTAGGTATACAAACCCATATTTGGAGATTTCTTCCCTAAGGCAGCTACAACTCGAATTTTTAGCTAGCTTATGAAGTATACATACACCTAACTAATATCTCTTCCTTCATGTACTCATTTATTAACTTACTCTCTTATTCCCAATAGGAGAATTATTTTTAATTGTTTCTCATAAGCTAACATTTACTGAGTTTCTACTATATACTATATGCTACATTTGAAACAAGATGCTATGGTACAAAACCACAAAGGTGAAGGCTTTTCAGAGTTTAATTGCACATTCAATTCAGGGTAATTGGTCCTGTAATAAGGGAAGCAGAAGATTCTATAAGAGAATATGGCAGGGAAACCAGGGGGTTGCTTCTGGAAATTTTTGCTGGAGGAACTAATAGCTAAACTGATGTTCACCTGGTTTAAGGCAGGTGGGAGTGGGAAGAGCAGGAAGATAGAAAACACATGCATGGAGGCCAAGAGGTGAGAGAGAACTATAGCTTCTGAGGTAATTTTTATCAAGTTGAAGCACAGAATTCAAGATGATAGCATTGGAGTGTCCAGAGATTGAGACTGAGGAGGAAAGTAAAGGCTGGATGTTAGACCTTCACCTACAGAAAATCAAAAGCCTGCAGAGAGTTGACAGTAATAGAGAAAGGAGGAGGGAAGATGTACATTTTAGAAAATTCTTTCTGAATGTATATAGACAACAGATTGAAGAAGGGGATCCTGTAAATTTAGAGAAGGTAGAGGGTGTTTCTATTTTATACATCACAGTACACGTTCCTACTAACTAGCTCAGTGGTTTGAATATGGTAGGCATTGATTTATTGATGTATTCTTTCATTCATTCAATATATATTTGTTGACTAAATGCTGTATTAATCAGGGTTCCCCAGAAAGACAGAATCAATAGGATAGACAGATAGACAGACAGATGAGAGGGAATTTATTAGGGCAATCGGTTCATGTGGTTATGGAGGCTAAGAAGTCCTGTGATAAGTTGACTGCAACCTGGAGACCCTGGGGTGCTGTTAGCATGGCTCAGTCTAGTCTGAAGGCCTCAGAACCAGGGAAGGCAATGGTGTAACTCTCAGTCCAAGACTAAAAGCCTAAGGGGTTGCTGGTGTAAATCCTGAAGTCCAAAGGCAGGAGAGCCTGGAGTTCTGATGTCAGAGGCAGGAGAAGAAGAGTGTCTCCCAGCTCCCAAAGAGAGGGAGACTAATTCACATTTTCTCTATTTTTTTTTTTCCTATCTGTGTCCCCAGCTGATTGGATGGTGCCTGTCCACATTGAGGGTGGATCTTCCCCACTCAGTTCACTCAGACTCATATGCTAATATCTTCTGGAAATATCCTCACTCTATGTCTCTCTTAATCCAGTTAAGTTGGCACCTAAAATTAACCATCACAACTGCTATGTATAATACTTCTTGCTATATGTAAAGGAGATAGTACTGAATAAGACTGGCATGTTCTAAGCCATAATGGGTCTGGTGAGAGAGAGGAAGAGAGAGAGAAACAATAAATTAATACATAAAATAATTATATATTATGCTAGGTGTCATGAAGAAAATCAAAGGATTGCTCTGATAGAGAACAACAGCACGTGCCTACCTTAAGTAGGGTTGTCAGGGAAGCCTTGCTTAAGGAGGTGGCAGCCTTGAGACATAAATTGGAAAATGTGTACTTTAAAATAAACTATGAAAAGTAAGATCATGTGGAGATATAGCAATGACTCAAGGAGGATATGATGAGTATCTACTCTAGGGTAGTGGAAATGGTCATGGAGAGGATTTGAGGACATTGATGATCCTATGGGACCAGACCATTAAATGGATGTGGGAGCTGAAGAAGAGGGAGGAATGCAGGATATCAGCTAGTGGATGGTAGTGCTGTTTCCTGAAGTAGAGATTCTAGGAGAAGTAGGAGGACCTTCATGGTGGACGATGATAGATTGAATTTTGTGCACTTGGATTTGAAGCGATTGTCCTAGTGCAGCAGTTACCAATCTTTTTGGCACCAGGGACTGGTTTCATGGAAGACAATTTTTCCATGGGGCCAGGGGGGTGGTGATGGTTTTGGGATGATTCAAGTGCATTACATTTATTGTGTGGTCAAACTTCTCTGTTAATGATAATCTGTATTTACAGCTGTTCCCCGGCACTAGAATCACAGCCTCAGCTCCACATCAGATCATCAGGCAATAGATTCTCATAAGGAGAGGGCAACATAGTTCCCTCACATGCACAGTTTACAGTAGGGTTCCTACTCCTGTGAGACTCTAAAGCTGCCACTGATCTGACATGAGGGGGAGCTCAGGCAATGATGTGAGCAATGGGGAGTGGCTGTAAATACAGACGAAGCTTTGCTCACTCACCCACTGCTCACCTCCTGCTGTGCAACCCGGTTCCTAACAGCCCACAGACTTGTACCCGTGTGCAGCCCAGGGGCTGGGAACCATAGTCCTAGTGGTTACGGCCAGAGAGAAGTGGGATACACAGCACAGATCCAGAGCCCAGGAGGGAAGTCTGAGTTGGGCAGAAATAGGAAGAAAGGAAGAGTAATGTCCCAGTAGCCACAGGGAGGTGCCATTTCAAGGAGTACTTGGGAAAGAGTGTCAAATTTTGCAAACCAATCCCGATAAATATTGGAAACTGCCACCAACTATGGATATGGATTTTAAGATAGTGACTAGTTGAAATTTTCTAGAGTTGGGGTTTGCCATGTGAGTGCTTCTGAAAGACATTGGGGCACTAGGGAGTTGAAGGAACTAATTTAGATAAAGAAAGAAATGAAGAAATGGGCCAGGAGCAAATGCAAGCAAAAAGAAGGGGACCATCTTGATGCAGTGGGAGAATTAATATCCTGGAAGTCACTGAGGAGGAGAGTAGAAAAGATAGGCAATTGCAGTCATGGCATGGGGCATCTAAATGTGTGGTTTCAGTGGAGAATCACTTCAAGGTGATCATAAGGTCCAGAGTGTTGTGTGGGCACTCTTTGAGCTGGGGAGCATTGGGGCTGCCCGGAAACAATCATGACATGGTGGGCTGAGCAGCTGAGGTATCCTAGAGTTTACAGAGAGTAAGCCTCAGACCAGACTGACTGTGAAGACTCCAGGAAGAAATCCAGGAAGGCTTCTTGTGCTCAGGTCAGGGCAGATGTACCCAGGAAGGCAGGAGACTCTAGCTGGACCTTGGCTCACATCCAGGTGCACACATCACACACTCATATTACATGCATGGTGTTATTTTTAGGCATTCACCAAGAGCTGCATATTTGGGTATTTCTGGAATTTGATACAGTCAAACCCTATTCGATTCTTTCTTTTGCTTAAAACAGCCATGGGTTGAACTCAGAGACAAAGATGTGGTCATTATCCTCAGAGAACTCACAGTTAAGTAGGGGGTGGGGACAGAATAAGGAAACATAATTGTAATACAGTGAGATGAATAATTTAACAGAGTCATGTCCAAGTGCTATAGGAGAATAAAGGAATAACTACTTCTTTTGGGCATATATAGAGGAAGTCTTCACATAGAGGGTAAAATTAGATTTTGCTTTTGAAAAATAGATAGGACTCCACCAGAGAAAGAAGCAGGTGGGATACAGGAAGGCATTGCCAGTCTGAGAGCCAAGCATGAACAAAGGCATGAGAGAGGCAACAAAGAGCATGGTATTCTCAGGAATGACAGGACTGATTGGTCTTTAACACAGAGTTTGTGGGAGATAGTTAGAGGAACTCAGGATGGGAACACACTATGGTGGGATGTGGTGATCTACCTTGCTTTGAAAGGATATTCTGACTCTGCCAACCCAACCCAGAAATCTACCTTATAATATATTTGGGCTAAAATAGGCCTATTTTATGATGGTACTCCTATTTGACTTTTCCATGGTCTGACTGTGATGCGCCAAGTTCATCATTCCATGCTTGTTATTGTTTTCTATAGTGTTCACTCAAACCACCACTTTTTGCCTTTAAATAGTTGTCTATTTTTCCAGAAAGCCAATATAATAAGATGTTCCTAAACATGAGTGTTAATAATTCCAATTTAATTTTAAAAGTGCAAAGAAATCTCATAGTCTTCTAATTTATTCTCTTCCTTTAATGACAATCAGACATGTATTTATTTGTTTTTCCATGTGTTTCAATATTTCTCCTTTTATATATCTTCTCTCTCTGGATCTTGTCTCTTTTTTCTCAACCACTTCCTGTCCCCCTTTCTTAATTGCTTTTCTCCATCATACTTCCTAAGGTACAAATGTATAATTGTCTTTCTCCAAAACTTGTCCTTCCAAGAAGCAACA
>NW_012150618.1:4626890-4631342 GCF_000956105.1 Propithecus coquereli | reverse complement strand
CAATAAACCTATCCAGTTGTTTATAACCCTAGAGTGGATAATTTAGTGGCAGAAAAGCATTATAGGCTGCTGTTTTGAGAATAGTATAAAAAACTGCAGTTTCAAAAATGCCATCTAAAATCATTGGGTCTACATTGTCATCATCTTTTGAGCGGTGAATTCTTACTTTTGTTGCCATGTCAACAGCTGGACCTGAAGTTCAATCTTCCCTGGCCTCTAATGGGAATATATTCTTCAGCTAACTAGTTCTCTTAGAGAAGTTTATTAAAGCTGGCTAGACAATTTAACAGTGTAACAGAAACTGGGACTAATGGAGATTGTGGCTTGAGGAGCAGCATTTAGCATGGGAAAGATGTGTTTCTCCAAACTGAAAAACGTTCACAGCAGAGACACCGTGTACTGTCATGAGCTGCCTCACATACTTAGGTCAAGTTCTCACTCAATACATTGTTGAGAACATTTCACTGGCAGCAGAATCTTTTAAGAAACATTTTCCAACTAAGCACCACCTACTGGAGGCCACCTGTTGTCTGAGCAACGTGGTGCTCAGTCAAGCAGCCTACTTAGTTTTAGTTTCTAAGACATCTTTCCGGATCCTATAGCATTGTAAAGCTAGAGAAGATTTGGTACAGGCAAAGTCTAAATGTTCTGAACAACAATTATTTATTGAGGATTTATTCTTACATGTCAGATCTGTGCTAGGTACTAGTTACAAAAAAAATAAATAAATAAGACTGGAGGAGCTTTGTGTGGGGTTTATACTTCAGTTGAGGAGAAAAGCATGTGAAATCACCTAGTGATATGGATTCTAATACTTAAAGAGTGCAAATGAACCATAGGCAAGTAAAGTAAGATAAGAGGAAACAAAGTAATCAAAATCTCTCATTCATTGTGACACAAAGAATACCTACTAGAATAAGTTAACCTTTGTGTGTGTTCTTGTTGAAAATCTCTGCAGTGTGGCTGCTAAACTGTAGCGTGTTCATTGCCGAATTGATCTCCCAGAGAGCAGTAGGTTTGGCTGGTACATTGACTTTATTCACTTCCTTCTCAACCGATCACATTGTTCTGCTTACAGATAAAGTCATGATTTATAAACATTAGCACAGGTACAATACAGTGCCCAATTAATAATATTTTAAGACATGCATCTGAGCAGCTAGATATTGACATATCCTGTCATGAAAGGTCTTTAATACTACTGTGCTATCGTAATGTTTAGAGTAAGAGACAATTATGCCAACATTCATTTATCCAATCAGGAGAGGAATATAGGTGCCTACTGTGTGGCAAGAACTGTGCTAGGGGCTAAAAGGCAACATTTACTAAGACATGGCCTCTACCTTGTGTGCTTTCAACAAGAACATGCACAAGGAGCTTATGGTCTATATGAAGTGATAGAGACATTTTTAATTACAACACAAAATGAAAGGACTAGTAGATGTAAGTAAAACTGGGGAGCATCAGGAATAGAAGAATATTTGCAAGGTGAAGGCTTCCCAGAGAAGGTGGCTTTAGCTTAATTTTGAAGGAATAATAGATTTTGTAAGGTAGATATGCTATTATTGCAATAGTAGCAAAATTCTTTTATCACATACATTTTGCCAAGTATTTTGTTCTGCATCTTATTTCTTTGCAGTGTATCTTGTTAATCATCATAATAACCCTGCTAGTCAGGTATCATTATCATCTCCATTTTAGGGATGGGAAAATTAGCAGGCTTAGAGAGGTTAATAATTTGTCAAAGTCTCCCAGCCTGTGTGTGGAGGGAAATCACTTGAGAACCTGATCTCTTACCCACCAAAACTAAACCATTTCTTACTGTGATGGTGAGAAGAATAGACACAAGGATCATGAAAACCTTAGCATCATTTTCTGGCCTTGGTGACTGGAGTTTAGCTTTGGCGAGATTGTGAGATCTTGAGAATAAGGTTCACTTCATGCCCTTCTTTCATATCCTTTACAATGCCCTGGATGAATTGCCTAGGAAATTATAGACATGAACTCTTTTTTGTTTGTGCGAAAATATTTTTGGAGAAGAAAGTCATTTACAAATACAAAATACCACTTTTAGAATCTTGGGAATGAAGGTGTTATCTGAAACAAGTGCCATGACATTGATTCATGAGTATTGAATCTTTATTGAGGAAACTTTGCAAAATAATAAATGATGTATAAATCAGTGATGTGCTTGCAAGATTCTGACAAAGTCGGTTAGTATCAAAAGAACAGGCATAAATAAATTAGTTTCTTGTTGAATAAAACATATGAAAAAACCAGAAGGATGAACCTGAAGGGATCCGGATCCTGCTTTAATTATATGGGTAGTAAAATATACCAACCATAAAATGTTAGTTTCTCTGAATATATCCACAATTTCAGATGCCTTTTGCTGTGACATTGTATATCAATTTCTGGAGGCTCACTAGGTAAATTTTATGTTTAAATACAAGTGAAACTGAGAAAAGAAGGTGTGCTTCCTATCACAAACATGGTTTGTAATATATCCTTCTAGAAATGATACTATAAGGCAATATCACACTGTATCACATTTAAATCTATTCTCTTATTTCTTTAGTGGAAAGATTTGAAATCACCTACCCAGGGTTTGCTCGATTTCTCCATCTTCACAGAGCCAAATTATGTTATGTTTTAGAAATGATTTTGTGATTTCTTTTTCTCTAAATCCCTTGATTGCTCAAGCCCTGGTTATTTTTAAAAGCTCTAGATTTTCTTTGCACTCATTTCTCATTTAGAGTTTGAAATGATATGATCAAATACATCTGCCTTAAGAAATAGCATTCAAATCAGTATCTGGGTGGATGGATTTGAAGTAATTTTTTTTTTAAGTAGAAAGCGTTTTATTAACTAAGTTTCTGCCCATGGGAATATTTTAAATGTGTGAGGATAAAGAGAATATGTTATCTTCCCAGCAGCTGGTGTGAGAAAGCCGTGGTAAGCCTGTTGAGAAGAGGCTTTGATAAAGCCACCAGGGGGTGGGAACAAGACTTTGGCATCTCTGGTAGAATTTATGCCTGTGTTCCATGTAAGGAAGATAGCAGTTCTGAAAAATGAAGAATGAATGAAACAGGAGTTAGAATGGTCAGTCTGTGGGACAGCCCGGAGTGGTGGTTTTCAAACTGTACAACACATCCCATTTGTTATGGAATCAATTAATGGATAGTGACCAGCCATTAAAAAAATAAAATAGAATCTGCAATGTAAGGAAAGACCTTGGGACTTTGAAATCAGACATGGGTTGTTTAAGTCCAGGCTCTGCCATATATTAGTTCTTGGTCATGTTTCTCAGTTTGTGGTCAGCTCGTTTACAACATAGGGATGGTTGTATCTACCGATTTGAATATTTGTAAAAATTAGAGATTATGAATATACAGCAACTGTATTATACCTGATCCAATGAACGTTTGGTACCCTCAGGGAGAAGAAAACTCAGGGGTCTGGCAATGGAGATATAGACTAATCATATTAATATTTTGAGAGCTTAACATGTTCTAGACACTCTGTGGAGCGGATTCAAGCTGTTTAAGTGCAGGACACAGCAGAGGGACTGGATTCATTTGCCTAAGCGGGCAACTGAGTTTTAGCAGAGTTGGGGAAGAGTATAAAAGAGTTTCTGGTCTCTGGCTGGGGTGTTGTCATGGCCCAGAGGTAATGTCACCAGCACACAGAAGAGAGGCAGCTCTCTCTTCAGGAAGCCAAGAGTTGTGAGATGGAGACTTCTGGATCACCATTTTGTCTTCATGCAGAGGTGGGGAACCTGCAGCCTCAAGGCCACATGTGTCACTCCAGATCCCCAAGTGTGGCCCCTTGACAGAATCCAAACTTCAAAAAACAAATCCAAGTTTGGATTCAGTCAAAATTCTGACAAAGTTTCACCTGTAATGATATTAATTACCTCAAAGCTTGAAGAGAGAATTAGGTTGATCAGTCACTTAACTACCACTTAATGGAAATCAAATTTCTGCCAGGCACTATGCAAAGTTCTCTGACTATAATAATGAACAAAACAAGGTCCATCAACTTTTGAGGTGAGGGAGGTAAGTATATTAAAGTATAACACTAATTGAAGTTAATTGCTGAGACAACAAACAAAGCCATGAGGAGGAAAGAGCTGAAAGATTATTAAATTAGTTAATTAAAATGACAATGTTTTTTCAACAGCAAAGCACTGACAGAAATGCACCATAATTCAAATATAGGGATAGGGTGACCCCTTATCCTGGTTACCTAAGACTTTCCTGGTTTTAGTGCTGAAAATCTTCCAATCCAGGCCAATCGGAGAAACCTAGTCACCCTACATAAAGATCAAAATCAAATGCCAACATAGGCCAAGTAAATTAATGAAGTAGGGTAAGTGTGAGAAAAATAAAGGCACAAACACAATAAAAATTGCAACTTGTACTCCATCTAGGGCAGAAAGGGGAACAATAG
>NW_012150618.1:4624278-4625845 GCF_000956105.1 Propithecus coquereli | reverse complement strand
TAACAAGTATGTTTCATTTTTCCTTCCTCTTACCATTTCTCCTTCCTATCCTTCTTTCCTTCTTTCCATATATAGACTGAATTCCTCCCATGTGCTATATGCTGGGAATAGTGGTGAAAAGAAAGACACTGCCCCTGCCCTCATAAAGTTACAGTAAAAAGATGGACAAGGTTTGGAGTGCATATAGGTGGGGCATCTAGCAGAGGCTTGGGTGCTAGAGAAAATCCCTGGGTCGAATGACATCTAAGATGCTACCTGAAGTATGAGAAGCACATGGCCAGGCAAGCCAGAGCTGGGATGAGGTGCAGAGTGTTAAAGGCAGAAGGAATAGCATATGCATGGTGTGGGTGACAAGAAACACATGGTAGGGAGAGGTAAGAGATGATCACAGGGGGGTAAGATGGGGCTCCTCTCATCATGAAAGCTACTGAAACCAGGTAAGAGTCTGTGTTGTATCATAAAAGCAACAGGCAGTCGCTGATGCCATTTAAGCCTGTTCCCTCTGAGTTTGACTTGAGAAGGAATAAATATGTGGAAACAGCCCAAAGCCACTAAATATCTAGTATAGATTTAGACCAGAGATTAAAAAACTTTTTCTGTAAAAAAACCAGATATTAAATAATTTAGTCTTTGTGGGCCATATGATCTTTGCAACAACAGTGAAACACCCTCTTTCTGCCACATGTTTTATGAATTGCATTAAACTAGTAAACTCGGTTGTTGTAGTATGAACACAGCCATAGACCATATGTAAACAAATGAGTGAGATTGTGTTCCAATAAAATCTTATATACAAACATTGAAATTTATATTTCATATAATTTTCATGTTCCACAGAAGACTTTTCTTTTTATTATTTTTTCAACCACTTAAAAATGGTTCTTAGATTGTAGACCATACAAAAACAGGCTCTGGGCATGATTTGTCCCACAGGTTCTAGGGTGCTGAACCCTACTCTAGAGAATAATTCAGGTGTGCAAAGTAGGTAGTAACATTTGGGTGGTAGCTGAAGACATCTACCAGTAAAGTACGTGTGGTTAATCTCTGTTTCTAACTCTAATTCCAATGGCAGAGTGCAAAGGTACTTTAAGCATTATGTACAATTGCAAAGACTCTTCAGCTGATACCTTTGAGGGACAATACATATTTTTATTTGTATGTTCTGATATGTTTGAGGAGAATTAATGTTATTTTAAAAATCAAATCCTCCAGCATCCTCACCCCCTGTAGATGGAAACAGGCATTATAAGAAAGACATACATGGAAAATATATCAGTTTAGGTTCTCTAGAGAAACAGAACAAATAGGAGATGTGCGTGTGTGTGTGTGTGTGTGTGTGTGTGTGTGAAATTGGCTCACATGGTTATGGAGGCTGAGAAGTCCCAAGACCTGCAGCTGGATACCTCGGAGCACCAATAGTACAATTCCAGTCTGAGTCCGAGGGCCCAAGAACCAGGAGAACCAATGGTGTAAGTTCCACTCTGAGTCTGAGTCCAAAGGCAGAAAACTGATGTCCCAACTCAGACAGGAGAGGGGACGGGGGGAGAGAGAGAGAGAGAGAGAGAGA
>NW_012150618.1:4620852-4622608 GCF_000956105.1 Propithecus coquereli | reverse complement strand
CCTAGATGTGATGTCATCAACCAACAAAGGCTAAAATGTAACCACTCTATTATAAATTGCTAATACAAGTAAATATTGAATCATCTAATTACTAGTTACAGATAACACTTTCCCAATTGCTTTACTATAAGGAGTTTTTAAAAAATCCATTAAATATGATTGGTCAATAATGAAATATCAGAGCAGAGGTGGGAAGGGTTGGCTGAAATGATGAAATTCACTATTTTTTTTAAATGCAGCAAATAACTTCTGAAAATATATCATTGTGACAAAACAATCTTAATGATGTCTTAAAAAGGTAAGTACAACTTGCTAAATAAGGTCTATACTTCTCATCCTAACAACAGAAGGGGCTGGTAGCCATTCTGTTCAAAAAGGAAATCTCAGAGGGTGCCATCATAAAGCAACTTTTTCTCACTGACTCTCCCTTTAAACTTTCACTAAGGGTAATAATTTTCTTCTACCCTTAAATGACATTTAGAGTGAGTTTCATAATTTAGATAATGAAAAGCCCTGCATTAACTTTTCCTCATAAAAGAATCTTTGTTAGGTAATATGTCTGGTCCAGTGTAATATTAAAGCAACTTTGGATTTCCATTAAGCTTAAAGCTTCTGCCTTTCCTTAGACAGAGGTTGTTTATGGTAAGAGTCTGAAGTCTGACTAGGGGAGAGCTTAGGCAGTTTCTTCCTTAGACAGTAATATCTCCCCAGCAATAACTACTGCTTGGGATGGGAGGAAGGGGGGAGAAAAGTCAAGAGAACAACAACAACAAAAAAGGTTTCATTTTTCTGTTCCTGGTGAGTTAGCGTCAATCCTCTGTAAGACTACCAGGACTCAGAGCTGACTTTTACTCTCGGGGCACTGCATGGGTTCTATGGAGAGCCCCCACTCCCCATCTCATTACAGGAGATGCATCTCCTCTAAATGGTGGCGTATTTTCCCCAACTTCCCTGGGCATACTTCCAACTTCTCTCTGCTATATTCTCCTTAGCTCTCTAATTGCACTTCTGGAAAGACTTAAAGTCCTAGCCTTGTTTTTTCTTTTGCATGACCAGTATCTGGTCCACAGAAATCATGGCGCCTTTCAGTCATTGTGTGTGGGAGTGCAATCCTCTTGTTTCAGCTCCTTCACAGACAGCTCCAGCTTTTTACCTATCAGATGTCTCAGACATGGTGTCCAATAAGATCCAGGATCATATCTTGAGTAATCATGTAGTTTCCTTGAAACGCTCTCACCAGTTTAAGAGAAATACCAGGAAGATGGAGGAAGTATCACAGGATAGTAATCTCTGGGAAAGTCTTCCTTTGACATTCAGCCTTCTCTGGCCACTTCAACTTCAACCATGTAAAACTCATGATATGAGAGAGAGCAAAGGGTAACAAAACCAGTTCTCACACAACAATTTTTAAAGTTCTACATAGGCCAGATCTCATTTTGGCATCTTGGAGTATTTATTTGGCATCTATTTTCTTGGGACCTCAACCATACATAAAATAGTTTCCCATTTTAACATTCAGGTATAGTAGCCATTAATGTTCTCCTTATTGGAAAATAAACTATAACCTAAAATAAGTTAACACCTAAATTTAATAATAAAAATAAAGTACTATGTAATTATAAAACTTTTGTATGTAAACACTCAATACACTCTTACATGATAGTATTATTAGAGTATTTGGATGCTCAATAAAATATTAGGAATTATATGTAATCGAAGTTAACTGCACTTACCAAAATAAATGAATAAAATATAT
>NW_012150618.1:4606681-4608267 GCF_000956105.1 Propithecus coquereli | reverse complement strand
TAATTCTGTATCCTTTCTGTTTAATGATAAGACATTAGAAGCTCAAGACAGCGTATCAGTTGCTCTCATGAATAAAAGAACTGGATTCTTTGAGAAAGTTATGACAATGCTTAAAGTAAAAATTCTATGGTGTGCATTTATTGGAGTTAATGTGACTTGGATTGCAACACTGAAAAGTGGTTGACACATCGTTTTCAACAGTTTGCATAAGTTGTTTCCTGCTAAGCTTCTGGCAAGCAAAAAAAAAAAAAAAAAAAATGGAAGGAAGGAAGGAAGGAAAAGAAAAGAAAAAGTTCCAAGAGAATGAGAAGACAAGCCTCAGACTGGGAGGAAATATTCACAAAAGACACCTCTGATAAAGGACAGTTATCCAAAATATACAAAGAACTTTTAAAACTCAGCAATAAGAAAACAAATAACCTAATTAAAATATGGGCCAAAGCCCTTAACAGACACCTGACCAAAGAAGATATATAGATGGCAAATAAGCATATGAATAGATATTTCACATCATATTTCATCAGGGAAATACAAATTAAAACAATAGAGATACCACTACAAACCTATTGGAATGGCCAAATCCAGAACACTGACAAACATAAATGTTGACAAGGATGTGGAGCAGCAAGAACTCTCATTTATTGCTGGTGGGAATGCAAAATGGCCTGGCCATTTTGAAAGACAGTTTGGTGTTTTCTTACAAAACTAAACATATTCTTACCATGCAGTCCAGCAATCACATTCCTTGGTATTTACCCAAAGGAGTTGCAAACTTATGTCCACACAAAAACTTACACATGGATGTTTATAGCAGCTTTATTTATAATTGCCAAAACTTCTAAGCAACCAAGATGTCCTTTGAAGGTGAACAGAAAAATAAACTTGGTACATCAGATAATGGACTATTATTCAGCACTGGAAAGTAATGAACTATCAAGCTATGAGAAGACATGGAGAAACCTTAAATGCATATTACTACATGAAAGAAGCCAATCTGAAAAGGCTGCATACTGTGTGACATTCAGGACAAGGTAAAACTGTTGAGACAATAAGAAGATCAGTGGATGCCAGTAGGTTAGTTGGGGAGGGAAGGATGGGTAGGCAAATTACAGAGGATTTTCAGGCAGTAAAACTATTCTGTATACTCCAAATGGTGGATATATGTCATTACACATTTGTCCACATCCACAGGATATGCAACACCAAGAATGAACCCTTATGTAAACTATGGATGCTGGGCGATAATGATGTGTCAATGCAAGTTCATCATTTGTACCAAATGTACCACTCTGGTGGGGGATGTTGATAATGGGGGAGGCTATGCATATGCAGGGGTATATGAGAAATCA
The DNA here is from genome assembly GCF_000956105.1 of Propithecus coquereli. Lineage (NCBI taxonomy): Eukaryota > Metazoa > Chordata > Mammalia > Primates > Indriidae > Propithecus > Propithecus coquereli. The sequence goes on along the minus strand of NW_012150618.1, from coordinate 4,606,918 downwards.
TCTTCCATGAAATTGTACTGTGAACCTAAAACTGCTCTAAAAAAAATAAAGCCTTAACAAAGAGTTGATTTAGGAGCACTACTTTCAAATGTCTTCCCATAAGCTATGCCAAGTGAAATTCCTCTGGCCGGGATTTCCAGTACAATGTTGAATAGGAGTGGTGAGAATGGACAGCCTCACCTTGTTCCTGATCTTAGGGGAACAGATAAATAATTTCAACAAATAGATGAAAACTAT
>NW_012150618.1:4604509-4606631 GCF_000956105.1 Propithecus coquereli | reverse complement strand
CTGATGCTAGGTCTGTCTACATCACCTTTATAGCCCACACTATTGCTGAAGTGGATTGGTATTTGATCAGTATGTTAGTCTGTTTTCTGTTGCTATAACAACAACAACAAAAAAACATAGACTGGGTAATCTATAAAGAAAAGAAATTTATTTCTTAGAGTTCTGGAGGCTGGAAAGTCCCAGAGCATGGCACTAGCACCTGGTGGAGGCCTTGGTGCTATTATCCCATGGAGGAAAAGTGGAAGGGCAAATGAGTGTCTGCAAAAGAGAGGAACACCAGGGACTTGACTCACTTTTATAGCAACCAGCTCTCATGATAACGAACCCACTCCTGAGAGAGCAACATTAATCCTTTCATGAGAGTGGAGCCCCATGACCTAATATCACAATAGCCATTAAATCTCAACATGAGTTTTGGAAAGGACATTCAAACCATAGGAATCAGAAAACTAGGTTTAGTTCTTACACTTGAACAGTGCAATGACAGTCATAACTCTGAAGGATACAGCTCTCCTATGACTGACAACATAGATAAGTTGCATTATAGTACACATAAGAGAACTCAATCGTAAGTTTATTGCAGTCTACACCTTGTCGAGATTCTCTTGAGATTCTCGATATATGACAGTCTACCAGGCACATGAACTGTTGTTTCGTGTAGCTTCTCCAAGTTATCCTTTTATTTAATTACATCATGTATAAACTAAACTTTATTATCTTCGTGCCAATCTCATACTCCTACTCTTGCTTTATTGGGATCCACTTACCCTCCTCTTCAACTCCTACAAATATCTTTGTTTATCATTTCTATCTGCCAACCTCATTATTAGGAATTGGAAGAAGAGATTTAGTATGGGAGTGAGGGTGTAGAGAATACATAAACATCTTATCATTGTACACTTATCCACATTAGCCCTTGAAGGAAGAGATACACTGTACTAGCAGAAGAAGGTCAATTCTAAAATTTTATTTATTTTTAATGTTTTGAAAGTTGTGTTCCAGTGAAACTAATATATAATAATGCAGTTACAGTTTCAAAGATGAGAAATTTAGAAATTATTTCAGATTTACAAAATTTATTATGGTTCTAATTCACATGGACAAAATCTTTGATAGACAGTCTTCAATCCTATCCTGAAAGAGTTTTTAAGATTATAAATGAACTTAGTGTAACTCCTTTTATAGGAGGTATTTAAAATAGACATTTTGCATTCATCTAAGTTTTGAGGGGAGGCAGCCCTCTGCTTTCCATTACAGAAGTCCTAGGGAGCCAGGCATTTCTGTTCTCTGCTCCCAGAGATGGGGCCCGGGCACAGGATCAACTGTCAAACATTTGATGTCCTTTTCTAGGACTTTAAATTGAGAGGAAGTAACACAGAGTTTCAGGATCAGGTAGTGGTAAGAGAGGATGGTGGTAGAGAGTCTAAGATGGACTATTCTGGTGAATGGCTATTTGCTGTCTGGCCTCCTTTCACTCTAGTCTATTTCTTAAGCCTGTTTCTAAAGTCTTTGGTTAATATCTGAACCACAAACTAACTTTCAGTAAAACACTTTTCTGCTTATGTTAGCAGGTCAGATTCTGTTGCTTGCCACCAAGAACTCTGACTCGTTCAGTATGTAACCATTCTATGTAAACACTGACATATTAAAGCTGTATGTTGAGGAAATACGAACTGAATGTACTAGATTGCATCAAAGGTCCCTGGAGAGGAATTGAAGTCCGGAATGAATTTCTCACATTCTGAACGGTACTGCACAGGTTAACTTCTCTAGACACCAGTGTTCTTGTCCATAAAATTAAAAGGGTGACTAGTGGTGATTTCCATACAGTGTCGGTGACTTTTGTGCTTCTTAGAGCCCTAGGGAATCAAAGGAGTCTCCTGTTGGCTACTAAGAGTGAACAGAGGGGCAGGAACAGGATCTGCTTTGGAGCTTAATTTCCTCTCACCCTTTTGTAAAGTCACTTGAGTCATATTCAGTTTTACCCACTAAGTTCTCTTTACGATTGTTTTTGAATAAAGGATTCCTTAACGTCTAAATAAAATGGAATAAAAGATATCTATGATTTCTTCTAGTTCCATAATTCTATGGATCTGTGTTTTGTCCTGGAAATCTCTTCTGC
>NW_012150618.1:4585052-4591974 GCF_000956105.1 Propithecus coquereli | reverse complement strand
CTCAGCCTCCCAAGTAGCTGGGACTACAGGCACGCGCCACCGTGCCCGGCTAATTTTTTCTATTTTTAGTTGTTTGGCTAATTTCTTTCTATTTTATAGTAGAAACAGGGTCTCGCTCTTGCTCGGGCTGGTCTCGAACTCCTGAGCTCAAACAATCCTCCCGCCTTGGCCTCCCAGAGTGCTAGGATGACAGGCGTGAGCCACGACGCCCGGCCTCTGTTGTATTTTTGAAATATGTTTTCACTGGGTATAAAATTCTGGGTTGACAGGCTTCCAATTCTTCTAATGCAGCATTCTTGCCAATAGAAATGTAATACATGACACATACATAGTTTTTCTTGATTCCTCCAGAGATTTAAAGTTTTTGTTCTATAGGAGAGATAGATGGGTCCAGGTAGGGCTTTATACCTTTCCTGCAGACCTGCTCTTCCATTCCCCCAGGCCCAACAGAGAGTTTTTTCAGGATTCTTGCCCTGCCCCAATCAAGTATGGTAGCATCCTGTGAGGTTTGTGAAGAAGAATCTGAAAGTGGGTGCAGCTCCCTGGGTGTTTTTGGTTTCTGAGAGCCACATGCTGTCACATCAGTTCACACTCTACCTTTAGCATGGTCAATTTTAAGAAAATTACTCTCACTGGCCCAAATGGTGCTGGGATGTTTAGCATCTGCCTCAGGTAATCAAGGACTAGTGTGATGTTTCTCCTTATAAACACTTGTTTTCCCTTAGTTTTCAAGTTAGTTGCTTGCTTTGTGATTCAACTATCTTATTGATTCAAGAAATACTGTGATTTTGCAGATTTTTCTGTTTTTTTTTAACGTAAGGGTGAAAGTTGCACTATTTTCAGCATTCTATAGGAAACTGAAATTCCTGATGCTTACTTTTTGTTAAGTATAAGTGTCCTATTCCCTAGGAATTCCTAATGTACCTCACTGAAATTCATGGATATGCAGAAAGTAAAGGCTAGCTTTTACAAAACTCCTTAAGCCATATTTTATTATGTTTTGGTGTATTGAGAAACAATATGTTTTAGCTTGTTTTCAAATTTAAATTATAGTAAATTGTTAAACCTCTTTTTTATACCATACTGCCCTTTCCAGAGAAGCTGATGTCCTGATAAAGAGAGGACTATCCCCTCCTCCCATTTCTGTATACACTAGGAATCAACGATACAGACATTTCTTTGTGACTGGAATAATGGAAGTTTGATTGGTGTCATTGGTGAACAAGCAAAGTAAGACTGGGCAGTGTCAATTTCTATATCCTCTTAGATATGTGGAGCTACGCTATTTAATAGAGTGACAAGAGATTGGGTGTCAGGGTTGATGCAATTCCACTCTTTTGCAAGGGAGTAAGCTCAGACCATGTATTAAAGATTTATGTAGACATCTATGCTAAGCTCTGGACACATACGTTTTAAAGCATTTGGAAAAATTGTTTTTAATCTGACATTTTTCACCTCCAGGTATGGATTCTTGCAATGACCCCTGGTTACAAATCATAGCTACTAACTGATGGGCACTATGAGCCTATGGCTTCATTGACACCATTCATTGTTTTGCATGTGTTTTATGTTGTTTTTTGCTGGAGTGTGCTGTGACAAGTTAGATCCCATCTGTCTGCTCAGTAAAAAGCAAAATGACAAATACGACTCAGGAAACATTGTTCAGATATCCAAGATTGTTTTCTATCATTTGGTTTTCCTAATATGCTAACATTTAAGGCAGATAAATAAATGAAAGATGGACAGGACCTTGAAATTAGGATGATGTTTATGAGAACTGCAATATGAAGCAATAGTTTCAATTGGACATTTGTTTGCATTCATGTTTGTTATGCATTTTTATATTTAATTCACTTATCTTTCTCCAAAGGGTTCCAATGCTGTGAAATAAATTAGTTGTCACATTTTATACCAGTAGAGAGTAAAGGAGCTGCCTCCCTCTTCAGAGCTGGGTTTTACAGAACAATGTGGACATGTGCTATGACTAGTATTTTGTTTCCTGATTTAAAAATGTTTTTAGGAAAGAATAAAGAAGGCATCTATCCTTTGTTGGACATCTTTTCTACTATAGTTACTGACATATTGTAGCAGAATAATTTTTCTATAAGTTAAAGGTGGATTTGTGTGAATTTTATATCCTTAATTAGCCTTATTGGGAGAGGGGACTTTTTTTCCTATGATTGCCCATTGCCTTTTCTATAGTGGTGCAGCTGTGCTTGGGAGATGCTCTATGCTTTTTTCTTTAAGTTGAAGTATAGTGGACAGATTTAGCAACTTAATGAAGTATCTTAAATGCAGGGGATATGCATTTAACACATTTTATACTCCTTTCCTAACATACACCCTTACATCTCCCCATTTTTCACAAAACACTGTGTAAATAGAAGGTTAAGCATAAAAAATATGCTCCATAAATGCACATTGGATTAACAAAACCAGTTCACCTAACTGTAGGATACTCTCCTAATGGTGATATTTGACCATGAGATTCTCCCTCAACCTTCATACTTTCCCAAAAACCTACTGACTTTGACTCCAGAGAATGTATGAACTAAAATTTTATGCAGTTCTTCTACAAAAGATTTATAAATACCCATTATTATTGCTGTTATTAATATTCTTTTGTTTTAAAGAAAAAAGTACCAGCTCCTCTCATTTCAGAGCAAATAACACAACTGTAAAAGCTGTTGCCAAGCAACCTGCATTCACAGCTCAGATGGGCTGAATTGTTTATATTCATATGTGGATAAAATTGACCCACTCTTTCTCTAAAAAATGTGTCTATGAAGTCTTTGAGATATTTCTACTAAGACTTTAGGGTGTGGATCATGGCATTGCTGTACTGTAGGAGGATCTGAAAGAGACACGTCCACTCTCTATCTCTCTGTCACTGCACTTGCTCCATTATAGTACAAATATCTAGTTTTGGGGTCTATTTCGCCATTAAACTGTGAGTTCCTTGAGGGCAACTGTTGTATTCTACTCATCATACAGAAAAGGATGTTCTACATAGCCAACACTCGGCAAGTGTTTGATGAATGCATGGAAAGAATGATTTTATGCAAGTATCTGTGCTATAGACTTTCTACAAAAATATTTTCTTTATAGAACTTAGAAGGAAGAAAGAAGAAAACTGTTCAATTAAAAAAAATCTACCAGTATAGCTATCCAAACTGAAGCACTAAGTTTAAAAATGCTAGAATTTTAAAAATTATAACATTTTAGAATTAGAAGAAATTTTATGAGGCATTTGGTTAAATGGTTCTCAGCCCTAGTTCTCATCTGAATCATAAAAGGAGCTTAAAAATGTAAGTGGTCTAAGGTGAGGTTTTGAACTGAGGTATTTTTTTAAAGTTCCCAGATGATTCAACTACTGATGTAATCCAACAGTCTCATTTTATGGTGGAGAAAATGGCCTCAGAGGAGTGAGAACGGTGAATTTGTGGGAAGAACAGAGCTCTGGAGTCACCTGCCAACAATGTTACTTCTGACTTAGCCTGCTGTTCCACATTGTCTGTAAAACGGAGAGAATAATACTTGCTCATGAGACTACCGGGAAGATTGAATGGGATGAAGTGTATAGTGTGCCTAGAACCTTGCTGGTGAGAGCCTGGTAAGGACCACTCCTTCCCTTCACGATGGTCTCCCGAGTTGCAAATATATAGTGAAGAGAACCTTGCTTCACTGACTTCCACACTCTTCAGTACTGTGGAAAACAGCATACGATACCTTGAGCTCTGATGTTTTGACTGGAAAGGAACAAGCATTAGGATCCCTGAAGGACACACACACATGAGGTACCCAAAAGGGTAAACTAAGAGAGTTAAATCAGGAGACTTTTTTCAAAGGTATGACAAGGTTAAGTGAATAGCCAAGGATCTGTGATGCAAGGCAGGGCTGCCACATCAAGGAATCACAGTGGTTACTTGAATCTGGTGCTATCTGTGGCTACACGAAATGGGTTCACCTGGCAGGAGCTGCATCCAGATTAAAGGAACAGAGCTACTGACCCAACTGCAGCCTGGCCGGAAGGGAGCCAGGGAAAGAATCTCCCTCTCCTCCCACCCTCTAATTTTCTGCTGGTGATCACATTAGCTAAGGCAGGGGATGGTAAAGCCCAGCCGAAGCAATTCTAAAGGTCAATCTCCTGGGACACAGAACAGGATAAAGAAGGATGGAGAAGGCTCTGGAAGGGAAAACAGAAGATATCTAGGTAATTACTAGGCTTCTACTTTATGCTGGGCACTTTTTATGTGTAATGTCTTTAAAGGTTGTGTTGCTTTGAGGCTAATCCAATTGGACATAAATTACCAAAAAATTACTGACATTCTTTGTAGTGTAATCTTCCTTGCCAGGAATTCACATGTATACCTGCTAACTTGGCCCCTAAATAAAGCTTCCCAGGTAGTGAAACCCAAACTCGACTACTGAATGTGGGTCTGCTATAGAAGAGGCACAACTTTCCCTTCAGCACGGGGCCCCTTTGTCGGGGCAATTCAGGAGGGAAACCAGTATGCAAGGTCTGCTAGCCTGGGACACAGAATAACCAAAATCGGCTCCTGCCTCAGCAGCCCATCTGCTCTTCCTGAGCTGTCTGTTCACCTCTTTGTTTGCTAATTTATCCATCTAAGAAGTGAGAAAACACCTGCTTCTCATTATAAGATTGAGATATTTTGAGGAAAACAAGGATCATTCTTACAGAGGATAGATGCTATCCACTTAAATGCAAAGTTGAGATGGGAGGCAATGCTATTGGCACTAATTTCCCTCAACAAATGGACACACATAAAATATCTGATGTTTTGTTTCTTTTACTAAAACTTTCTTGAGAATCTCCTAAAAACTCAAAGGTGAATAAGGTGGCCCCTGCCTTTGAGGAATTCATGGTCTTGTGGAAAAAATAAGAAATGAAACATTTCTTAAAAGGGAATAGTATTGGATTGGATAAAGATTTTGGTATTCTTGTGTAATTTGCTCTTGTATTTATTTTATTTAGCTACATATATATATATATATATACATATTTACATATTTTAAAAAATAAACTGTGGTCTACACACACTGTTTCAGCACTTCCAATGCATTGCAATCCTGCCAAGGAATCCCTTTGGCTCCGCCCCTCCCTGGCAATACTTTCCCTTAGGTTTCCAGGGTTCTCTAACCATTTAATATCCACACCTTCGTTATTTCCTGAACACGATCTGATTCCCCATTGGCTTGCAGCCTTGTTGTGAACAATTTATCCTAATTCGGTTTTTCATTTTGTTACGTTAAATTACTCTGTACTAACTTACTCAGCGTTTTCATCCCCATCGCCACCTGGAAGAAGAGAGATTTTATTCAGTAGTTTTGTAAAATACCTATTGAGCATCCACAGACAGTAATATTCTGTTACTCTTTTCTCTTTGTCCAATGGTGAAGGGCCCTGGCTATTCAGTAACTGGGATTTTGGGACCAATAACCAGTGAAATTGGGCTTAGTGAAACCAGTGAAATTTAGGCTTATAAAAATTAGTTATGCAGTATCTCATAGGAATACTGAAGGAAAATGAGGACCTCTGCACTGATTTCAGTGCGAGCTGGAGGTGAAAAGAATTCCAGGGAACAGCTTGAGCAAAGGCTCAGAGTCAGGAATGGGCACAATGTGCTCAGGTGCACAGTGATGACATCACCCTACCTGGGTGAAAATTCCCTAGTGAAATGTGATTGTGTCACCTATAATTTATTGTGTGCCTACTGCATATATGAGCTCTAACCCTCAAAACACGGAAACTTGTGTCCCACACCTAGCAAGCAATAGAGCCCCGTTCAGTACTCAGCTGTCTGCTTTCAAAGCCTAAGGTTTCTCCACAACAGTTTGCTGCTTTATTTCACAAGTAATATAGGATTGATGAAGGAGGACCAGATATCAGAATACTTGAGAACTATAAATGAGGAATATGAGAAAGATCCAGTGGCCATTAGACAGCAATCATCATGTACATCATTTATATAAGAACATCCCATTCTCCAAGATTCTTAAGTACTTAAAATATTTCAAATTTTTTGACTCTAAATGTTTTTTTAAAATCAGCTGCTTTAAAGCCAGTTGCATGAAATTCTTGTGTTCTACCTAAACACTTCTGAATCATTATTTTTCTGTATTCATTACCCAAGAGGCAATAGGGATAACACAGAGAATGAATGGTGGCTAGCTTCCACTGTGTCTTCCTCTGTCTTGGAAGCACTTTGTTATAATGTCTCTAGTTCTGAAGTCTTAGATTATTTTTCCTTTTCCACTGCTACCCTTTCCAAAAGAATTTTACAGAAAACTGGACATGAGAGGCCTTGTAATGATGCCATCTGAGGTACAGGAATTGCTTAATATGGAGAAGAGAAAACTTGTGGGGCCACATTAGCATTCTTCATCTATGGAGAATACTTACAATATTATTTGTGTGTTATTTCGAGTAAACTATAACCCGTGTACTTCAAGTATTCTAATCAGTCACTCTTGGTCCCAGGAAGATCGCTTGATCTTCAATCAGATAATCCAGAGATATCACCAATAAACCTCTCAGTAATCTAGATCTTAATTAATGCAGGAGGCTTTGAAAGCCAGCAATGGTTTATGTTAGTGAAACTGCTGTCTAAATTAGCATGATGAATGTTAGAAATGGCCTTTCATCAGTGAAATAAGATGTATTCACAATATATGCATCATCTAAAGTATTTTAGAGATTCTCTAAATAGGGGATATGGATCTAGTAATGTCTATGGTGTGTAGCCACAGGAAGGTTCCTGGACTTGATCCCTAAGTGGTACTCAGTCTAGCTATCGGTTTAGGAGGGTTTCTGTTTTCCTAACGGCAATCATAGAAGTAACAGAATCCTATCTCTGGAATGTTTTGGTGTCTGCCTTGAGTAATTTTTGCATGCCAGGTA
>NW_012150618.1:4579001-4580237 GCF_000956105.1 Propithecus coquereli | reverse complement strand
TATACTAGCACTGATAACTTATAGATGCATTTGTTCTAAATTTTAATTAAGCAGTGTAATTGGTGTTTTGGATCAAGCTCCTTGTTAGGTTGGAGATAGCCCATCATAGCGATTTTTTTAAATTTCCTAGCAGCCCTTAATGGTCCTATTAGTGAGCTCTCATTTATTTACTCAGTTTGGGGAATAGGAGCCAAACTAGAAATGCAGCCATGAATTCACTAATCATTCTCTGCTGTGGCCATCAGCAAACCTTTGGGTATTTCTCAGCATTGCTGATAATTCAGAGGAGAGCAGTTAGCTATTGCAAATTTGATGGCTGTGCCTGTTTTGCCACTTCTATTTTCAACCTGATTTTTTCTCCTAATTGATAGATGCTGCCTTTATTATGAATTATTAACAATAAGAGTGGGTTTTGTTGTTTGGTAAAGTGATAAATTATTCTTTTGTTCTCAAGGTTAATTGCAGTCCCTTGTGCCCCGTGCATGCTTTAACAATTCTTAATGGGTACAGGAAAACAAACGATTGAAAACTTAAACTTAATTGTGTCAGAGGTGTCCTAAAATAAAGATCACAAATTCATTTGTGTTTAGGGGCAAGAATGGTAATAAAAATGTGCAAGAGGTGGGTGTAAGACAATAGGAAAAAGTAGGAAGTGTGGCACCAACAAAAAAACATTTGTACATCTTTTCTTTCTGAGCTGCTCAAATATTATAAAGCCAGACTTTGGGCCCAGTGGATTGTAGCAAGCAAAACATTAGACATAAAACTGATGTTTTCTAAAACTCAAGGTTCTTACATGTAAATATCTTGATGAAGAAATTGATATTCTATGTGCTTAAAACATACTTGTCATAATTACTATTTATTTATACTGTTATCAAAAACAGTACAAGGATTGAAATAAGTGGTTTTAAAAGTCAAGTGCGTATGATCAGATTTTATACAGGTTGAGATCATTGTAACAAGATCATAGGGAGTGGTTAAATATTCAAAACCTCCATTTTCACAAACATATAGTGAGTATGTTCATTTTCTCAGAATGCTTACACTTCATAATTCCAAGATTAACGTTCATATGGCAATTCATCATTATAGTTAAAAGTAAAATATAATTGAGAATTATTTAAGGAACAAAATGCTTTTTTTAATAGTTACAAACCAAATGTATAAATCTGCAAGAAAGAACTTTCATCCCTGTTTAATATTTATGGTCTTAATGCCCTTCAAAGGATGTGA
>NW_012150618.1:4574576-4577359 GCF_000956105.1 Propithecus coquereli | reverse complement strand
AAAGTTGTACAAAAACTGAAAGAACCTGTATCAAATGTTTTCCTAGGCATCTTTTGTTGAATGCTGGGTCCTAGGAATTGCAAAGGTAGCAGATCTGTTCTGGCAAAACACTAGGTCTTCAGACAAGAGCTTGTTGCTTAATGAAGCCTTCCTCCCCTTCTCCCTCCCCCTCTTCCTTTTCTTCTTTCATTTCTGTAGAAGTAATCCATACCAGTGTGGCTGCTTCCATTCTAAAAAAGCCCTGTTGGTGATAAGAACTGAGGCCTCATGAATGAGAGTAGTGGCAAAGATATAAGAAAAGCTGTATAAATACTGCCAAGATAGGTGAATTAGATTGATAATAAATATGATAGAGACAGACAGATGTAAAAAGGATTCAATGTATTTACTTAAATTGCTTCTGGACATTGATGACTTTATATGCACATTGACTATATTGCATAGATATTTTGGTTTCACCCAGAAAGTTTTCTATATGTTTTCTATCTATTTAACGTTGTGGTTGAGCTCTTATATTGTTCTAGGCACGGTCCTAAGCACTTTACTTATTTTACTATTGAATTGATATAATAACTCATGAGGTAGACTCTTATCCTCTTTGTACAGAGGAGGGATCTGAGACACAGAGAAGTTAAGTAATTTGACCAACATCGCATGGTGGAGCCAGGATTGGACCCAGTGAGTCTGGTTCCAGAGCCCAGATTATTATGCACCCCGCATCTTTGCTGTGTGGGTATATTGGGATGATAACTATGTAGTTGATAGAGTTATGGAACATATTACTGGAAATGTCTGAATAAATGAGAAGTATGAAATTATATAAAGGTGATAAAAAGTATACATAATTTCCTGTACTTCTGTCAGTTCTAAGGTGACAGATGGGACTATTTTGGTAAGACAAATGTCTTAAAGAACTTCAAGGTTTCTAACATTTTACTTTCCAGTCCAGATGCAATCCTTTGATTAATGAAGTGCTGGTTTGAGTTTCTCTAATTTTCAGGCTCACATACAAAGTCCTTGGAACGATATATGATATGTCAAAATGGAAACTTTAGTGTCTATCTGTCTCTTGCCAAATAAGACCATTCTAATGGTCACGGACAGAGAATTGTCTACATTAAAACTGTAAAAATATGTTGTAAAACTTCCTTCTTTAACCCTGTTACAATCAAGCATCTTAAATATCAACCCCGTAACTATTATCTGTCCTTTCTCTCACTGGAATTTAATTGGCATAACTCCCTAAAGCTCCATTAGTAAAATAACTTCCAAATTAGTTTCTCAATCATCTCTCACCGTGATTTTCTAACCCCAAGATCCTTTTATGTTAGTCCTTGTGTTCATTCTATTTTCAGATGTCAGTATCATATTCACAAATGGGCAGCCCTGGAAGAAGTAGATCATATATTCCCCTTTGAATTATTTGTGAACTAAAATTTAAATATTAGAAGTAAGGGACAGACTTGCTGGATATATCTAGCAGGTCTTAGCTGAAAGTACCTTAGGCCCAAAGCGGCAGATACTCTGTTTCAGTTGTTCATTAGCATCCCATGTAAGTAAAGACACTTTGTCTAATCTAGTCTCAGCATGTGACTTCGGTGTATGGATGAGCGTAGAATTTGTGCAGTGTCATCCTCATAAGTCAACCCCAATCATATACATCTACTTCCATCCTTCCAGTGGCTTCCTATCTCATTCAAAGCTCATTGCTCAGATCTTCTGTGATCTGATCTCCTCTGACAGCTTCTTTTAACCCTGACTCAGTCACACTTTCTGGATTTTGCCCAGCACTTTCCTACCCAGACACCTTTGAATTATAGATCCCTCTACCTGAAGTGCTCTTCCTCACACATTCCCACTGCTCATACCTTCACTCCTTTTATCTCTTTTCTCAAATGCATCTCAATGAAGCTTTCCCTGACCACCCTCATAGAATTACAAGAGGACTCCCTCTGTTTCCTTCTAAGAAATTATCTCTATCTTACATTTTATATATTTGAATTATTTTTCTTATTGATTATTTTTCCATCATGAAAGGAGATATGTTTGTCTGTTTAATTCACTGGTGTATATCCAGAAGCTAGAAAAGTGCCTTGAAAATAGTAAGGAGCACAATATTTGTGGAAAACATGACAAGCAACAGACTCTATGTGCAAGAAATAGAGACAATAAAAGAGGATGTGAATAACTCCTTAATGGTATTAGAAAATATTTGGGAAGACTTCCTGGAAGAGGTGACATAAGAACTAAGTTTTTAAGGATAAATAGGATTTCTCCAAGAAGGCAAGGTAGAAGAGGAAATTCCATATAGTTGAAACAATGTGTTCAAAGTTACAGATATAAAACCATATGCTGTGTTCAGAAAACTCTAAGTTTTAAAATGTTGGTGAATTGTTTTTTATTAAAATAAGGATATTAGAATTTATCATTTAAATAATGGAAAGGCCATTAGAAGTTTTTAGAATGAATGATGGAGAAACATGCCCTGCTCTAGTTTCATAAAGATCCCTATGGCAGCCATATGAAGCATGAATTTGAGGAAACTGAGGATTGATTTAGAGATATAAGTCAAAAGCATTAGCAGTAGTCCAGGTTAAAGAGGGTGAGGGACTGCACTACAGGATGTGGGGTGGGGAGGGTAACAAAAATAATTAACGAGAATAAATGATTGTGTGTGTGTGTGTTTTGGGAAGATGTTTAGAGGTTTGAAGGACCTGAACCGTTGATGAAAAATGGGGTTGTTCAGCTGAATTATCCGGTCTGTTTCTTGTTTGTTGTTGTTG
>NW_012150618.1:4568810-4570291 GCF_000956105.1 Propithecus coquereli | reverse complement strand
TTTTGTTAAAATGTTTTTTTCACCGAGAAGATACCTGTGGTGTTAGTACCAGTAATAAGCCATTTCTTAACTAAACTGCTCAATGGTGACAGTCGTGTAAGCAATTTTCTTCAGGTTTTCAGATGGAGGAAGTTTATTTAAGATCTTAAAACTTACAATGGAATTAAAGTCAAAGGGGAGGTTTAAAATGCTAGTTTGAAGACTTACCTGGTTTTTACCAGCAGTGAGATTCATGCAAAATTTTCTTTGAAAATGAACTTCTAAGCACTCTAAAAATGCCCTGAGCTGCTCATTTTCTTTAATGCATCCCATAAAATATTTGTCAGATGCTGATATGCACAAGGCACTGAGCTAGACTTAATTTTAAAAGGCCATAATTACAAAGGTAGGCAGCCTGCTGCACCTGAGAGGACTTTTCATGGCACTTCACCTTTCTCAACCAGAAATGTGTTAATTCTTTCTGTTTTCTACCTCATCTCAGTTCCCTTTCTTCCTTTTTTGTTTTTGAGTCTCTGTCATATCCTGCATTTTCTTCCTGGAAGTATTTCATTTTATTTCTGATTTATCTGCCTTCCATTAAATTTACTTGAGCTGTGAAGCACTTGTGAAGCCTCTGAGAGTATCAGAGAAATCCCTGGAAGAAAATAGCTAAGAAGTCGTCCTTACTACCTGCAAGACAATGGAAGAGTAAAATCCATGAGAGCAGGGGTCATACCCACCCTCCTGGGCATTGTAGCCTCAGCATCTTGTTTAGTGCATTGAAATAATAGATATATTTGCTAAATAATAAATCAATGTGAATGTTAATTCATGAAGCCCTTTCTATTGCTTCTAGAATACTGACGTCTTCTTTACCTGATCCTACCCACAAGGCTGGTGAAGACTTTCCTGTCCAAGATTCCACTAGTTGTCTGCCCAGCAAACATGGGCAGACATGCTTGTCCCAAATGTGTGCTAGGCATATTCATGATGAAAGGTTAATGCTTCTAGAAAACTCTTTCCCACCCACCTCTTTTCTTGGCTTACCCTTATTACTCCATCAGGTTCTAGTTTTGATAATCACTACTCATACAACTCAAATCTAGGATGGGTGCCTGATCTCAGACACCATTGCATTTTTCCACTCGCAGTGCTTATCACACTGTTTTTGTTTCATAGTTGTGATAAGAACATTTAACATAAGATCTACCCTCATTATAAAATTTTGAGTGCATGATATAATATTAACTATAGGCACAGTGTTGTGTAGCAGATCTCTAGATCTTATTCATCTCGTATAACTGAAACTTTATGCCCATTGAACAGCAACTCCTCATTTCCTCGTCCTCCCTCCAACTAATGGCCACTACTAATCTACTCTCTGCTTATGGTTTGACTGTTTTGGATATCTCATACGAAGGGAGTCATGCAGCGATTGCCCTTTGATGCTGACTTATTTCACTTCGCATAGTGTCCTCCAAGTTCATCCATGTTGTCACATA
>NW_012150618.1:4567207-4568760 GCF_000956105.1 Propithecus coquereli | reverse complement strand
AAAATATAATTGAGAATTATTTAAGGAACAAAATGCTTTTTTTAATAGTTACAAACCAAATGTATAAATCTGCAAGAAAGAACTTTCATCCCTGTCTAATATTTATGGTCTTAATGCCCTTCAAAGGATGTGACTTGTGAATATTTACCTTAGCAATACAACAGGATAAAGTGGCTAGTTTATTAATTGTGTACTGCAAACCCTGTTTCAATAGGTCCACTAGTCACAATATCTCAAGATTCCTGCTGTTAAAAACATGTAGCTTCTAATGTACACTTTTAGTTCTAAACAAGGCTAAATTAAATTATGTTTATAAATTTTAGATTCTACAAATATTAGAGGCAACAGCAACAACAACAGCAACAAATGAGCAGAGCAGTCTCGTTGTGGTTGGAGACTTATCCTACAATATCCCAGGAGAAAACTCTTGGCTCCTAGGAGGGATACACTAGAGAGCAGGTGTATGGACCAATTTGCCTTCAACCATTTATGGGTCTGTACCTGCTGCACAGGTGACGGAACCAGGGGTTGAGTAGTTTGCTTTAGCTGAGACCAAGAGCTTTAGTGACAGGTTCTTTTGGCTGGAAAGCTGGTAAGATTCCTGGATCAGGCTGCTGTGAAGGGACAGGGCTCAATGGGGAGCTGACATGTAGGTGAGGAAGATGGCTCTTAATAATAGCTTTGGAAGGTAGAGCTCATGACCTGTGGAAGTCAGTCTGTGGATGCACGCTCTCAGCAAAGAGGAGATCAAAGGATGAATTAGCTGAGGGCTGAGGGTTAAGTATTGTTTATTAATAGGTATGTCTAGAACAGAATCTGCCGGGGGGCCAAGGGCTCTCACTGAGAGTGGGAGGTTTGCCATGTTCTATCACAGTTGATCTGTTTCACATCTGTTACTTCCAGGACAATGTGTCATCTAAAATGCAAGGACTACATGAGTATTGTTTCATTTTTATACCCAATACATGAGACAGGCATCTTGATAATAATAGGTTTTTGATGTAGGTTGTACTTTGACAAAACCGGATATATTAATAGAGACTCATTGGTTCCAAGTTACAGAAATGTATTTGAGCTAACTCAGGTGAAAATGGTGAATTTACAATAAGGGGAAGGCCACATCCAGGAATCAGAAAAATAACTGTTACGAGGATGTGAATGTATATGATGTTCTCCCCTTTCTGCCTCTCTGCAAAATACTTCCCTCTCCCTCTGTGGACCAGCTTTCTCCTCTCAGTCAGGTCACGGTGCAACACACGGCTGTCATTGGGCACCCACGTTTACAGGAGACAGGCTCAATCTCCTGCTGAGAAAAGATCTCAGTCTCAGTGCTAAATTCTCTCAGAAGGGAGGCTGGGTATTACATCTCCAGTTCAAATGCCTACCTGTGGGTCCACTCATATCTGGCAAAGGTCTTGGGGTCACCTGCCTGCCTGTAACCTAGTGATATAGCTGCATGGAGCATGGGTAGAGGAGGCAGTTTTTAGGAAAGAACAAATGAAACAATTCTAAAAATAGGTAGCCTGCTAATTTAGAGAAATCAATGTTAAAGC
>NW_012150618.1:4560550-4563472 GCF_000956105.1 Propithecus coquereli | reverse complement strand
TACATCACAGCATAGTTATGAGGTGTAAAAGAGACAACATATATGCATAAGTTGAGGGTCCTTTGATTCTGAGCACAACCGACTCTGGCTGATGACCCAAATAGGATTTATTGGAAGGAAATCAGGACTTAAAATATTGACATGAAGCTGGATAATGGGCAAAAACTATGGAAGCAGGAATCACAGAAATGGTCTCATAGCTTAAACAAACTGGTCCAGATGTTGCCACTAGAAAGGATGTGTGTCAGCTATTCCTGTTTTCCATCCTTGTAGTCTCCTGGGAGAGAGTATCCAGTTGGCAGATTTGGTATCACGACCTAGGGTTCACGTATGTGTATGTGTGTATGTATTTATATATAACCAAGACAAATGTTTTTCTAAACCAAGTTTATTCTTACCATATGTGTTGTATTCTGTTTTGTTCTATCTTATTCTATTTCACTTTTTAAAAGTCTGATCATGGCCCACTAAATTGATTTCATGATTTATAAATGGGTTGCAATCTACAGGCTGAAAAATGCTTGCTACATTGTGTACACTATTAGCATATTGCAGAAAATATTAGCAAATTGTAAATGTCAAGTTCTCATACCATCTTCTTCCTTTATTCTCCCTCCCACTCCCCCATCAAATAAAGTTGCAGACAAGGACTGAATGACCAAGATATATGAAGCCTCCTTCAATTTATTGGCTTAATGACATAGTGATAATTATATTTTCCTAAAAAATAGGAGTTGTAGCAATTTCAGAATTTTAAGAGACAGGGAATATAAAGAAAAACAGTGTAGAAGAAAAAAATAGTGAAATAAGGAGTAATACAAGATTTAAGCCTCAGAAAACTACAGTTCTCTTCTTGAAATATCATAGAATAGTTTTCTGTTCTGCATACACAACATCTGCTGCTGCTCACTGAAATAAGATTTAGAAGGTTAAGCACACCTTTTCTTAAATTTGCCTGTATTGAAAGAGCTAGTTGGCTTTTTTTTTAGTACAAAAATATATTTTGGCCTAATATATTGAAGTAATTGGCTTGGAGGTTTAGGGGATTAAATTAATAAAATAATTGGCTCAATTCTTTATTTCCTTTTTTGTGGCCAGTCTATCACCAAAGCATTATTGGACGCAATATATTTGACAAAAAGGCCTTCCATTCAATATTATTAGAGAATTGAATTAAAACATTTTGATTGATTCCCTATCCCATTGCCAAGAAGAACTGTGGCAATCTCCCTCTCCAAGCCTTTAGTGCTTGATCTATCCTCATCTAACCCAGGATGCTTTCTCGGACTTGTATTTGAGGCCTTCCTCGCTGAGCCTCCTCTGTTTCTCTCTCTACAAGTATCTCTGTGTCTCCTCTCCTGAAGAAACTCTCAGATTTTAAGGTATACTATGTCTCCTGTGTCTGGGTCTCATTCCCTTCTGCATTTCTTGGGTCCTAAGTTCCTGAATTTTATCTTCTGTCATTTGCTTCTTCAAATTGTCCTTCTCCACTGTCAACTTCATCTCTTTATATGAAAGTTATCAGATACCCAAAGAAACTACCAAAACATTTTTGCTCAACCTTCCTATTCTTACAAGCTACCATACTGTAACTGCACTTTCCTTCAAACGCTAAATTTCTTAAAAAGTCATCTTCGTTGCATCTACCTCATTGTATTCACTTGTTTCTGTGTCTCTAATCAAGCTTTTACTTCCACCAGTCTACTGAAACTCTTCTCTGAGTCCTCATGATGCAAATAAACCAAGAGGTGTATTTGTTTGAGTAGATTTCCCTGATGTCGTGCTATTCTGGTTCTTTGACTCCTTTCCTGGATCCTTGTCCTCGAGCTGTACCCTAACCAGTAGGCATTTTCCAAAGCCCTTTCCTGACACCTTCCTTTGGTACAGCAGTGAGGTACATGGACTGTGGAGCTACACAGCCTTAGGTTCGATCTCGGCTCTGCCACTATAAGCCATGCCATCTTGCCTAATTGACTTACCCTTTCAACACTGTAAAGTGGAAATAATAATAGCACATGTATTCTAGGGTTTTTTGAATATTAAATGAGAAAATGTTGATAAAGTACTTATAGAATCCTTGGCTGGTAGTCAATGTCAGCTATCATTCCTCCTCCTGCCCCCACGGAACTAGAAGCCCTTCTTTGCAGATAGGGGGACATGCTTTTCCAACTTCTTGAAGAGGGAGTTCCTCCACAGTACCACCAGAGGGCTCTATCTGGCCCTCACTCACTCCTCCCCTGGTGTGTTTGGGGAAAAGGTCCCCGCATGCCGTTTAACACACTCTATCTTCCTTCCTCTCCACTCTCTTTCTTCATGCCCTAAATTTTCTCAATTTCGTGAGCAGTCTGCGTGTGATATGTCTATCTAAAGCTAGGGCTCCATATTAGGAACTCTGTTGTGTACCCCTAAGCCATGGTCTTCAACATTTTTTGTATTCATCTGTCATCTCCCTTATCAATTTCAATTGACAGAGAATTTGAGCAGAGAAAAGAGAGTGGTGATCCATTGGGCCCCCTCAAACTCCAACATTTATTGCTTTCTTTTTTCCTACGTCGCTGGGTTCTAAACTCCAGGCTTTTCCTGCTGTAATCCATCCTAGACATCACTGCCTCCAATCTTCCAAACAAAACGTTCTCACGATGTCATTTCTTTCACAACAGATACAATTGCTCTCTCTTATTTACAGAATTGTGTGTGGATTTCACGGAGGCGTTTATCGCCCTCCACAACAGGGTTTAATTCCTACTGCTGCTTTTGTGTCATTCAGTGCTCCAGATGAGCTCGACTTTTTCCTGAACAGTGCACGAGTTTTCTGCCTATGTGCTTTGGCTTATGCTGTTGTTTCCAGCCAGAGAATGGTTCCTTATTTCTTTTTATTTTTTAAAATTCTGATACTATTTTAAGATTATCTCTGCTGTCACT
>NW_012150618.1:4557162-4558328 GCF_000956105.1 Propithecus coquereli | reverse complement strand
GCTCACAGCAACCTCACACTCCTGGGCTCAAGCGATCCTTCTGCCTCAGCCTCCTGAGTAGCTGGGACTACAGGCATGTGCCACCATGCCCGGCTAGTTTTTTTTTCTATATATTTTTAGTTGTCCGATTAATTTCTTTCTATTTTTAGTAGAGACGGGGTCTCGCGACATTTGGGTTTTTTCCCTATCTTGGCTATTGTGAATAATGCTGCAATGAACATGGGAGATCAGCTACCTCTTTAAGATCCGGATTTCAATTTTCTTAGATATATACACCCAGAAGTGGGATTGTTGGGTTATATGACATTTGTATTTTTAATTTTTTGAGGAACCTCCATACTTTTTTCCATAATGGCTATACCATTTTATATCCCATCAACAGTGTACAAGGGTTCTAATTTCTCTACATCCTCAACAACACTTATTACCTTTTCTTTTTTTTTTTTTGATAATAGCCATTCTAACAGGTATAAGGTGCTATCTCATTCTGATTGTGATTTGCGTTTCCCTGATGATTAGTGAGCATCTTATCATATATCTGTTGGCTATTTGTGTGTCTTCTCTGGAAAAATGTCAAAGTCTATTGTCCATTTTTCAATTAGGCTTTTTGCTTTTTGGCTATTGAGCTGTAGGAATTCCAATTCATTTGTCTACTTCTCCCTTGACTGTTAGATCTATTTGGACAGGAATCTTTTCTTCCTTGCTCACTGCTATTAATATATTTTCAACGTCTAAACACTGCTTGGAAACAGCCAGGATAGAGACATTGAAGAAAATCTATTAATTGAAATATTTAAAAAGGGACTTTGGCTTAACCTGGCTAGTTTGCTTGGGGTTGTCTGAATGCCTCAAGCAGATAAGTGTAATCCCAGGGTGTCTAACCAAGCCAGCTGCACTGGGAGTCTAGTTGGAGTGAGAGGGTCAGGAAAAATTAGCTGGCAGACTACAGATTGTGGAACCATGGAAGATCTGCAAGACAATGTCCAGGGATGAAGCCAGAATAAAGTGCTAAGGAGAAAATCCAACTGTAGCATCTTTCTGGAGGGGAGAGGCAGAGTGGGTATGCAATGGGGACTGAAACTAGAGACACAGTGACATTGAAAATGAGTAGGAAAGGAGAGGGTGGCTGAAAAAGCTGAAGGCCTTGGAACCTAGTCTGAGGGTTG
>NW_012150618.1:4544821-4545802 GCF_000956105.1 Propithecus coquereli | reverse complement strand
AAAAAAATATTTTGCATACCTGCAATACATAATGTTCAGATTTGTGAACCATTTTCAATAAAATTATCCTATATAGGCTATTTTCTAAGAATATTACAAAGAATATCACTTCATACCCCTAAAAATATTGACTAAGGAGTAAAATAGTTTAACAATGAAATATATTTCTATATTTTGTTACAATACTCTTGAGTCTAAAGTTTTCCAGCAAGTTTGGTATGTTATTGTTTGCATAGTAAATTCTGTAATATTAGTGTGCGTGCAGGAAAGAGTTAACTTAGTAGGCTTGGGTTAAACCTGAGTTGCTCAAACCCTACACATTCCCCAGAAAGTCATGTCTTCAGAAATGTCCCTTGGCAGTTCCTGGGACATAAGTAAACTCTTGCAATGTTCTGCCTGAAAACAGGCAGGTTTTTTTATACCTGAGGCCTTGGGCCACCCAGCACTGGTTAGGTGAGATAATACATGCTAACAGTGTGAACTCTTGTGAACACTGTTTGTTTTTGGAAAGTTGGAGGCTGAGTAGCTTAGGTCAGTCACACAGGAGCTGTATTCCTACGTGGCTGACCCCCAGTGAAAACCGTGGACACCAAGGCTTGTGGGGAGCTTTCCTGGTTTGTGGCACTTTGCATATGTGTTCACACAAATTGCTGGGTGAATTGAGCATATTCATGCAACTGCACTGGGAGAGAACACCTGCTTGCTTCTGGTTTCTCCTGGACTTCACTCCTTGCACTTTTTTCCTTTGATGATTTTCATCTGTATCCTTTTGCTGTAATAACTATACCGTAAGTATAACAGTTTTTCAAGTCTCGTGAGTTCTAGTGAATCTTTGAGCCCGAGAGTAAATTTGGAGCCCTTGACAAAGGATGATTCAAGACAGTTCTGGAACGCATTCTACTAAGTGAGGTATCCCAAGAACGGAAAGACAAGCACCACATGTACTCACCATCAAACTGGTATTAACTGATCAACACATAA
>NW_012150618.1:4539319-4544771 GCF_000956105.1 Propithecus coquereli | reverse complement strand
AATGGTTCTATCATAAATTTAAAGTCTTTAGAAGATTTAGCCTAATCATAGAGACCTGACAGTAAGATTCTTAACACAGAGCATAATAGTAAGTGGGTGGGTAGTTCTTATATACAATTTTTCTCCAGATGAATTTAATTTTTTCGATGAAATTAAGACTTAAGTATGAGTTTTTAAAAAATAATGCATATTAAATAGTTGACTTTAAAAAATACCATGTATGTTAGTAAACATGATAATCCAGCATGAAGTGAGCAAAAAGTCTTTAAAATAAAAAGTTTACATGTAATGTTTGATTATGAATTATGATTTATATTATATATCAATCCATCCAATAAAGACTACATAAATCACTTTGTGTCACGGAGTAGAAGGCATATGTGTGTGTGTATGTGTGTGTGTGTGTGTTTGTATGTGTGTTTCATATTAAACATGATCTAACAATGTGTTCATACAGATTTAGTTTCCTAAGGCTTTCAAGTCTTATTCTCCTGTTAATTTTTTCCTACCCTTGAGGCCCCAAGAAGCCTTATCTTGATTAACGCCTTAGTATTTTGGCCACTGGCATCAGTTATCCAACAAGATGCACTGGCTGTCATTCTTGATTCTTTTGTTTACTACTAACATCTAATTAATCACCAAGTTCTACTGGAACCTCCTCTTTTCCAGTTCTCCAATCATTCACTTATTTCCAACCATACTCCCACTGAGCTAGTGAAGAATCTTATCAATTATCATCCAGACTATTCTCTCTTTGTAACTTGTATCAAACTTAGTAACTTTGTAACTAGTCTCCCAACACACTCTTTCTTCCCAACCTTTCTTAATGGGCTGCCAGAGTGATCTGGTTAGAATGTAACTCTGCCCACATCAGATGGAAAGATATCCCATGTTCATGGATTGGTAGAATTAATGTTGTTAAAATGTCCATACTACCCAAAGTGGTCTACAGATTCAACACAATCCTTATCAAATACCAATAACATTCTTCACAGAAATAGAAAAAAATTTGTATGGGATCACAAAAGACCTTCAGTAGCCAAAGCAATTTTGAGCAAAAAGTACAAAGGTGGAGGCCTCACACCATCAGATTTCAAAATATACTACAAATGTGTTGTAACCAAAACATAAAAACAGACACATAGACCAATGGAACAGAAGAGAGAGTCCAGAAATAAACCCACACGTTTACAGGCAACTGATTTTTGGCAAAGGCACCAAGAATGTGCAGTGAAGAAATGACAGTCTCTTCATTAAAGTTCTAATTTATTTTTTTCCCTAGACTTACAAAAGGTATTCAAGATCAATAAGTACAGAATAGAAGCAAAATGTGTATTTCTTAAGGAAAGGGGATGATTTACCACCCCTTAACTCCTTTTGAAACAAGCCAGGTAAAATGAGTACCTGTGCTGTTAGGTAAAAGACGACACTATGATTCTATCAATTGACCCATAAGATAAATGTCTGCTCAGATTCTGAAGGAAAGCATCCAACTGGATTTCAGGTTACCATTACATAAAAATACAATGATTAATGTATGAATTTGTATGTCTCTAATTTATATTTATATGCCCTTTATAGTTAATAAGTGGAATCATGCTTCATATCTCATTTAATCCTTACAACAATCCTGTGAGTTAGTATAGAAATAAAAACTTACAGAGACAGTGGCAGTCATGTATACATTTACGTCATTGGGAGGGAAATCTGGATCTAAGTTGGTTGTTTAAATTCCAGAAGACGATGACCAGGATGGTGTGCAACCCAGGAGAAATGGTTGAATCTTGTGCCCAATAAATACTTGCTAAACAGAATTAAATGTAATAATGTAATTTAGAAAACTAGCTCATTTAAATAAGAGCCAAGAAATGGGGAGAAAGCAATTTCCATGAAATTCAGATACAAAATGATGTTGAAGAAGGCTAAATTTATGTATTCTTTGCATATAGTAAATTAAAGTTTTATATTTTGATCCATCATAAGGGCTTGCTAGCTAGAAAAATTTGATCTCTATAGGTTGAACATTTTCCTGAACAGCATATATTTTCAAGAACTCAAAAGAGAGAGAGAAAGAGAGAGAGTGTGTGAGCACATGCAAGGCACATATTAAAATTATTTGTCTAGCAAGAGGTTCGGGATTCAACATATTTTCTTTCTCTTCTTTTTCAAAAAGACAAAATTGGCATTTGAAATATTTTGAAAATAAAATGCAATGCAGAACTCAGTAAGCATGTTTTATCTGGTTCAATGTCTTTAAATTCTTCATTAAAACTTTGTTTACCTCAGGCAGAAGAACTTTCTATATTACGTCAATATTTTAAAAACAACATTGGAAAGAAACTTGGCTTTTCAATGACTTTTCTCCCTAATTAATTTTCATAGGGAAGAATTCCAGGACAAATGCAGAAAAAAACAAACAAAAAAACTAAAATCTATCATTGAAGAATGTGTTGCTCTGCAGACCCACAGCAGAAGTTACTGATGGCCTCCCCACCAAGGTTCAAATTTCTCCAACTTCTCTTCATCTCTTTCTCTTCTGTGACACCTGAGATAGTTGGTTACAGTCTTGGTCCAAGAAAAATTTTAGTACCCTAAGCCACACAGAAATTGAACCAATAAACTCAGTTTCATGAGCACCATTTTGGGGAAGAACATACTTATGGATTCCCCTAATTGCTGAGTTTTCATTATTGTACCCATGAAAGATTTTTTAAATAAGCTCTAGTGATATCCAGTTGAGGGGTTGCCAGGGCTCCTTGGCCGAGGGCCTAGAACCAGACTGGGAGTAATGAGGCAGGAGGGATTGAATGTGGCTCAGGAAAGAGCCTTGTTGGGAAGCTGGTGGGGGAGGACTGAGAAGGAGGCCAGTGGGAAAGGAGACAAAGGAGCCACTGAAGAAATCCTGGACAGGGGAGGACGGGCCATGCAGAAAGTCTTCTGAGAGGCAGGTGGTCCCTTGAATGTTTATCTCATCCAAATCCAATTTTGAAGTCTTTTAAGGTTTGACTGTCATTAAGTATTGTAAGCTTAGAATTACATTTTTCTTAATGTAGGCTATTTGTCATCTTAAAAAATGCTGGCCTTGTTTGTAGAAAAGGATGAAGAGTAGCTGTCTAAGTGAGCCACTTAATTTTCTCTGTGTGTGAGGAGAGTCCACTAACTGGCCATTTTCAGTGGAATCTCATAATTCACAGATATTGCTGCCTTATGATTTATAAGGCAAATCACCCATTACAAGAATGAGTCTTCAATGGACAGATATAACATAATTCATTATCTCTAAATTCTGGTAGTCTTTCATTTCTGTAATAATTTGCAGCCTTTGTCAGGGAGGATGTATATTCCTGCCTGGCGACAGCTCTGAAGAAAATGACCATTCCTTTTCAGTTTCGGCTGTGATTCTCCGCATTCCTACATTCCATCAGCATTTGCAGGATTCCAAGGCTCTGTCCAAACATTCAGTAAAGTTAGCTCTCCCTTCCCCGTGGATACATACGAATACATCCCTCATAGATATGGATACATACATACTGTAGTCATTTGGCTATTTTCTATAATTTGAGAAGATTTAAGAAAGCCCATTTTCCCAAAAATATATCATTCAGGGGTGCTTGGGGATTCATTTGAACTCCTTATTTTTTAAAAATACAAATTATCCTTAGTGAATGAATACCATAATCTCCTAATATTTTATCTGGGATTCATTTTATCATACGGATTTTAATTCAGCAAACATATATCAGCCACATTTTATGTTTAAAACAGAAAGTTATTTATTTTGTGGGACACAAACATAAGTAAAAAGTTATCCTTGATCTGATCAGCATATAGGCTACCAGACTGTGAGTTTCTTAAAGGCAAATTGTCTCTTACAGTATCTAGAATGATAGAATTAATGAATAGTATTTATTGCGCAAGTATATTACTGAATAATTCCAGTAGATTCCTCATGCACACAAATATCTATGATCAATACAGTGTATTATAAGCATGAGGAAAATATTAAAAATGTTTTGGCAATGGGAAGAGGCAGAAAAGGATTAATAGAGGCTTCATAGAGGATGTTTCATTTATCTTGATCGTTGGATAGAATTTAGGAAGCTTGTCTGAAAGGGTTATAGGGATTTCTATTAGAGTAAGCAGTAAAGACAAAGACATAGAGAAATTGTTTTTTAGAGGATAATCCTATTTGGGGAATTAGCTAGCGCTTATAGTGAAGCAGGGTAGGAAGTGAGAAACAAAGCTCGTGACCGTGAACGGAGTCTTAGCAGTGTCATGTAAAGGAGTATGCTTATTTCTCAAATAAGCAATAGGGAGCTACTGACGGCTTTTCAGCAAGAGCAGGACTATCATAATAACAAAATGAGATCACTGGGTATTTGAGAAGAAAACACAAAATGGTTTAGGGACAAAAGGCAGGTCTTTCTTACAGCACAGTATAAAAGATTGGCCTAGGGCTCCATGAATTGAAGAAGAATGCTGTGAGAATTGCTCTGTGAATGCTGACCGTCTATGCAAGAATAATTTTGTGGTAAAAGTACTTCCTCACCACAATCTAATGTCCTCCTTTTCTCAGTCCTCTGGTATTGGAATCAGCTAAGGCATTGGGAAAGCCTCTTTGGATGGTTCTATGAATAGCATGGGGTTTCCTCGGTGTGGGACTCCTAAGGCCAAGCCCCGTCAGCGGATGAGCTGAAGGCGTATGATACATGTGGGGCCTGCCCTGGGAGGAGGACATGCCATAGTGGAGGAGGAGAAAAAACCCACAGAGTTTATTTATGTGAGAAAAGAAGTCAGTTGAAGGAGGTGTTCTTCAAACACAAAGCAGAAACACTGCTAAATAATCTGTGATTATATCTTAAATGACTTTATTGTTAATATTGTTCCCTGTGTCTCCTAAAATCTCAGCTAAATGTTTTGAAATCTGGCCATGTTGTCAAAGAGCAGAAACACCCACATGGTTGCCTCTCACCCTTACAAACTCTAAGTGGTGCCCAGGGCTTAAGATGCACCATTCTTATAGATGTTTAATGGTAGTCACATGATCTCTCTGTTGATTTCCCATGATGGAGACTTAGAAAGGGCTCCTTTTATAAATCGGTGGGTAAATACAAAAGGTCCTTTTTAGAGGAGGCTGCTAAGCAGTACAAAGGATTGGATTCAGTGTTTTAGAACTTGCTCTTTTTTTTTCCCCCCAGATGGATAATTGTTAGAGGGTTATTACAAGTAGTTAAATGAAAAGGCAATTATGAGGAGACTGTGGACAAATCTGCCTTCATTCTGATTTGAATATTGGAGCATTCGCAGTATTTTTTGTGTGTTCCTGGTAATGGAATTCAACCCTTTATCTTTTGTTAAAATGTTCTTCAATAATATATGATTATGCAGATGCATAGGAATACAACATGTATTACAGAGTCAGTCTCTCTGCTACCATTTTTCTGTTATAGCA
>NW_012150618.1:4518692-4521398 GCF_000956105.1 Propithecus coquereli | reverse complement strand
ATTGATGGATTTTATTTATTTTTCTTTCATTACTTGCATTGTGCCTTGCATTATTTTTTTCCAATGAGGCCATGGTCATTCTTGTTATTGTTCACCAGTACGTAATGTTTCTTGTTTCTCTGGCTTGCTTTGAAGATTTTCTCTTTTGCTTTGGTTTTCACCAATTTTATGGGACTAGGTGTGGATTTCTTTTTATTTATTTTGATAAGATTTTGTTGAGCTTCTTGGATGTATGGGTTGATAATTTTGGTCAAAACTGACAATTTTCATCATTATTTACTCAAATATTTTTCTCATTCCAATCTTTCTCTTGTATCCTTCTTGAACTTTAATTATTTGTATGTGAGACACTTTGATACTGATTCACCTTTCTCTGGGGCTTATTTACTTATTTAAGTCTTCCTGCTCTCTGTACTTCAGTTCAGCATCTATTGCCCTGTCTCCGAGGGCACTTCCTCCCCTTTTGCAGTGTCTAATCTAGTAAATCTATCCAGAAAATTATTTTTATTCCTATGTGATATTTACAGTTTTAGACTTTCTATTTGTTTCTTTCTTGTTGTTTTCATTTCTTTGCCTAAATTTCTCATATGCTTTCTCGTCATGTTCATCTTTTCTTATAAACACTTTTAAGGTCTTTGCCTATAGATTCCAATATTGGTGTCCTTTCAAGGTCTAGACCTCTTGACTCTTCCTTTTCTTCTGCTTATGTGTCACATTTTCCTGCCTCTTCACCTACCTAGTATTTTTTGTTTTTTTATTGTAAGCATGTCCTTAAAAAATGTTACATGTCGAGAGTCTTGATTTTGTCTTTGAGTTGTTTTAGCAGGTAGGTAATTTACTGATGAGCCAGCTTTATTATTAGGCTTTAGTAGAGTAGATACAGGTTAAGGATTCTTGACTATACTACTGACATTTGGGGCTGGATAATTATTTGTTTGGAGCAATGCAACATCCCTGGGCCATGTAGTACCCTGGTGACTACCCATTAGACACCAGTAGCATACCCCCTCAAGTGGTACAAATGACAATGTCTCTAGACTTTGCCAAATCACTCCAGTTGAGAATCACTGATGTAGAGTAGACACTCTGTCTGGTCAGGCACTGTGTGGCCTCTGGAATCTCAATTCAGTCAAATACCCTTCAAATCTGTTTTATTCCAGGCCTGTGGAGTCCTGCTTTATACATTTCAGTTTGGTTTTCAACCAAAGACTCAAGTGGATTCCTTTGCAGGTTTGTGAAGTCCCTTCTCTGTGTAGCTCCCTCATATATGTTACCCTATCTTGAAAATTCTACCAATGTCTTCTACCCTAAACTCTGAATTTTATTTCTTCTACCCACAAGGACTCGAGCTCTCTGTTTAGTGTCTGCTGCCCCGTGCTGTGATTTGGGATAATGATCACTGGCAGAAAGCTGAGGTTAATGTAGAGATCATTTTGTGCAGTTCTCCTGTCTCAATGATCACTGCCCTGAGTTATCCGTTGTTCTGTGCTTGAACATAATTGCTGCAGATATTTGTCCAGTTTTAGTGTTGTTTATGGGAGAACTTAATATATGAGGACTATTAGTCTTTCATATCTGTTATTCTGATAACTATCACTCTGTTTGAAATATGAATGTTTCTAGTTTGCTAACATAGTTTCAAGAACTTTTTTTATTTGTTTGTTTGTTGTCAGATTGAAGATATTTCACATCACGGCTTTGCCTGGGTTTCTTGGCCATCCTCTGGGTTAGTATCCCTTGATATATGCAGAAAATCTTGGGCCCAGGATTATATAATTTTTCTTACCTAAACACATGAACATTTTCTACATAATTGATTGTGCCTTTTTTCTCTTAATTTTTTCCATAACTTCCTTTATATTTTTTGTATTTATTTATTTTTAATACCGACCTCGCTTATCTTTTCTTGCCTTTGGGAGATAACTTTATACTATAAAAACTACTTTCTTTGATTATGAGTGATTTATTGTCTAGGTAAGAATTGACTCACATTTTTTTTTTTTATTTCAGTATATTACAGGGATACAAATGTTTAGGTAACATATATTACCTTTGCCCCACACAAGTCAGAGCTTCAAGAGCGCCCATCCCCCAGATGATACACACTGCACTCATTAGATGCGAATATACCCATCCCCTCCTCCCCACTCCCATCTGCCTGACACCTGATGAATGTTACTACTTATATGTGCACTTAAGCGTTATGCTTGAAAGTTTTAAAAATACAACAACAAAAACCTTTGGAAGGGTTATTTTCTCATCGGCACTGCTTTTTCACATTATTTTTCCTTGTAATTTCTTCTGAGCCTAGCTTTTGTGACTTCCAATTTCATTATTAACCAAATTCTCAGTCTCTTTTATGACTAGTGTAATAGGAAGGAAACTAATCTGGGACTCAGGGACCAGGATTCTAGCTACAGCTCTGTGCCCAACTAGTTGTATGATATTTGACAAATTACTTAGCACATTTGGTTTGTATCCCAATCCTTAATGCTCTCTAATGTCCCTTTCGACTCTAAATTCTATCTTAAATCCTAAAGGCACCTGAAATGTCTCTCTTTTCCCAACCGAGCTAACTCAGACTCCTAAAGAAATTATAGCTATTAAAACTAGCCTTTTACTCTGGTCGACAAGGGACAAAATGGGATAATAAGCAAAAAAGCAATGTGAAAGAGTTTAAAGTGCTTTAGCAATATAATTTTATAT
>NW_012150618.1:4516741-4518642 GCF_000956105.1 Propithecus coquereli | reverse complement strand
TGATGTCTCTTTTTTCATTATTGCTATTGGTAAATTGTATTCTTTCTCTCTCCTTTTCTCTCTCTCTCTCTCCATCAGTATACCTACAGATTTATAAATTCTATTGATATTTTCAAATAATCACCTTTTTATTTCTTTGATTTTCTTTATTGTTTGCATTCTTACCTCTATTATACTGTTTTTCTACATACTTTTCATATGCTTGGATATTCATTTGCTAGCTTACTGAAGTAGAAATATATTAATTTTAATATTTTTGTTTTCTTTCATATGCATTGAGAGATATACATTTTTTCTCTTATCACTGCTTTAATACATTCTATAAATTTGGATATATTGTGTTTTAGTTATAATTCAGTTAAAATTTTTCTATTTACTCTTGTGATTTATTCTTTAACCTATGGATTATTTATAAATGCATTGCTTAATTCCAGATGTTTGGTAATTATACAGATTGTCCCATTATTGATTTCTAAGTTTTATTCTGTTACAATTAGAGACATTGTCTGTTTGACTTAATCCTTTGAGTTTTATTGAGATTTATGGCCCAGAAATGACTTGGTGACTGTTGTATGAGAACTGAAAGTAATGTGTCTTATACATTTAATATGTTTTATAAATGTCTAGTAGGATAACTTCGGTTGGTATTGTTTGTCATGTTTTTATGTCTTTGCTAAGTTTTTGTCTACTTGTTCTATCAGTTACTGAGAGGGAAGTGTTAAAATATCGAACTGTATTTGTGAATTTGTGTGTTCTCCCATTAGTTCTGTCAGTTTTTGCTTTATATGTTTTGAAACTCTGTTATTGAGATTCTTATGTGTGTTTGATAAATTGATAGTTTTAGAATCATAAAATATCCTCTTTTATCTTTGAGAATATTCTTTGTTCTGAAGTCGGTTTTCTCTTATATTAATATAGTCACACCAGTTTTTTTATGCTTCTGTTTATATGATATATATATTTTCCATCCTTTTGACCTCAATTTATTTCAGTCTTTTCATTTAAAGTGCATGTTTTAAGACACATTATGGTTGCATCTTACTTTTCTATCGAAACTAACCACAATTTCCTATTAATTAGAGTACTGTGTCCTTATATAGTTAATGTGATTATCGATATAGTTTGATTAAAGTCTACTACTTTGTTATATGTTTACTATTTGTCCTCTTTGTTCTTTGTTTTTTTTAATGTTTTTAAAATAAATTTTTAAAGATTGTGGTAAAATATACGTAATAAAATTTACGACTTTAACCATTTCAAGTTCCATTTTTGGTGAGTGAAATATTTTTTGTATTCTATTTTATCTCCTCTCTTGGCTTTTTGCTCTACCAATTTTTTAAGTTTGTTTTAGAGAATACAATGCCCACCTTTAATTTGTCACAATCTACCTTAATTTAATTTTATATCACTTCTTTTATACTCTTAAAACCTTAGGAATGTATATTTTTATTTTCCCATATCCTATTCTTCATGCTATTTTTGTCATATAATCAACTCCTACATATGTTATAACTGTCTCCAACAAATTGTTACTATTTTTTGTTTTAACAGTAAATTGTGTTTTAAGGAAATTTTTTAAAAATGTAAAGCCCTTTATATTTATCCACGTATTTGAAATCTCCAGAACTTTTTATTTCTTTGTGTAGATCCCAGTAATTTAATCATTTTCCTTTCAGCCTGGAAAACTTCATTTAGCACTTTTGATTGTAATTCAAGTCTGTTGGTGACAACTTCTCTCTGATTTTACTTATCTAAAAATATCACTCAATCATAAGAAATGACAGTGATCTAGCACCTCTTACATTTTCCTGGATTAAACTTAAGCCCATTATCCAAAGTGGGGCACCACAAGAGCAGCAGAACGGGATCCATTTGTACTCACCATCAAATTGGTATTAACT
>NW_012150618.1:4506234-4513724 GCF_000956105.1 Propithecus coquereli | reverse complement strand
ATACTTTCATATTTTTTATGATTTATGTACTTCTGGAAGAGGAGACATGGCTGAAATCACTTCATGTGACAAAAGAAATATGGTTTTCCTCTTTTCAAATGTGACCTTTTCTGTGATTCTCTCACCACCCCTTGCACCCATTCATCTGTATTCTAAGTGACTTGATGCCATCTTAGGCCTACACTGTCACCAATTTTTAACTACAAAAAGCCTGCATTCGTGCATGTGTGCGTTTGGCGTCCTTGTGTTGAGTGGAGCCCTCTGTCTGGTGCTGTGGATGAAGAAATCGTTAAGATACTATGTCCATACTAAAGGAGCTCAAGTTCCAGTGCAGAAGATTGACAAGACAGCCGGTAATTACAAATACACGTGACCAGTGCACAGGGTGTAAGGGAATCATAGCCAAGATATTTAATTTAAAAAAATTGAATGGGCTTTTCATTTCAAGATTAGAGTTGAGAAAACTGTCAACACTGGTGTCTTTCTGTACCTTAAACAGGTCATACTCCTTCTTGTCCCCAAGTCTTTGTACACACTGCTTCTCCCAGCTAGAATGTTCTTTCCTTATATTTTCACTTTCCATTATCTCAGTTTCAGCAGAAATATTATGTTCTTTGAGGCCTTCCTGGTCTACCTTATCCAAAATTGTCTTAAACCCCTACAATTTAATTTCTCTAATATTTTAAACTCTTTAGCCACTTACCATTAGGACCAACTTGTTTTGATCACTTCCTTTTTTTTTTTTTTCTACAATTGGTATCTCGCTATGCTGCTCAGGCTGGTCTTAAATCAGCCTCCCAGTAGCTGGAATTACAGTCACATGCCCCCTTGTCCTGATCACTTCTATATCTCTATAACCTAGTACAAGCCTGGCTCATAATAGCCACTCAAAAAATATTTGTTAAACGGGAAAGAAAGAATGAAGGAAGAAAAGAATTAGAGAATGAATATCTCTTTATCCACTCCTTCTCCCACAAACAAGTTGGGCAATTAGTACAAAAAATTACTCTCAATATTCCATTTTTATTAATTCAAAAAATATTCATCAAGTTAAGTACTATTCTAGGCCAGAGTTGATGATATAGAAAGAATCACATTCTCACTTGTTAAGAAAAACGTTGTTTATTTCTACAGATGGTCAGCAAACTTGAACTAGATGGATTTAACTATGTAATAAAAAAGATACAAAATGTTAAGTCTCAAATCAATCATTTAAAATTTAAGTATATATACACAATAGTGATTTACAACATTGCCAGTAGCATAATCTGTTCTAATAGATTAGATAACTAATAAGAAGTATTCGCTTAAACCGCAGCCCCCCTGCAGAAATGGTGCATAATCTCTGTTCCTTGACTTAGGGCTCAACCATGTTAATTGCTTAGGACAGTGAAACACTAGCAAACCTGACACAAGAAGACGTGTGAAGTATGTACGCACAGTTGGCCTTGTGTCCTGTGCTTCTGCCATCACCACAAGCAGAGCTTCCCCCAAGTAGCTGCTGCTCCCTCAGTCTTAGATCACGTCCAGGATGAATACGAAAGGACCATCCCTGAGCCCAGTGCACAGCAAGTACACAGCATCCCAGCAGAGCGCAGCACCGCAGACTAAATGAGCTGAACCCGCATCATCTGCAGATGTGTGAATAAGCATAAATGATTGCAGTTTTAGATTACTGATGGGGGGGGGTTCTTGTATTAATAATTAAAGAATGTAAAAATAATCCACATCTGAGCCTCAAAACCCTGTTGAAGTGCTGAGTTAAGAAAGTCAAATGTATACGTGTCCCTTGGTTTTATGTTGTTGGAGATACAGAAATTATTTAGAAAAACATCAAGTGGTCCTGTGAGCTAGCAGGGCACAAGAAGCAGGTTTTTATGGGCATACTTATGTCAGAAAAAAAGAAAAAGCAAATTCTGCCCTCACTAGTCACATTTGCCTTGCAATTTAAAGCCAGTGCAGCATGTTATAGAAGAGCTTTCGGTTGGCCTGTGGTGTTTATCTGCTGTGTTAACTCGTGCATCCTTAGAGGAAGACTGGGAGAAGCCGATAATACCTCATTTATTGAACACTTGCTATGACAGGCACAGTTCCAGGACTCATTATTTATTTAAAACTCTGAAATATATGTGATAGATATATTATCCCCATTTTATAGGTCAGAAAAATAAGGGACAGATCCCTTAAGTAATTTGCCATTGGGCAGTGGCGTGATTGAGATTCTACCTAGGCAGTGTGGATCTAGGAAGGCAGCATTGAGGCAGCATTTCAGGCCTATGACTCATATATAACTCACATATGATAGATTTTAGAGAAACATCTGGCTTCTTAGTACTGTTTCCTTCAAAAATTCGAAATAGCTCAAAATTGATTTCAAATAGTGCAGTTTTGGCGATTTAAGTTTTGCTAATTGCGGTTGTTCTGTGTTGGTCCATTTGCAGAGTCTTGTGTGCTGCTAGCTTGGGCTTCTGTCCATCGAAACAGGGCAGGCAGCAGAATATCAAAGATCAGCACACAGGTGAAAAGAACCTGGTGGTTCAGGGCCTAAAAAGTCCATGGGGGCTGCATGAGAAGGCTGATAGTCACATATCTAAATCCTTCTTCATAGCTGGTTAGGAAATGTTGGTTTAGAAATTATAATAATAATTATAGTAATAATGTGAAGACACCAGTTTACTAACAAATATGGGCAAGGACACCCTTGAAGTTATTTTTTTCAAAAGAAAAATATCCAAAGCCAATATGTTTCTTTACTATATGAGCACAGTTGTTTTTATCTACATGCATATTTATTATAGAGAGCACCTGTGCATAACTGAGTGCTCTTTGTCTTGGATTCTAAAATGATAATGGATGCTTCATTACACTAGTAACGCAATGAGAGGTTTTTAAGATTAACTTATGTGAATTTTAGGATATATAGATATTGGACAGATTCAAATTGTGCTTAGAAAGAACTATAATGTTTGGCCATTGCAACCGGTGCTATCCTTATCTCTTTGCACAGTTTCCCCATGGTGACTTTTTTTGATTACACTGTATGCCATTCTCATTTAGACTTTAGGTTGTTGTAAGTATTAAATGCATATAAATCATTTAGAATACTGCCTAGCTGATAGGTATATATAGACATTTTTATTATGTTGCTACTATTGTTTATTTATTTCATCCTTGCTCTTCTGTTAGAATTTGAAAGCAGGAGCTATGTCTACTTTGTTCAGTAACTCATAGCATAACACCTGGAAAATAAGATATGCATATTTCACATTTTTAAACATATGCTGAATGAAATCTATATTTAGTGAATTCCAGCCTATAGGAAGTTATTTTTTGTGGTGAGTTGAAATTTAGCTTCCTTCCAAATATTGGTCCTACTATACCTTTAGGATATTCAAACTAAGTTATACTTTCTTATATAGTTATAAAGAGTTTAGTTATAAATATAAATCTATATCTTTGCTATCACAACTGAATCAATGTCGAATTCATCAATGCCTCTTTTAAAAACATTGAATTTAAAGTATTCTAGATACCAACAATTTTATAAATCCTGGTTATTTATAAAAGTCATTATTGATATCTAGATATATAATAATTAAGCATTTTAAATTTCCTCCAAATTTCCAAAAGTTGTCCATTCTAAGAAAAGTCAATACACATAAAAGTACAAAATGGAAAAGTGCTAAATGAGGATGTACTTTTTTATTTACCAAATGGAATTTTACTTTAAAAGGGTTTTACATTTAAATAGCATGTGACTTTAAAATAGCATCTCTACTTTCTTATTTCTTAGAAATTTAATCGATTGCTAAAATTTCAGAATTTTATCTATAAACTAAACTAAAGCACTGTTGTTTTATACAGTAACTTTAAGTTCTTAAATGAATTACAGGAATCTTTGTAAGAATGAATTCTTTAGACTTTGCCAACAAGAGAAATACACTTTCAGTTAAATTATATATGTGGCAACTGAAAAGACTTTATGTTTAGATATAAGGAAGGAACTGAACAATTGGGAAGCACAGTTGTTAACAAGTTTCTGCTACAAAGGGCTTGAAAATCGGCTTTTAAAAACCTGACATTACTGACACTGATGACCTCAGCTAGTTACAAAGGAACCATAGTGCTGAAAAGTCCTCGTAGAATGTACTGCTTCTGAAAAAAGTCTAAAAACTGACAGTCTCTTGTATAGATTTTTGTGAAACTGTAAACAATCTCAAATGAAAATGATATTAAATGGCAGGCATATATCACTCTAGGGGAAAATAAAATGGAAATAAAATGTTTAAGCAGTATATAAACATTAAATGAGATGGCAAGATGAACAATTATTCTTTATATTTGATTAGTGTGGACAGGCAGGTTAATCATTTGATTCAAAAAGAAAAGAATACAGCTTTAGATGTTTTTGAGATAAATTTTTGCTCAAATAATCTAGATTATTGCTTCAATTTTTATTATGAAGCCATTGGCCAAGAAAGAGGTTCTTTTTAATGAAAAGAAGAGTTTTCTGTAATAGTAATGGCTTAGAGACGCTTCCCACAATTTTGGCTAGAAGCTATGTGGAACCAGTCCAGGGCAACCTTCCTGGCTATGGCTTATCTGATGACTTTTCATCTCACATAATGGGTCAGGGTCTTCTACTTTGCTTTTTCTTACTTCAGTTAACCATATAAACATGAATTTATTTTACCACATTTAAGAGGGTCTTAAGGTAAGAAATATAAAATTGTATTTTTTAAACAAGTCCAGCTTATGAACTATTTATGGCATTTGTGTAGGCTTCAATTTTCTGACTCCTCTATTTATCTTCTGTACAGACACCAGAGCTCTCTCTAAAAGAGATTTTGCTGTGTTGCTTTTTTCTTCAAAATACTCACTCCCCCACTGCATCCAGCATAAGGAGCGAGCTCCCTGGCCTAATGTGCCAGTCGCTTGATGATGTTGTCCCCTAATTGTCCATCTGGACATTTCTCACTCCTGCTCTAAGACCTACCTCAGTCGTAACCTCTTCTCACTTACTCTCTGTAGTAGGCAGAATAATGGCAGCCTAAAAGATATTCATGTCCTGGAATCTGGGTGATGAGCAGAAGCTGGAAGAATTTTAAGGAGCATAATAGAAAAAGCCTAGAGTGTCTCTAACAGATTGTTAGTAGAAATATGGGTGTTAATGACTCTGTTAGTGAGGATTCAAAGGATGTAAGGAACATGGCAGAGAAAATGTGTGTTGTTATAGAGAACACCCAAGTCACGAACAGATGGTTGGTAGAAATAAGAATGTTAACGGCACTGCTGGTGAGGGCTCAAATGGAAATGAGGAACATGCTATTGGGAAGTGGAGGGGAGGGGTTCCTTATTACACAGTAGCAGAGAACTTAGCTGAATTGTGTCTTGCAGTTATGTGGAAAGCAAAACTTGTAAATTATGAACTTGAATATTTAGCTAAGGTGATCTCTGAGCACAGTGTTAATAGTGCATCTTAGTTTCTTTTGGCTACTTATGTAGTCATGCACTGCATAATGATGCTTTGGTCAATGATGGACCACAACTACTATGGTGATCCCATAAGATTATAAATAATGGAGCTGAAAAATTCCTATCATTTAGTGACATCGTAGCTGTCATAAAATACCATAGCACACCACATTAGCCACATGTTTATGGTAATGCTGGTATAGATAAACCCATTGCACTGCCAGTCTTATTATAAAAGCATAACATAATTATATATAGTACATAATACTTGATAATGATGATAAACAATTCTGGTTTATGTATTTATTATACTATACTTTCTATTGTTATTTTAGAGCGTGCTCCTTCTACTTATTAAAACATAGTTAACTGTAAAACATTCTCAGACAGGTCCTTGAGGAGATATTTTGGAAGAAAGCATTGTTATGGGAGAGGACAGCATATTATTGGCCTTGTAGATGTTCCAGTGGGACAAGAGGTGGAAGACAATGATATTGAAAATCCTGACCCTGTGTAGGGCTAGGCTAATGTGTGTGTTTTGTCGTAGTTTTTAACCAAAAAATTTTGACAGTAAAAAAAAAAAAGTTTACATAGAAAAAGCTCATAGAGTAAGGATATAAGAAAGAAAATATTTTTGTACAGCTATACAATGTGTTTGTGTTTTATGTTAAATGTTACTACCAAAGAGTGAAAAAGTTTTAAAAAATTAAAAAGTTTATAAAGTAAAATAGTTACAATAAGCTGAGACTAAGGTAAATTTATCACTGAAGAAAGATAATTTTTATAAGCTTAGTGTACCCTAAGTGTACAGAGTTTATAAAGTCTACATTAGTGGTACAGTAAAGTTCTAGGTCTTCACATTCACTCACCCACCACTCACTCGCTGACTCACCCAGAGCAACTTCTAGTCCTACAAGCTTCATTCATGGTAAATGCTCTATACAGGTGTATCATTTTTTATCATTTATATTGTATTTTTACTGTACCTTTTCTCTATTTAGATATGTTTAGATACACAAATATTTCCCATTGTGTTATAGTTGTCTACAGTATTCAGTACAGTAATATATTGCACAGGTTTGCAGTCTAGGAGCAATATTCTATACCGTATAGACCAGGTGTCTAGTAGGCTATACAATCTAGGTTGTGTAAGTGCACTCTATGATGTTTCCACAAGGGTAAAATCACCTAAGAATGCGTCTCTGAGAACCAATCCTCATTGTTAAGTGATGCACGACTGTACCTGTAGTAAAGAGTGAGAGGAGGGAGATAAATTGAGGAATGAGAAGTTAGACAAAAAGGAATGATTTGAGAAATTCTCAGCCTATCCAGATTGTAAAAATGCTAAAATTGGGATATTCACTCTCAGAAAATCCTTGCCCTAGAGAAAATCAAGGGAATGTCTAGACAACCTTTTGTTAGTGCTTTGGAAGGATCAAAAGGTACATCTACTCAGTCTTACAGAGGGCTACTTTAAGAGATTAGAATGCAATTTATGGCTCCCTTTAGCCATCTCCATGGAAACCAAAAATAGAGATCAGATTATGTAGGAAAGACCTGTGGAGATGCCTCTTGTTTAATGGGACAAATTTCCTTGACATATACAAGATAACCACAAGGTTCTTGAGAATGTTCTAACATGTTCCAGCAACCTTTTTTTGGAGAAATGGAAACATGTATCCTCAAATTCATATGCAATTGCAGTGAGCCCCAAATATCCACAACAATATTGAAAAAGAAGAGGAAAATTGAATAGCTTTTTATTTTCAAAACTTAGTACAGAGTTATAGTAATCAAAACAGTGTGGTAACAGCATAAGGATAGATGTGTAGATCAGTGCACTGGAATTGAGAATCCAGAAATAAATCCATACATCTATGCCTAAGTCATTTTCAATGTAGAAGCCAAGAACATTCTATGGGGAAAAATAGTCACAACACATGTTTCTAGGAGAACCAGATGTCCACATGCAAAACAATAAATTTGGACCTCTACCTCACATTATACACAAAAAT
>NW_012150618.1:4502933-4503737 GCF_000956105.1 Propithecus coquereli | reverse complement strand
TTAGAAGTTTCAAGTTTTTAGTTTCCAAGTAATTCTGACAATATATTTCCTTCTAAGAACCCCTTAAGCTATTTCCCACAAATTTTAATAACTAGTATTTTTTCTTTACATTCAATTAATATGTTTCAAATTTCATTTATGACTTTTCTTTAACCTCAATTTTCTTAGAAGTTTCAAGTTTTTAGTTTCCAAGTAATTGGAGACAGATTATTTTTTTAAATTCTAATTCAATTTGTGATGCTCAGAGATGTGGGCTATTAATTTTTGAAATGCGCTGAGACTTGTCTTATTAACTTGGTTAATTTGTTAAACTTCCATGTATGCCATAGAAACATGGTATCTTTTTTGTTACATATGAGATCCAATATGTGTCCATTAGATCAAGTATGTTAAGGTGCTAAAATTGTCTAAATTCCTACCAAATTTAGCCAGCTTGCTGTATTCATAATTGAGAGAAGTATGTTAGACAGTAAAGAGACAGTCACACAGGAAAGAGGTTTCTATCAATTTACTTTGTATCTTGATGCTATGTTATTTGGTGTATAAATTTCAAGTTATTATACCTTTCAGATACATTGAGTGTCTTTACTCCTGATAAAGATTTATGCATGAAAATAAATTATACCCTTACATTAGTATAACCACCTTCACTTTGTTTTGGTTAGTATTCATGTGGTTCATCTCTTATTATCTTTTACTTTCATTCTTGCAGTATGTTCATGTGGATGGATCTATTACAAACAAGATATAACTATTTATAAGTTTTTATTTTTAATCTAATAGAAAATCATTGTCTTTTGTACC
>NW_012150618.1:4480413-4502459 GCF_000956105.1 Propithecus coquereli | reverse complement strand
TAAGTGAACTTTGTACCCTTTCACTAACATCTCTCCTTTCCCCATCCACCCCACCCCCCAGTATGATGAGGATTTAGAGTTCCCTAGATTTTTTTGAAAGTATCTTTAAATATTGACTTCCAATGGCATTTCATTCTAGGGGTTGTCTATAATCTTAGCTGAGTTTTCATAATATTCCCTGTGCTTATCGCTCTTGCACCAGATGGGCTATGTAAATTCAGACATTACACATGTGCACTGTGACTTTCCTTCATTATTTTTCTACCTCAGTGCCTGGACTGACTTCAAGCCTTCTCAGACTGGTGGGTAACACTTTTAATCCCATTCTATTGGATTTTGCAGGATTTCAAAGCTCCCAACCTTTTGCTGGAGTCTTGGCTTCAACTCTCTGACTTCCACAGTTCATGAAACCATCTTCCATGTCACCAGATAGATGTTAGAACCCCTTTCCAATTCTTTGGGGTCTCCTACACAGAGGCCAATCCCTTGTGGGCTGCTGTTATGTGCCTTCCCTATGCTTATCACCGGGCCTTGATTTTCTCACCATTTCTAGCACCTGGAAATTACTTTTTGTTTCTCATTATATTTCATTGTTTATTTCTATTTCTTTATTAAGGGGAATATATGCACCAACTTAATTGATCACATTGTGAGAAATTTTAACAATTTAAAAGAATATATTACACTTTTAATGAAAAAACATCTAAATTTGTTGTAATTTTTTTGTTTATGGAGGGACTGCTATATTTCCTTTTGATTCTTTCTTGTAGTTTCTATCTGCTCACATTACCCTTTTGTTCTTATATGGTGCCTTCTTTTTCAATTAGAGTCTTTAACATAGTAATTATAGCATTTTAAATTTCTTATCTGATAATTCCAATATGGATTCACTTTTGAAGAGCCACAAATTGTTTTGCTTTGACCTTTTTTTCAAGTAAGAAAAATAAATGAGTTTCTTAAATGAACTGAAAGAGATCCTAACAGGTTCATTATCATCTTAGAATATAAGGAAGAAGTAATGGAAAATTCACCTATTCTATACATGTGGCTGACTTTCCAGCCACCGTGGGCCTCATATGTTCGTGTCTTAGTCCTTCTTTCCATTCCTTTCTTTGTTGTTTTCTTTCTTGCTTGCTTCCACAAATTACTGAGGACGTAAAGTTACATTCCCTGTAGTTCTGGAGAATTATTCTTGTTTCCTGAGGCCTCTTAGCTGGGAGTTTCATTCTAGCCATTGCAATGACCGTGCAAACCAAGAAACTGCCCAGCCACACACAATTGGCCAAGAATAACTCAACATCCTCATAACTTAGTCACTAACTTATTCATTCTCTAGTTTCATTTTATAAACCTCTCAATAACATTATTATTCACGATGCCTACTCTCCCTGCCTCCATTCATACTAGTGTGCCCTTTCACATATGACATGAAATCAACTGAGGGTCACATTATCTACTGTCTTTATCAAAAAACACTTTTTTCCCCTCCTTTTCATAGAAATGTGCGTAGCTCTTCTTCCAGTCTACTGTCTCCAAACAGAGCCGTCCTCTTAACCCCAGGACTGCTTTAGAACCAATGGTCACGAAGTTAATGGAAATTTTGGTAATGAGGTAGAGCCTATTAGATGAGTTCACTTTCAGCTCTGGTGAAGCCAAAGTCTAAGACTTCAAATTCCACTTAAACTTTGCAAAATTTAAGTATCAAAATGGGTCTATTAGGACCTAGTCTTAGTGGAATCTTATAGCCAATAGCTTGCCATAATGCAAGATGGTTTGGGGGCCATATTGAGTTTGCTCAGAACATGATTTTAAGATTTTTCCAGAAGGCACTTGGCATATCTTTGTGAGTTGTTTAAACAGTAAAGTATTTCTGAGCTCTCAATGACATAGAAATAGGGTCTGCTAAATGAGGTACAGGGAAGAGAGCCGTGGCTTGCTCTAAGCCCTGATGGCCTTATTGATTTCTCTAATTTTGCTCTCAGAAGTGATTTATTAATCTAGGTAATCGAAATGAGACCACCTTCTCAGAGAAAATACCATCTTCATTTGCTAACAAGTACTTAATGAAAACTGTCAACATACTTCAAAAATGTAAGATGTCTTAGAGAGTATCAAATATACAGTGGATAGCTGACATTGTGAGAAATTTTAACAATTTAAAAGAATATATTCTACTTTTAATGAAAAAAATCAGGAATAATTTGGCCACTTGGGATGAATGAAACAATATCTTCAAAAACACATGGAAATAAG
The DNA here is from genome assembly GCF_000956105.1 of Propithecus coquereli. Classification (NCBI taxonomy): domain Eukaryota; kingdom Metazoa; phylum Chordata; class Mammalia; order Primates; family Indriidae; genus Propithecus; species Propithecus coquereli. Next base: position 4,500,206 of record NW_012150618.1, on the reverse strand, counting down.
CACAAAATTCTATTATTTACAACATTAACCATATTCCCAAAGGTGGAAGAACTATAGCATAATGTAAGTTAAATCAGGTGACATAAATTGTGGGGAATTTCACAGAGGAATATCTTCTGTTTGGTGAATGTAAACATTTTTAGCCTAGAGCTCTGTGGCCATGGGTAATGTTCAGCCACAGCTACTTGGGGCCTTTGCACCAGCTCCCCAAGATCCTCTTCCCTCTGATTCTCACTTGGCTTGCACACTCACCTGCCTCAGATCTCAGCTTACATGTTTTCTCTTCAAAGTTGCTTCTCTGACCACCCAATCCTTTTCCCGGCCTCCTAATCTAAAATATGCTCTTCTTCATTCATCTCACATGACTCTTTAAAAATCCTCTATGTAAGCTACATCTCTGTGTGACAATTTGTTATAATCATCACTTTACTATCTCTTTGCCCCTTAATTGACACATGGATTTACATGCCTGGTAATTTTTTATTGGATGTGAGACATTGGAATTTTACCTTGTTGGGTACTAAATGTTTTGTACTTTTAAAAGTATTTTTGAGCCATTTCTGAGAGAAGCTTAAGTTACTTTGATCCTTTTATATCTTGCTTTTAAGCTTTGTTTGCAGGACAGAGTAGCATTTAGTCTAGAGCTAATTTTTCCTCACTATTGAGGCAAGACTCTTCTTAATACTTTAACCAATTCCCCATGAAATACGAAATTTTCTATTCTGGTTGCAGGAAACAGTTATTATTCCCAAAATAAGTGGCCTCCAGGCACTATTCCTTCAAATTCTTTTGGTTGGTTATTTCCTCAGCCTTATGTAATTCCATCACATACATGGCTGACTAATACTCAACTGAATCCTTGAGGGAGATGCAGTGCGGTCCATTCTCTCTCTCTGTATCTCTCTCCTCTCCAGTGCTTTGATCTGCGAACTCTGGCCCCCTGGCTTTGCCAGACTTCAGCTCCCTCTTCCCAACTCAGCCATTCCACTGGGTTGTATCTCAGTCTCCCCCCACCCCACCTTCTTGTGCTGTGGTTTGGAGACATCCGGGCAGTAAGTTCAAAAAATTGTAGGAATCACCTCATTTGCTGCTCAGTAAATGAATGTAGATATTCTAGATTCTAATCCACAGTCTAAATTATTATTGAAAAAGCTGCATTTCCTCTGAAATTTCCCACCATTTATGTCACCTGATTTAACTTACATTATGCTATAGTTCTTCCACCTTTGTGAATATGGTTAATGTTGTAAATAATAGAATTTTGTGCTTGTTTCCATGTGTTTTTGAAGATATTGTTTCATTATGCTTTTATCTTCTCCTGATTATATGGTAATCTCTGAAATATTTTAAAAGAATTATAGTTTTGTGAGTACACACAATTACCTGAACTCATAACACAAATAAAATTGCTTTAGTATCTAAATGGTAATTATTTTAATTGAATGGAAACAGTCTTTTATAAAAATGTTTTGCACATTTTAAAAAATTAATACTATTGTAATTCTGTTTTTTACTCTCAATTTTCTAATTAAATTATTTAACTGATAAAATGCAAAAGTAACATTGGTGCAGCTTCTGTCAAATTATAATTTGAGGAAGTATAAATAGTGTTTCCTGTTGTTAATATCAGAATTTATTAGATAGAAAAACCTTATAATTATTCAAGTTTAGAATGTGAAATTTTACAGGGAAAAAATGATTTGGTTGGAAGAGAAGAATATGCTCATGAAGAATTGCTGTTGAAAAATATTTAGGGGGGATAGGAAACAAGGCTTCTTGTGTTAGTGAGCAATACTTAAGACATACAACTTTCGATTAAATGTTACACAACATGCAATTTTATTTCCAGGGCCCAGCTAGGAAAAGGAACTCATCACTGGGCAGCAGATGGAGCAGCAGAAGCTGCTAGAGGCAGTGAATGTGCCTCGCAGAGAGTCAGCACTGTCTGAGACCAGGTCACCACCCAGCACAGCACAGTGCACTCCAGGCACTCAAGGGTGACCAGTGCCGGCAGGTCATCTCAGCTCAAGCACCATCTATAGTACTACCACCAACTAAGAAAGATCCTGAATCAGGCCTGTTTTAAAGTGTGCTTTACAGATAATTCACCAAAACGATATCCTCACACAAAATCCCATTACAACTAAATAGCAAAAATCCTTTAAAATTCTCTGTAAATGCCTTTGATAAGTGATACCTAGATGAAACAATTTAAACGTATAAAAACCAAGAGTTTCTTTGTAGGTATTTTCCAGGAACATTTTTTGCTGTTGTTGTTAGCATTCCCTCACACCTTACCTGTGATAGGGTTAAGATCTCATACAAACACTTTTCTCTGCTTTTGGCATTGACATAAGATATTTACCTTTACAAACTAAGCATGATTTAAAAAATGCAAATACACATCATAGAAAGTTCATTTCATGCACATTTTAAAACTGTGGGATTGTGGGTTTCTTATACAAGTGGTAATCAAAAGAAATCTCACATAATATTAAACCTTGAGGAGAAAGATGCTTCACGCCTTAACCTTTATGTCAAAAAGCAATTCTTTTCTTGAAGTTATAAGCCATTTTGATTTTAAGTATTTACTCACAGGCAGAATTTCTTGAAAGCCTAATTGGTTTTATTTTTACCATTCTTTTTAGCATGACATGAACTATGGCTCAAATCTTCAAATTGCTGTAGATGTTTTTAAGATATAAATATAAATAAATTTAAATGTAAATAATTAAACTAGCTGGAGCCTTTCCAAATAGAATGAGCCTATGGCAAGATGAAAGAGTCAGTCTTTTTTTTTTTTTTCATAATCTATTTGGCTATCATTTTCAATTATGGTAAGCAGAGGACTCGCAATATTCTGGTCACTTACCGTGAGGGATGAGAGCTGGATGCCCTTATTGAGTAATAGCCTTGCAGTACATTGAGGACTTCCCATAGTGCTCATGCTAACAGTTTCTAGGCTGGGATTTATGTGCCCACTCCCCTTTCATGTCATACTTCTATCTATGCTCCAGTTGTACTGACTCTTTCTAAATTCCTTAAATGTGCCATGTTCTGTCTCGTATGTTAATCTATGAAGAACCTTCTATACTAATCTCTCTCCTTCTCTTCACCTAACTAAGGCTTACTCCTCCTTTAAGTTTCAGCTCAGACATCAGTTTCTTAAGGAACCCATCCCTCATTCTTCCCCACATACACACACACACACACACACACACACACACACACATCTACACACCAGAATAAGTTAAATTCCCAAACTCTCCCTCTCCATGGTACTGGTCCTTCTCTTTCTTTAGCCTCAAAGAGTTTATCATTTTTGTCGAGTGTCTGTTTTTCCATAAGTCTGAAACACCATGGGAGCAGGGGATAGAGTGTCTTATTCTCTATTGAATTCATAGCAGAGCATCTGGCAAATTGAGGCTGCTAGGTAAATACAGAAGGAAGGAAGGAAGAAAGGAAAGATGGAAGGAAGGAAGGAAGAAAAGAATGAAGGAAGGAAGGGAGGGAGGGAGGGAGGGAAAGGAAAAAGAAAGACCAGTGAAGTATTGTAGAGTCTCTAACCTAGCAGATTTAGAAGCATACAGACTTTCTCTGGTCTGGTTGGTTAAATTATACTGTACCTCAATGTCCCTTCAGTTGTGGATCATGTTAAGTCAGCTATATTTTCTATGACCCTTGACATGTTGAAAATACAGCTCATGTGTGGCTCGCTGGGAAGATGCTAGAGAGGAACTACACCAATTAGCTCACCTGAGTGGAGAACGCATTTATCCCAATTGATCTGAGGTAACAAAGGATGAGCTATTGTCAGTCACATGTGTTTGGCCCAGTTCCCTGCTCTGCAAGAAGCAAACAATAAAACACTGTCTTTGGCAGAGGCTGCATAGTTATGTTCCACAAACTGCAGGGCACCAGTCTGTGCGGAGAGAAATAAATCTACCCTCTGATCAAGACGGTTTTAACATTCCCCTCAGCTTGACTAAACTTTAGACAGGTTTTTTTCCTGAGTGTAGGCCTCCAATTTCCCATTTCTAAGAATAATTATTTTAGAAAGACTGGAATTGTAAGTTCTTTCTTTCTTTTTTTAAGGTGCTTGATATATGTTGATAAATCTTTTTTTTTTTAATTTCAGAATATTACAGGGGTAAAACATTTTGGTTACATATAATGCCTTTGCTTCGCCCAAGCCAGAGCTACAAGCATGCTCTTCTCCCATGCACCCATTAGTTGTGAGTTTACCCACCCCCACCACCCGCTCCCACCTGACCAGCACCGGATGGATGAATATTACTTCCACATGAGCACGTTAGTGTTGATCAGTTAGTACCAATTTGATGGTGAGTAGATGTGGTGCCTGTTTCTCCATTCATGTGATACTTCACTTCAAAGGATGGGCTCCAGCTCTATCCAGGATAAAAGGTGCTAGTTCACCATTGTAAATTCTTTCTCTGCCTCTTTGAGATGTAAATATTCTCCCAGCCTCTTGCTGGTATCAAAACCCAGGGATATCTTTCTCAAGGACTTGAGGGCCATGCCTTTGAAATTTAATTATCACAATGGTGTCAAACCCTTATCTCCCAGTTTCCATGGGAGGGCAGGAGCCTAACTTAGATACGGGACAATTAGACAATTAGCAAACACAGATGCCTGATCACATTGACCAGCCTCCCCCTAACAGTGGTCCTCCAGTACTTTCCCACCAGCCCACCCCAGCACTTAAAAACCCTCCCATATTTTGTTTCAGCAGAGTTAGGTTCAATGTCTCTCATCTACTGCAATAGTCTTGAATGAAGTCTTCCTTGGCTGTTCAACTCTGTCTGGTGCAATTGGTCTTTGACACCCTCTTAGGCCTGGCTCACATGTACACCTGAATTAAATTGGAGCTACATCACTCCTGGTAGACATGAATGTTCTAGGTGTCAAAATTTAAAAAAATCTATCCCACTGAATAAAATGTCAGTGAACTCCCATTTAGTGAAAAGGAGGATTCTTTTTACACTTGGAAGTGAGATTGTTTTCCTTTAGTGCTGTCATTTTGAAATACCATTAGAAAATAAAAGCATCTGGTCACTTCTATGGGAGAAAGATTTGAATAATGTCCCAGCAGCAAAAACTGAGGTTGGTATGTTTCAGAGCTATATCAATTTTGTACCCCAAGTAATGCAGCTCTACATAATGGTCTTGATCGCAAACTTGAAACCTTGCAGAGGTCTTATTGTGAGGGACTTGAGGTGCCTGGGTTTTATTTCCTTCTGGTTTCGACAGAAACTGATAGGTTTTGTGGTTTAGTGGTAAAGAGCACTGGACTTGGGAGACAGATTACCTGGACTCACCAGGACTTCGGCTAATTGCTGGACACCTTCCGTCTCAGTGAATATGAACAGCATACTATCTGATGACTAGTGAATGTTCAGTGAACTTCAGTTGTAATTGCTGCTGTCATCATCTTCACCATCACTTTCACAACTGTGAAAATCAAACAAAGACACAAAGGGGATATTATGCTTTCACAACTTTCTACTCTCCACCACAAAAAAAAAAAAAAAAAAAAAAATCTTCGATGAGTGGTAATGGTGGCTTAAAGCAGACTTTAGCCTTTGCTGGATTGCTTCATTCATACATAACTCTGAGCTCTATTTGTGAGATGTTTGTCTTTCTCTCTCCCTACCCTTATCCCTGCATTTTTCAGTGATGGATGGGCAGACAGAGATGAAGTCATCGAAGGTTATGAGGTGGAAGCCAACGGGGGAATCACGATAAAGCTACAGTCTCCAGAGGTCAGGTCATTTGATGATTATTTCCTGAAATTGAGGCTGGACACGAATACGAGGAATCCGTGGTTCCCTGAGTTCTGGCAACATCGGTTCCAGTGCCGGCTACCGGGACACGTTCTGGAAAACCCCAACTTTAAAAGAATCTGCACAGGTAACTTGTGTCCACAAAATCACAACTCAGAGGTTTGGTCTTCTCCTCCAGATTGATTGCAGCTTGTTGAATGAGAGAAGAAGGTGCCAGGGATGGAGACCCCTGTTAGTTTATAAAATAACCAGAATGAGGTAGAAGTGTGGATTACCGCAAGGATTCAGGGAAATTTAGAAAGACTGCATTGGTTTCTGGTGGAGCAAGTGATAAGAGACAACATAAGTAAAGGAAAAGTATACTGAGAAATCAGGTGTCTAGCATTCAAGCCAGAGGGAAGAGATTTTGTTGCAAACATGCTTAGGAGTTCTTAGCCTTAACCACAGACATAAGTAAGTAGCACTGGTTAGATCTCTTTTTTTCTTTGTGACTTGCTTAGATACACAAGTCAGAAGAAGATGAGGTAATGTCACCCTAGGCCACAGCACCAATATGTGTGTTTGTGAACATAGGTGCCGAGAAACTGCCCTCATCTGTAAACCAGAATGATGGCTCCCAGTTGGACAAATACCATGCACTGCTCACTGATGCCAGGAAAGGGTAGTATGTTGTTCCAAATCTTTCAGGGCCTTGGTAAACTCCACAGCATGTCCTTCCCCGCTTTCTCCAAGTAACTACTGTAACCCAGATTTCTTAATTCTGTAACATTTATGAGTATTATTATTACTGCATGGGGACATTGCTGTTACCAGTCCTTTTACAATATTGTATGTACTGCAAAGATAGATCATCTTTGGCCTATCATAGTGCCATTCAAAGCCAGTTGTTCGCACTGAGTTGATAACATACTGCAGTGGACTACTCATGATGGGTGATGGCCTTGACCCAGGACCTAATTTGCATTGTAGAACAGTAGGTGGGACATGTATGCCCTGTATCTAGGCTCAGCAAATATTGGTTAGAAAGGTCCTGAATCCATTCGCTCATATCACACTCATGTAGAAAACACTCTATATAGCATAAAAAGGGACAGAGAAGCATAGAATCCATGACTCTTGACCTAGAGGAGCTTGTGATCTCTTTGGGCAGATCAAAACAGATTACACACATGAAACAGGTAAATAACAATAGAGGACAGTAAGTAATGAGTTTTTCAAGGCAGGATAAGAATACGGATAATTACATAAAATATTTCTGTTTTCAATAATATTCACACTTTGATGTTAGAAAGTCCTTTAAGACAATGGCCCCCAACCTTTTTGACACCGGGGACTGGTTTCATGGAAGACAATTTTCCACAGGCCAGGGGCAGGGGGGTGGTTTTGGGATGATTGAGTACATTACATTTATTGTGCAGTCAAACCTCTCTGCTAACGATAATCTGTATTTGCAGCCACTCCCCAGCACGCTATAGCACCACTGCCTCAGCTCCACCTCAGATCATCAGGCATTAGATTCTCATAGGGAGCATGCAACCTCCATCCCTCGCATGTGCAGCTTACTGTAGGGTTCATGCTCCTGTGAGAACCTAATGCCTCTACTGATCTGACAGGAGGCGGAGCTTATGTGGTGATGCTGCCAGCTATGGGGAGTGGCTGTGAATACAGATGAAGCTTCATTGGCTCACCTGCCTGCTCACCTGCTGTGTGGCCAGTTCCTAACAGGCCATGGACCAGTATCAGTCTACTGGCCAGGGGTTGGGGACCCCAGCTTTAAGATATCAACATATTTAAATGTAACAATATATGTCTGACTTGGTAAGGCTCAGCAGAGTTCACTGGGAAATTGCCTGGTGTGAATTTGTTTTTAATCAAGCTTTTTAAAGCTTCCTCAGCATGGCTTCTAGGGAGGCTGAGAAAGGAAGGGAATGATAGGATGAAGGGATTACAGTTTTTAAAATGATACCCAGAGAAGGAAGGCTCACCAAGAAGATGATTAAAGATGTGAAGGTGATGAAAGAGTGAGCCATGCAAACACTGAGGAAGAGCTTTCCAAGCAGAGGGGACAGTGCATGAAAAGAGGCACACACATGCCTGGCTTAGTGGAAGAAAGTAAGGAGGTCAGAGTGGCTGGGGCCCGTGAGTTGGTGGAGCACAGGAGACAAGGTCAGAGAGGCACACAAAGGAGCAGATCATGTTGCATTTAAATGTCCATTGCAAGAACTTTGGCTTTGTGCTGAATGAGACAGGAAGCCACTCGGAAGGGTGAGCACAGGAGAGACAGGGTCTTACTTTTTCTGAACAGAATCACTCTGGGTGCAGTGCTTAAGCACTGACAAAAGGCAGAAGGGCCCAAGAAGGGAAAGCATCGAGGATCCTGCTGTGATAGTGTAGAATTGGGCCATGGCAGGGGCAAGCAAGGTGGAGAGAAATGGTTCAGTGCTGAGGATATTTCGAATAAAAGTTGAAGGAATTTGGTGATAGAATTGTCAAGAATGACTGTGATCTGAGCAACTGGAAAGATGGTGTCACTGTTGACTGAGACAGGAAAAGCCCTCAGGAAAAGCATGTTAGGGAAGGACCAGGAGGTTGATTTTGGGCAAGTTAAATTAGAGATGTCTATTAGTAATCCAGCTATAGATGTCACTTTGTCATTGTGTTCTATTAGTAAAATTCACGGTACTACTTATTAAACATGCTTGGATTCTTTACGTAAGTATTTGTAGGAAAATATTTGGTGACATGAGCTCTCAAAACAAGTTAAAACTCTGCAACCATGTACACTAATATTTTGGGTTTTCAATTGTCACAGTACATGCAAATGTCAAGGTTAAAGCTTGAACTTCTTTAACATTCACAGCAGGAAATACCAATTTGCAAATTCATGAATTATTCTTATATTGTGCTTGAATCTCAAAACTATTTTTAAGAGCTTCTTATTTGATTACAACCTTTAATAAACATGTTTATATTTGCATTTTATTCTGGAGTCAAGTTCAGCAAATATTTCTCTTTTTTCTTAGTTCTAGGGAAGGCAGAAGGCTTCTTTAACTTTTCTCTTTGGGACTAATTTATAAAACTTGTTGATATTTTCTGTTGCAGATATCTTAGAATTTTATCTTTGGCGGTGTTTATCTATATTATCTGTGTGTGTTTATATTCATGTAAACCTACCTTGCTCTTCAGTTTTAATCTCTGTATTTCTGTGAAATTGGCTTCCATGTTATTGAAGAACAACATAAACTTTCACTTCATGCATTATTCTTATCCATTTGAGATCCTTGAATATCAAATGAATTCCAGCCTTCTAATAAATATGCAGACACATTTATGAAAATGAGTGTGAGGAAATAGAATTAACCTTTCTATACTATTGATAGCTACTTTTTCTGTCATTCATTTTTATCTCTCTTAATTGGGTCACTTCTGGTGGTTTGAAAAGTTTTGATATTGCTGTTAGTTTCCATAGAAACCTTTATTGAGCTTAATCTCAGATGTGATTATTTAAATAAAGAGTTTACTTGCACTAGATTGCCAGTTTGAATATTAAGGGTCCTGAGCCCAGGCTGAGTAGGTTGGGAATCACTGTGGCTGATGAAAAAGTACTTCATGTAAAATCCACATCACTGCTTAATTAGTTGAGTATATCAAGGGATTGGAGATGTGTTGGAAAAGAACTAACTGAAACATTAAAGCCTAACTTCTGAAAAAGTAATCATTGTAGGACAGTGGAAATAGAGGTGTAAAGCAAATAAAAGTCACTCCCTTCCAGTAAATGTATGTCTTAGCTACTTAACAAATTTGTATCATGTTTGCAATGGCATAGTGCTTTATCATTCCTGATGGAATCACTAAGAAAGAGCCCATGGAAGCTGACAGAGCGTAGAATATGTAAGTGCAACCACTGAGTCCAACACTGGTTCAGATATGTGTCTGCCACATGACTTGGATGACATCATTTAACCTCTGAGTCTCAGTTTCTGCAGCTGTAACAAGGTAACAATATCTATCTCACACAGAACTCTGTGTAAATTGAATGAAATAACACAAGCAAACTACTTTGCAATGAAGTAATACGAGTGAAATACTTTGCAAACTGTAAATACTTAACATAAGTATTAAGTGTTATTACTAGTGTCACGTCCTACCAGAACACAAGGTATGACATAGATCATCACATAACAATCATAGTTTTTGAAGTTATGAATTTAACATAACTACATTTTGAAATGTGGAATATAGACAAAACAAGCACAGGACCCTTAATTGATCACCCTCACACAGTTAGTGTCAATAAAGATATGTTCTCCTGTTTTTTGCTTATGTAGGCTTTTATAATTGTTTCTGATTATGAAAGTAATACATGCTTACTTAGCTTATTGCATGCACTTAGAAATACAGAAAAGCATGAGAAAGATGAACGGCATTAAGAATTTTATATAATCACTGTTAATCACGTTAAATTTTTAGTATATTTTCATCTTTCTCTACATAGTTGTAAATGATGTAGTTAATATTATTTTATATATTACTTTTAAAAATAAATTCTGATTTTTCTTATTAATTTATAAATTTCTCTTTGTCATTAAATTCTTTCATTCTTAATGCCTGCATAACATTCTGCATACAGATAACTTACAATTTATTTAACTATTTCATCCTTCCTACATATTTAAGCTATTTTTGGTTCTTCACAAATTTTACAAAATGCTGAAGTGATGTACTAAAAACTCTTCTTTGTAAATCTTTTTTTTTCATTTTGGATAATTTTCTTAAGTTATATTTCCAGAAATTGAATTAAATTTCTAGATGTTCAATCAAAAGATATGAACATTCTTAAAACTTTTGAAAAGAGGGCATTCCAAAAGGCAACTCTTACTAACAGTGCATGAAACCCTATGCATTTTTTTCCATTTTATTTTGCATAGTTTATAATTATAGTGTACATACAATTCTGTATCTTACTTCACTTAGGATTATACTTTACATATTTTTGATGTTGCCGCATGATCTTTATAACCATCATTTTAATAGCTCCATAATACTCTATCCAGTTAAAATGCTATAATTACTTAGCCATTCTTATACTGTTAGACATTTAGGCTGCTTTCAATGTTCCTTCTTATGAGAAAAACTCTGAATGTGGTACAGAGAGTACATTCATAGTTGTTGTTACTATTTTTAGATTGTTCCTTTATAGTAGATTCCTAAACATATAATTATTGGTTGAGAATTTGATAGTTTGGGGTTTCCTTAAAAACATGTATTGCATTGTCTTGCAATATGGCAATATTAACGTTTGTTGTGGCTAGCAGTGTACTAACTGTATGAGTTTACTGGGTTCATCATGTCCTTATCAGCCTTTTTTACAACCTATTGAAGTTATAGCCATAATTTTACTATTTTCCCCTTATTCATTGTACCAACTGAGAACAGATGGGCACAGTGCTTTTTAAAACTAGTATATATTTGTATTTGGCTATTATCCAGGACATAATGAAAGAATTTGGCTGGTATCTGTAATGCTCATCAACAGCTCAAGGCTAGTAAGATAATGACAGCTTGTCTGGTAAAATAAAATTTCAAGACTTTTAAGCAAGAGGATTCTTACTCCAGTAGCTCGAAGACTGCCATTCACAATTTTTGGACTGGTAGTGATTGTCATAATATATTTGTCCTATTATCAGATATCAAATTGTATGGACTTTCCACTTTAAATTATTATGTAATGCTAGGTAAGATTGGTTCATTACAGTTTGATCCAGATTAGGATTGTCTGTAAACTGAGATAGGTTCCAGTTTACTTCATCCCCTTGGGTCCTAGGGTAATTACATTTGTTTGTCTCAGAAAATTTGACGCAAACACCAATATGCATTTCTGAAGAATTTCATTTACCTTCAACCCAGAAATTCATATCATTAATTAGGGTTTTGGAAAATGTCACATTTCTCCACCCCTTCCTCTATCCATGCTCTTTGAAATATGGTTTTGTAGCTCATCAAGAGGTAGAGATTTTTTTCCCTATTTCTAGAGTATGGATTGATCTTACAACTTATTAGCTCCAAGTTTAGGCCTCAAGAGATTTGACCTACTCCCATCCTTTTTTCTTAGAACCCTACCTTAGCCATATCAATAAGCCTGAATTAACCTGATAGAAGATGAGAAATAACATGGATCATAAACAGAGTGACCTCTCAGTTGAAGATGTCCTAAATCAGCCAGTCCCTGGCCAATTACCTAACTGTTAATGCATAGTAAGCTTAGCTAAGATGAGTCATGTCCAACCCAGAGAGGCAGAACTTACCAATTGACTACTAGATTCATGAACTAAATAAATTCTTGTTTTAAGCCACTAAACTTGGGGTGTTATATGTCATGCAACTGATAAAAGGTCTGATAAAATAGATAACTGATAAAAGGTCTCCATAGTCTTGTGATCCATGATCCTCACATGGAGTTGGTTTAATTATATTAAGGAACATAATTCCTTATGCCCAATACTATGATGCTCAGTCTTTCCCCATCATAAGAAGAATGGTACCATATTGCACCCTGAATCTTATGGAACAAAGCCAAACATTTTTATAGATCCTGCAATGAAGAGGATATTAAAGCCCCCTGATTTGAGGCAGTAAAATTATTCTACTTAGGAATTTTGGTGTGCAAACAAGAAGTGTTGAAAAATGGGCATAATTCTAATCGATCCAAACAAACACCCTCAAAGTGAAACAATCATATGTTCTCATATGGTGCTGACATAAGTTGCTTTATGGAAGGATGTTTCAAAAGTCTTAGATGTGTTTTATCTTTTAGTTGGAAGAATAAAAGTGAATTGATCTTGTGCCTCATCTGGATGGACACTATAATTTCTAGAACCCATCTTATTATCACACATAGATGAAGATCTGAAAATATGCTGTAAGCACAATGTTGGTCTGCCTATCTCTATTAACACTTTTGATAGGCACTGTCAAATGTGTTAGACACTACCTACATGTGTCTATTTGGATTTAAATTTAAATTAATGAAAATGAAATGAAATGAAATATTCTCATTTGCCACAGTTCATGTGTCAACAACCACATATGGGTAGTGGCTACCGTACTGAATAGCACAGATGCAGAAAATACCTACTATTGCAGAAAGTTCTATTGAACAGTGCTGTTCTAGACTGTGTTCTACTTTTCTAACCCCATAAATGCAAGTTTAATTGATTCTGTGGCTATTTGGATCTAACTCACAAGTTAGTACTTTGAGCATGATCAATTTGTTGAATATTCTGACCATCTACAACAGCTGAATATCAAGTTACTCTTTGGGATGAGCCAAGGCTGCCAGATTGCTTGATGATGCCCACAGATCTGCTATGCAAGATCTGGACTGGTTCTCACAAAGACCAGGCTAGCCTAGCTAAGTTCAATATAGTTCCTTATTCCATGCCATTTTTAATATTGGATGGGCTTAGACAAACATGTACATGTTCTATGATCCAAAAATCATAAAGATTGATGCAGGGGTATGAGTTTTCCATTGTTTTACTTGTATGTCTTGATTTTATTCCCAAGGGGCTTAAATGACTTTTAGTAACAAGAAGATATAGACTTGAGGTACAAAAATGGAAATTCTTTGAGGTACCTAACACTCATGGTAATAGTGAACAATTACCATTTTATATTTTAATAGAAACATTTAATTTACAGTTGTATATTGCTGGATATGCTAGGAAACTTTTTTACCATGTCAGCAAACCAGTTACCTAGAGATTGGCCTAAGGTTCATATATCCTAGTTATTAGCATTTGGTTCAAATCATTAATAAATTCTTTAATTAGATCAATATTCACTCATTAAATAATGTACACGTTTCTAAAGTTGAATGCTTCCTCATGTGGTCTAGCCTGGTTTTGAACAAGTTTGAGAGTGGGTGTTTAAATGATTAAAATCTATGACTGTTCTTCATAAAGATTTCATCCTGGTTCGAGTGGCTAGTATATATTTAGATTGTCTCAGATGGCTACATATGGGGTTACTCCATATCCTGTGTACTCTTTTTCATCAGGAGAATAGTTTTGCATTCTATATCTTGTATATGTTTGCTTCTGGGGAAATTCACATGAAATAAAGTCATAATTTCAGCCATCATAAGAAGTAACAGTTCTTCCATGATGGGTATGACCAAATATACTTGGCATATGGTCCATTTACTCTTTTTCTATTTTTATAGTTTCGTTAAAGTATAATTGATATATAATAAGCTGTAAATATTTAAGTTGTACAATTTGATAAATTTTGATACATATATATATATGACCAAGAAACAATTACCACAATTAAGATAATGAACATATCACTCCTCAAATTACTTTGTGCCTCATTGAAAATCCCTTCCTCCTACCCCACTCAACCCCCATCCTCAGACTGCCACTTACTTATTTTCTAAAACTATAATTGACTTGCATATAAATGGAAGTGTACATTGTACATTCTTTTCTACCTGTCTTCTTTCACTCTGCACAAGTATTTTTAGAATCATCATTGTATTGCATATATCAACAGTTAATTCCTTTTCATTTCTGAGTAGTGTTCCATTATTTGTATATATCATAATTTGTTTATCTGTTTACCTGGTGAAGAGCATTTGAGTTGTTCTGAGTTTTTGGTTATTACAAATAAAGCTGCTGTGAACATCCATGTGCAAGTCTTTGTGTAGGTATATGCTTTCATTTTTTTCTTGGGTCAATTTGTGAGAGTGGAATGGCTGGATCATGTGATAGGTGTACGTTTAACATCTTTTATTCGCCCGTTGGTCTATTCATTATGGAGATATATGATTGGGAAAATGGCATAATAAAGGGATCAGATGCGAGAAGATGAATGGCTTGTTGAAGTTCAAGAACCAGTGAGACTGCTATTGAATTGCTTCTTGAGGAGTATGTTCCATCATTCCATTATCTTTTCTATTTGGAGGTGACAGTTTAAGGTTAAGAAGGTATTTTATGTCCATATTATGAGCCAAGTCTTAAGTCATAATAGCTATTAAACATGATTCCCTTGTTAGATACTGTGGAATCAAGGTTGTCATATCTGCGATAAGCTCTCTGAGTATGTTCCCTAGTGGTAAATTCTCTAGTGGCTGCTTTTCCTGAAAACCAGCCTCATACTCCAAGTTATAATATACACTTGTGTCCTAATGACTGGGGGCTACCTTTTGTAATTACCTCTCAGGCCCCCATTTACACTTATAGTATAGTTCTTATGTCGGAGCTATTGGTCAAACCTCTCACACCAATGAGCTGTGTGAAGTAGTGTTGAACATGCTGTGATAATCACCTGGGCCCTATGTTAATGTCATGTCATAATTCTATGTGACCACTCTATTTACTAATTAATCCTTCTTTGTAGTGTCACTGGCTGGCAAACAACACTGTTACAGCACAAATCCTCATAGAAGTTTGGTGGGCACCCACGGGAACCACATGGGCATAAGTATGCAAAATTTATTAGAAATGCCAGTGAATTGAATCCATAGAGACTTGCCTCAAATAGATTTGGATCTAACTTGAGTTGGCTTAATGCTATTATCCAATCCATTTGGCTAAATTAATAGCCCGAGCCCTTGAATGATGTAAATAAGAATCTTGTCCTTTACAGCAGTAGTTCTCAAGCATGGTTTATTATAATAAAACCATCAGGAAAGCTTTCACAAAGAAGCTTACATATATCATTTTGGGTCCTACACCACACAAATTGAATTAGAATCTCTGGAGTAGGACCAAATGTTTATTTGAAGGATAAGAAGAAATTTATACTTAAAATGTATGAGGCATTCAAATTTTCAAAATTTGGAACCATTTATCACTGTCCAAGTTGAGAGCTTGCTAAAGTTTTGGCCTTGGCTATGGCATGTGAGGTAGCTAATGAGAGTTTAATAATTCCTGATGCTGAATCAATCTCTTCTGTTTGTTTTATTTATTTATTGGTAGGCTTGTTTTTGCATTTGAAGTATTGGCATTCCAAAACCAATAAATTATGGCCAAACACTGTGTTTCTCTATGTCCAGATTGGGTAATTACTGGATGTATTAATTTTCTATTGCTGCCATAACAAATTACCACAAACTCAGTGGCTTGAAACAACACAAATTTATCATGCAGCAGTTTTATAGGCCAAAAGTCTGACAAGGGTCCCCCTGGGCTAAAATGAAAATGTTAGCAGGCCTATATTCCTGTATATGGCCCTAGGATAGAATTTGTTTCCTTGCCATTTTTAATTTTTAGAAGGCACTCACCTTCCTTAGCTCATGGCCCCCTTCCTTTGTATTCCAAGCCCTGAACATTGCATTTAACTGACTCCTCTTCCATAGCCACACCTTTCTGTGGCCATGGCCAGGGAAGTTTCTCCACTTTTAAGGACTTAATGATTAAATTGGGCCTACTCAGATAACTTAGGATAATCTCCCTGTCTCAAGGGAAAATTAATCACATTTGCAAAGTCTCTTTTACAATGAAAACTAATTTATCCACAAATTCAAGGATAAATTAGGATGTAGGCATCTTTGTGGGACCATTATTTTGTTTACCACACTGGATGTCCAGACAGAAGCATTAGCTTCTCAAAGGCCTTTCTACTTCTTTAGCTCTGTCTCCTGCTGCGCCCCTGCCTCTGTTGGCAGCTGCTGAGAGAGCAGGCTATAAGTCTTTGGGAACAGATTTAAAAAGTCATTGTTATTGTGTTTCTGTGAAAGGTAAAACATCCAGGCAGTTGAGGACATATGCTGCTTGCATCCAATCTCAGGGAAGTCCTTTTTCCCACCATCCTCCTTGGCCTCTTCTGCTACAACACTGGGGACTATTTCTTTGAGTACAAGCAGCTTTTCTGCTCTATTCCCTGGCCCTAAAATGTTGGGGGCCCAAGGACCATTTTAAATCTCTAATGCTCACAGTCCCTTTTAGTCTAGGCTGCTAGCTTTTTTGTTTTCCTAACAAAAAATCTTCTTAAAAATGTAGTTTCCTCCTTAACTGGTTTATTAGGCACAACATGTACCAATAGCCAGGACTACAATTCTTGTTAGACAAGCCTCCCCTCTAGACTTAATTTTGGGTACACTGACTTCTATTGGAAAGTCACAGCCTTAGTCTCTTTCTTAGTCATTTTCTTCATCTGAAAGATTTATGAGTGCCAAATTAATTCTTTTAGAGTTTTTAAGAAAAGAATGTAAGCCCCTTTGAGCTCTTTCCATGAATCTGAGTTTTCACTGGTCTTTTGTAGTGTAGAGACTTTCTCAACCTGATCTGTAATGGTTGGAAATAAGAATCAATTTCACTTTCATCTCTGCACAATTAATGTTCCTACCTCCTTGCCTAAACATGAAAGCTCGTTTGAAAAAATATATGTCTTCTAAGGTATTTCTGATGACAATATTACGGAATGTTTTGCCACTGCATAATAATGGATTTGTGTCCTTTTAGACCTTGGTCACAGTTTCTTTGCCATCTGCTACTTGTTTCTATATGCCTCATATTTTATGTTGCATTGTTGGTTTTGTTGTTGTTACAGTATCCCCCTACATTTAGGCACCAATTTCTATAGTAGTCAGGATAAGCTAGGATGTACTGTACTAACAAATGACCCCTTGTTTAATGTCTTATAACAATAAATAATTATTTCTCACTCGTGCTACATGCCCCTTATTTGTTAGTTAGAACTCCCTTCTGTGTCTTCTGTTCTTTGGGAGCCAATCTATAGAACAACTTCTATCTGGGACATTGATGGTTGTGGCAAAGGGACCTGATGGCAAAGGGACCTGAGCATGGCCAATGTGCACCGGGTATAAAACTACTGCTAAAGTTGTTTGTGTCACTTCCATTCAGATTTTAAGCCAAATATCAGTGGAGAGAGGAAATATGACCCACCTCAGGGGATGGGTACCTAATACTTGGGAGCAATAATTCAATCTACCAAACTATTAAACTAGGGTCAATAATATAGCCTTTTTCATTCCTAAGAACCTTATGTGTGTACAATATATGGTTAGAGTATTTAGAACTTTGAACTTAATTAAAGATTTAACTAACAAAACTAGTGTGTCAGAATGCCTTGGGAAATTTTTGCCAGAGATAAAGGGAAATTTCCTCTTTCTTTACCAGGACCCCATTAAATTGATTGTAGGTACTTTTTATTAATATTATGGCCATGAATGAAAGATTCAGAGTTCCAAGACAGAGAGATATTTGCAAGAAGGGCTTGTCAACAAAATACCTTTATTTTCTAATCAAAGTAAGATTAAGCAATAATCAGGTATTACTGTACTGAGTTTTCATGTTTCCAATAATGAAATCTTCTTTATTTGAAGGCTTTGAGCAGAACTGGAACTTATTCCCATCCTAAGAGGGACAAAAAGAAAGGAGTTTACGCGTAGTCTAACACAGTGACCTTCTCTCATTTGAGGGGTCTCACCTTCCAGGTCTAACCTAAGATGATTGGCACCAGTGGGCAGTTACAGGATTTCCTTTCTCACATGGGGCATAAGTGACCGATATCACCTCTTCTACAACAGAGACAGTTCTTTCAAAATAACAAGCATACGCAAATTTTTATGACATAATACAAAGATTGTTGAACTTCTCAGGCTCATGTTTTCCCCCTTTGTAAGGGACTTATTTATATCATATCCTAGGAATAAAATGGTCTCGGCATGCCTCTACCATGCTCTCTTAGTGATAATTTTCCAGATCTATATGCTCAGAGGTTAAGGAAACACTATGCAAATGGCTATGAATCCCCCATTCTCTGCTCCAATATCCTTCACAAGACTGTCCAAAGGTCCCTGGAACACTATTATTAAGCATTACACTTTTCAAAATCCTTAAATTAATCTGTCAAAATTAGTGTCACATTTATTTTTTATCTTTTTTAATATTAGTGAGGCTGCATATTTTCTCAGCATTTATCATTTTATCTTCTGTTACATTTTTGCTTATGTCCTTTGTCAGAGTGACTTTTCTTGAAATTAAAATTGGTTTTATTTTAAAATTCTTATTGCAAAAAATGTATACTTGCTCTTTTTAAAACCCTTATAATCATATAGAAAATAAGTCCTGACCTTTGAGTACTTAAAACCACGTCCTTAGTGATTGGTTCAGTTTACAAGTAAGAACACATTTAGTTATGAGAACATAAGTGTTGGACTCTCAAGGGATGTGAATAAGTTAGAGAAGTGGTCACACAGAACTATTAGAATTGAATTTATTGAAAAGGGAAAAATATAAAGAAAAGTTAAAGTGTATTCTTGAGGATATACCTATATATCACCATTTTTTAAAGTACTATGAATAAATTACACTAAAAATAATAAGTAAAAAGTAAATCAAGAAATGGAACGTAGGTACTGCACAGAAGTCTACCATTTTTTTTTTTTTTTGGCATAACCCACATTAGCTAATGACGTTATAAAAAACTGTACCAAGGACTATTTATTTAGCCAAAAGTTTGTGTTCTTCTCTGTATGTGTTTTATGCATAACACTCAACTGTCTTCCAAAATGTACTTAAAGAAATCTACAAAAATCCCAACAATATGACTTTTTATCATTGTTATTGAATGAATAGGAAAGAATACCAGGAAGTTAGCAGTGGTATGATATAAGGAACCTAATGTGTCCTTTGGTTTTCTTTAAATAAATTTTTAATTTTAGAACAATTTTAAAGATTTGTAGAAAATTTGTGAAGATAGAATAGAGTCCTTATATATCTTCAACCAGTTTTCCCCATTAACGTGTTACATTAGTATGTTTTATTTGTTGCAATTAGTGAACCAATATTGATACATTTTCATTAACTGAAGTTCATCTGTTACTCATATTTTCTTAAATTTTATCTAAGGCCCTTTTTGTCTGTCCCGGGTGCCGTCCAAGGGACACCACATTACATTTAGTCATCTTGTCTCTTTAGGCCTCTTGGTTGTGATACTTTTTTTTTTTTTTTTTTTTTT
>NW_012150618.1:4470694-4480363 GCF_000956105.1 Propithecus coquereli | reverse complement strand
CCGGGTGCCGTCCAAGGGACACCACATTACATTTAGTCATCTTGTCTCTTTAGGCCTCTTGGTTGTGATACTTTTTTTTTTTTTTTTTTTTTTTGAGACAGAGTCTCACTCTTTTGCCCAGGCTAGAGTGTCGTGGTGTCAGCCTAGCTCACAGCAACCTCAAACTCCTGGGCTCAAGCAATCCTTCTGCCTCAGCCTCCTGTGTAGCTGAGACTACAGACATGTGCCACCATGCCTGGCTAATTTTTTCTATATATTTTTAGTTGTCCCATTAATTTCTTTCTATTTTTAGTAGAGACAGGGTCTCCCTCTTGCTCAGGCTGGTTTGAACTCCTGAACTCAAACAATCTGCCCGCCTTGGCCTCCCAGAGTGCTAGGATTACAGGCGTGCGCCACCGCGCCCGACCTTGGTTGTGATACTTAACATGACTTTTTAAGATATGGCAATTTTGTAGAATAAGGGTAAACGGAAATCAGATAAAGCTAAGATTGTGTTTAGAGACAAAATACGTGTCATGACATAATGTTCTATGGCTAGAGGTAGGCGAAAAATATGACTCTGACTCACAGTGTCCAAAAGAAACAGATACACCAGTTGTTTACGAAGCTTCGTAGAAACGAAACTTCCTGATAGTGAATCCTGAGATAGCTTTCTCCTGGAGCTCTGAAGGTGAGAGCACACACTTTGTAGTGTCCTAAACATTTTCCTGAACACCATCTTTATGGAAAGTAAAAAGTGGCTTGTTAAGGCTACTTCCTATAGCATCTTTGAGGCAGCCAAGGTCATGGTGACCAAATGCGTTTCAGGTGTGCCGGGAGGAGGGCTGGCAGTGGAGGCAAGGTGGTGCAGCTGTGCAGGTTCATCAGCGGCTGGAGCTGTTCCCACAGGGCTCTTCCCCAGGCTCCCCAGGAAGACCAGCTACCTCAGTAGATGCCAGGTCTGTTTCCCAGTAGACTCACCTGACTCCACCACACCTCCCCCTTTCCCTAGTTTCTCCTTTGATGCAAGACAAACAAAAGACTTTTAAATATGGGCACTTGAAGAGAAATTTCAATGGGAAGATTTAGAATAGGTGGGCTTCAGGTCAGGTAGTGGTTGAGGCTGGTGGGACTATACGGGACTGGTTTCCACGGGCAAAGATTTGAGGCATCTCACAGATGGTAGAGTAGATGTCTGCTCTGTCTTTTCCTACATCAAAGTTCATTTGTTCATTTTGGTCAGGGACAGCTGCTCATAAAAATGAAACGTATTTTCTTTGGCCACATCTGTCTACAATGCAAGGTTGCCAAAAGTTTGAAGCTACCTTCTCTATGCAATTCTAATATGCCAGAAACCAGATTGGATTTTCTGTCATTGCAATAATTTCTATTGTTCTCTAGATTTGGAATTCCTCTGTGGACAGATTGCCAATGAAAAAATTGCTGCAATTAAAAGTGTTACACGCTGTCCTCAAGCTCCCTTAAAATATCACATACACACACACACACACACACACACACACACACTCACACATTGACACAGCTCTCATCAGTGGCCTAGATCTGTACCCTAGGATTAATAGACCCTCATTTGATTTCTGGCTTTACTTCTAGGTATCTGTGACTTTGCAAAAGATTTTTAACATCTCTGGACATCAGTTGCCTGTATGTAACATGGGAAGAATATACCAATGTTAAAGGACAAAGATTAAAAATACAGTAAAATAAATTATGTGATGGTCCTACACAAATATATAGACAGTAATATTGCCTCAATGACATTGTCTATTTCTTTATGTATACATATATCTAATATACATATCTCTAAAACCATTTTTCGTACCTAAACATGACATATGATGATATCTGCTTTATGTATCGCAATCAGCCCAATGTGTTTGTCCTTTATGATGTTTGTCATTAGGTTCTGCTGATATTTCTTTCTGTTTTCTTGAGTTCGCCTTTCCAGTTGTTGGGTGTATTTATAGGCTCCCAGAATATGCATCTCAGGGGAATTTTTATTGAGTCTGAGCATTTGGAAATTCTGTCTCGATCTTCATTTGATCTTTACCCAAGGAGAAAGGAAGCTATGACCCTGAGGAGGACACTACCTTGAGTCTCAGTTATCCTTCATCCCCTGTAGGGCAGGCTCGGCCAGTGGCATGGGGAAGCTGACCTGTCCATCTGTCAGTAAATGACATGTCAATGGCTTTGGTGTGAGCACTCCTAACCCCACTTCACCGCTCCCTTGGACCATCTGCTGCCATCTGTTACCTGCACATCTTTGAACTCTCCTTGAAGAGCTTCTGTATTTCTTGTAGTCACTGTCAAACTTCTCTCTTAGACCATAGTTTCCTTAAAGATTATCAATTTAGGATACATATTTATATACTCTCCTCACCAAGCACAATAACAAGGTGAATATGTGATACTTGGAGTTGAACTAATGAATGAGAGATGGCATGGAACATCCCTCACATGTTCTCTGGCCCAAAGCTCTCACTGCCTCAAAGCTCCTATTACCTATTGTAACACAAGTGCTGTCTTGGGTGGGGCGTGTTACTAGCTTCAATGCTGCTACAAATGTCATAGTGGAGGACAGGACTCTGAAGGACAAGCTCATGTGTTTTGTGGAGGCTTGGGCTCATGAGCAGTTAGGCACCTGGGACGTCCATCTTTTGTGATAAGGTAGGAGTTGTAGAGAAAACATCATGAAGGCAATGACCAAGAGTTTGGGTTCCTTGGAGGGAGTGATCAAAGATATAGAGGCACAGAGAGAGGCACCAAAAGTGAATCTCATTAAACTTCTAAACATAACTTTACATGATTTCCCACGAATTACAGATGCTCCTTAACTTACAATGGAATTGCAGCCCAATAAACCCATCGTAAGTTGAAAATATCATGTCAAAAATGCATTGAATACACCTAACCTACCAAACATCACAGCTTAGCCTAGCCTACCTTAAATGCACTCAGAGCACTTACATTAGCCTACGTTTGGGCAAAATCATCTAACACAAAGCCTATTTTATAACAGAGTGTTGAATATCTCATGTAATTAAATACTGTGCTGAAAGTGAAAAACAGAATGGCTGTATGGGTACTTGAAGTATAGTTTCTATTGAATGCGTATTGCTTCCACCGTCATAAAGTAAAAAAAATCATGCACAAACCATCATAAGTCAGGGACCATCTGTGTTTCTCAGATTTCCCAAGAGTTCTTACTGACTGGTCTAACATGCCAGTACTAAGCAGGATTTTTGTTAGCTTCAGGGGCAAAAACACGTAAAACTATATAAACTAAGAACCCAGCTGACCAAATTGCACAGCAGCGAGTTTCCTGAATGGTGGAAAAGATAGCTGGGCAGTTATGATGCAACAGCCCAGGCAACCCTGGGCCTGCCTTTAAATCTTCTAGCTAGGAGGGGAGAAGAGTGAAGATTCATGGCACACTGCTTTTCATTTTTCCTGTTGAATGGATTTTTATTATTTGTCTTAGAGGCAATTATTTGATTTAGCTTGGAAAGTAACTTAGGAGACAGAAAGGGAATTTTCCAGAGAGAATTGGTGTATTTTCTAAAGAGTTTTTAACTAGAAAAACAATGTTAAAATAACAACAGAAATCTATGGGGAATTTTCTCACACTCCCATCACCTTATCATATTTGTTGTCACTTGTCTTTTTGATATCATAGACTTTATCCTATGCATAACAAATTCATTCCTGTTATGGTGATATTGTTGATACAGTATCGTAATCAAAATTTTCAATTTTGAGTCGGATTAAAAAAATCTTTTAAATCTTCCCATTATCTCTGTATCCCTTCTCTTACCTTCTCTTACTTCTTGCAAGTCTAAACACTGCATTGTCAGCCTGATGTTATTCCCAATCTACTGTTTACTTTTATGTATGATGCTGCTTTATTTAAAATTCCTTAATGTTTTGATCTGAACAAACAGGGTTTAATACATATATTCAGTAATAAGGGCAGGATCAAATCAACTGTTCAGTGTTAAATGTAAGTAAATCTATGTGGTGTTTATTCTATACTATTATATCCCAATTACTGTGTGCATGTGTAAGGATATGCTATGGATGCAAAAGATCAATAAAATAATATCTGTGCCCACAGAAGTTTGCAGTCTAGCTGAGGTGATGGGGCATACTCACATGATTTAATTCACTCACATAACTTTAGCAATGTAGGCTGAAATAATAGCATGCCAAACTGTGAGATGCAGAGACCACCAGGACAGGAAAGCATGTATATACAAAATGTGCTAATGGTGAAGTTCATGTTCATGCAGAAAGAGAAAGAATACAGAGGGCCCTTTAGCCTTGCATCATCAGGGGAAGGAAGAGTTCTCAGAGAAGCAGCTGATCTGGGCTGTTACCCTGGCAGCATTTGGGCGGACACAGGAATGGATTTCAAGTCACCATCCGAAATGATCCATCCACTGTTCTGGGATGTTTGCTGGAATGTACTCATCCTGTGCCCTCTTAGAGCTGTGTCTCACCACAGCCATGGCTCCAAGGGTTTGTGACAGCTCAGAGAACACATTAGGGGAGGAAGAAAAAATGTCTATATAAGACAATATTGTATTTTTACACTTAATCTTTTCCTAGCTAGAGAAAAAATGGACAGTAAACAAGAAATAATGAGAAAAAGTATTGTACAAATCAAAGAACAGAGACTGTGATGTTATATATATGGGGTATGTGTGTGTAGTTTGAAATTCTGATAATAAATTCCTAAAGCCTGTTATAAGCAAGGGTTATAATTAATCGTTAACCAGAAAAAGTGCTTTAAAGATCCTATGCTTAGGAGACAAACAAAATTAATTTCCATCTCTCATGTGCTGCCTACTAGTTATGGGACCAGGAGTGAGATCTGTAGAATGAGGGTCTTGATACTCTCTACATAGGGTTTGAAGGGAGGTAAGGAGTACAAATAGATGCCAGTTTTGTCTTATTTCCTTTTAAGAAAAAAGTGTTCTAACCTCAAACATGTTTATTTTTGAAGATGACTTTGAGCTTGTGCTAAGTGTCAGTAAAAAATATAGTCTAGCCAACAATTGCCCTTGAAGGATGGCTTTAAGGTTAGCTGGCTGGTTGAAAAAAATTGGCCTTCAGAGTATGTGATAGTTTGGAAATCACAAAGAATCATGGGTCTAGAATGGACACAATACACTGTCCAGTTATCATTTCAAGGACATGAACATTTTTATTCCTTATTTATTCAGAGGGAAGTACTCTTAGACCACAACAGTATTTATTGTGATAGTAGATTTTATAAAATATTAAAGCCAGCTGTTTTTTCCATGGAGTAGCTTTTTATCTATTTTCTGTAGTTGGGGGGGGGGCTAATGCACTATGCATATCAGCCAGTGAGAGGTGTATTGGTTTTCTGCTGTATCCTTAACAAATTATCACAAAGTTAGCAGTTTATAATAACACCCACTTATCAACTACAGTTCTGTAGGTCAGAAGTCTTAGTAGAGCATGGCTGAACTGAGTCTTGTTTAGCATCTCATAAAGCTCTGGTGGTGAATCTGTTCTAAGCTCATTTAGGTTGTTGGCTGAATTCTGTTCCTTGAGGCTGTAATACTGAGGTCTCTGTTTTTCTGCTGCTTGTCATCCAGAAATTGTTCCTGGAGGTTGTTTTTGTTACTGACTTATAGCTGCATTGATCCATATGAATAAGTGGAGACCAAAATGTAAATCTACTGTACTTTCTCCAAAAAGGCTTCCCACCAGCTTATGTCTAGCCAGGGGTAGGGAAAGCATGTGTATTGTGATAGAGTGGATATATAGGGTGGAAGGCAACCAATGGATCATTATCTGCATCTTACATGCTATTTGTGTGTCATGATCCCTTGTTTCCCACTAATAAATCACCATAAGCTTGAGGCCTTTGTCTTGACAACCTCATTTTCTCTCAGCCCAAGACTATTCCATGGTCCTGATGATATATGACCAGACCTCATCCTTGCATGAATTTCTGTACAAACAATTTCTCTTCATTTGAAAGTTTTTTCCCTTTTAAATTCAGCCAAAATTTAATAAGAAAAAATGATCTATTATGCAGTCTCACTTTTAAAGCAAATTTGACTGTCCACTTGCAGAAGTTTTGTAGGTGTTATTTGCATTTGGTTAGAAATAATTTAGATATCAAATAAGAAATCCCTTTCACTGATTGACATCTTACAAATGAAATCTGCTGCCTCTTGAACTTCATTATAGCTTCATGAATATCGCAAGGCTTCAAAACTTGGCTGTGGTTTTGGAACTCAGCCAGGAAGGTATTAATGGTGTTATAATTCATATTTATGTAATGTTCTTTCTTCCAGCAGGTTTAAAGCACCTAGTTGTTTCAGTCTATCTCCATAACATGCAAATGAGTTGTTAAGTGGAAGGCCTCACTGTGCACATTTTATAAGTAGGGGCCTTAAGTCTCAATAAAGTGACAAAAACTAACAAAGGCCACATAATGATGTAGGAGATATCTTCGTGCTCTGAATCCTTGTCTGGGAAGTTGCTTTCACTAATGTGATGCCTCCTATCTACATCATGTGTTAGCTGTGCGTTTGATCCCAGCTTCCCAATCAGCTACCAATCCCGCTCCTGGGCCCTTCTTCTCTTCCTTTGCCCACCCACTTGACTTCCATCTCCAAGTCCTGAAACATCATTCTTAATCTTCAAAGTGCATGAGACTTTTCCAGGTGCTCTGGGCCTTCAAAATGATGTGATTCTTTTCTGTGGGTCTAGGATGGAGCCTAGGAATCTGCATTTTAATGGACACATTAAAAATGTCCAATGCTGATAAGTAATTGAAAAAAGTGCTTCACAATCAATTGTAATGTGGAGAGGGAGAGTTGAGAAGAGTGTTTAAATCTCAAGCCTAAGAACTATGGTGTAGTAGATTCCAGACCATCTATCCTATGTTAGGTTGAGTTCCCAAAGAGCAGAGCCAGAGGCAGACATTCTTCTGCTAATGATTTTTGAGGAGCGCTCTCAAGAGAAGGAGAGGCAGAGAAGCAGGATAGGGCTGGGGAATAAGATAAGTAATGTCTCAGCTGGACAGAAGCTTCAATCTGATCCCAGGGGGATGCTCTAGAGCACAGACTGACCAGAGTTAGGAAGGGGTCCAGCCTTTCAAGCTCCAATGTTAGTCATTGTCTGAGTTCTTGCATGGGGCAAAGAGTGGGGAGATGAAGGCTTCCTGATGAGGTATCTCTACAATAGCTTGCTGGAGAGCAATTCTGCATAGAAGATGGCAGCTATGGGTTGCTATCAGCAACACTTCACCACCTAGGATGTGAGTGTTTTGGCTTGTAAGGTGATCTGGGTGGGGCACCCAGCAGCATCTGCTACATCTCTTCACTCAACAAGAGCTACCTTCGCTCCTCCTAGCCCTGACCTCCTGGCTTTTCCCTTTCCCCAGTATTGGTATCTCTCGTGATTTGAACCTGAGACACAGTTGCAGGTTGAATCCACTTCCAATACCTGACTCTGCATATGTTTTGTGCTTGAATCCCTTTCCTGGTAGGTTACACAGTATCATAACTACTTACAAACTCATTTATAAGAATCCTTTCACTAGAGAGTGACGTCCTGATATGGAACCTGCCCACTGAAACGGTCGGCACCCTGAGCACTGTCAGTTTGCAGGTGCTACATGACTCTTCCATTACTTCCTATGTCCAAGGTTCCAACCTGGGCTCTCCCTTTCCTTCTGAATTTATTTTCCTAGTTCCATGAAGGGCTTCCATGTTGCACAATTCCAGAAGCACCACTGTCATCACGTTCCCTGAGAATGACATTCTCCGGAGGCATGCATCCCAGGGAATACTTGTTGGATACAAAGTTCTGCCTCTGGACTAGACTTCTGAAGTAGCCCACTCCCCAGACATATCCTCTCCTAGTCTCTCTCATGTCCCAGGCTCTGTCTAGAGATGTCCCATGGGAAGTCAGAAACGCTTTTATTTCTCTATGCTTGTTTTCTTCTATACTTTTCCTCTTTTAATTTAAAAAAAATTATAAAATCATAAGAGGCCATCAAATGTTCTTCTGCATTTGGCCAACTAATAACTGAAATTGAATGCTTCAATAAAATTACTTCCCTTGGGAGAGATGTTGCTAAGATATTCATTGGGAAAAGTAAACAAAGGAGCTAAACTAAATGTGAAGAATAAAGGAAGAAGTATTAAGCCAGCTTCCTAGGCTGCCTAATCCCTGGGATTGTTGCCTGCACACGATTTGGCTTTCTCATGGAACTTGGGGTCTGTGTGCTGTGGCAGAATATCAGAAAGCACCGTTGTCAGCTTCTTCCCAACCAGGAAATCCCTGTTCTAAAGATACAGCACAGTGATGTGCTTGGTGAATCAGACTTATATTTTGTATTTATTTACAACAGTTCACAAAAGTGAAAAAATTATAAGTTCTTAAAATACTGTAATAAGTATTATCATTATAAATTTAAAAATAATGAGACAGCAAACAGGAATACACAATTCCCAAAACCGAAAAAGATTTACTCCTCCTAGTAACCAAACAAAGAAATAATTTTCCACTGGTCCATCTGGCATATATTTTACAAAATGATAGTATCTTGTTTTGGCCAGGATGTGGTATAATGGACACTCAGACATGTAGCTGATGGTAGAATAAATTGTTCAGTTTTTCTGCAGGACGGTTTTTCAAAATGTATCAAGAGTCTATCAAAACATCTTGATTGAGCAACTTTATTGCAGTGGATTTATACCAAGGACATGATCAGGTATGCAATGCTGTAAATAATTGCGTATTTAAAAAATTTCCCAAATCATAACCTCCAACAGTGCAAATATTAAATAAATGCTGGCATATTTTTACCATGAGCTGTGTCAGGCATGCCATGAGTTGACCTTTTCAATGGTAATATAATCGAGACTCAAAGGTTTCTAAATCTGGGGTTAGGTGAGTATGGAAAATATGGAGCAGAGTTGAAATTACTTAAGTCTAACAAGCTCAAGTCTAATAAGGCTTCTACGTACCTATCTCATCCCGTTTGAATTCTGTATTTGGTTTGAGGCCCCAGCCTCAACTAGTAGGAGGATGTTAACTTTGCTTTCATTGCCTCTTCATTTCCTAATCCTTTTTAGGACCTCATGGATGTCTATGGCTTAGAGTAAGACTCGTGCATTTACTAATGTTTAGAGTAGTCACTGTGGACTGGAGATCATCTAGGAGGTAAGGCCTCCAAAGAAGTCAAAATGCCAGCAAGTAGCCGGAGCTTTCTATGTTGAAATACTACAGGGGCTTCCTTCGACTTATTGCTTTAAAGTCTAAGGCCCTCTGACTGGCTATTTAATGTTCAATAAATAATAGCTATTATTATTGCTATCTTTATTAACTAAGTTATTAAAGGCTTGCAACCTTCCTATCCCCTCCACATTCAGTATTTCCTCTCTATTTTGCACGTCTATCAATATTACTGCTACGTAGGAGCCCTTTCCACGTATTCTCCTTTCTTTTTTTTTTTTTTTTGAGACAAAGTCTTGCTTTGTTACCCGGGCTAGAGTGCCATGGCATCAGCTTAACTCACAGCAACCTCAAACTCTTGGGCTCAAGAGATCCTCTGCCTCAGCCTCCCGAGTAGCTGGGACTACAGGCATGCACCACCATGCCCGGCTAATTTTTATATAT
>NW_012150618.1:4415611-4470620 GCF_000956105.1 Propithecus coquereli | reverse complement strand
GGCTGGTCTCGAACTCCTGACCTTGAGCGATCCACCCGCCTCGGCCTCCCAGAGTGCTAGGATTACAGGCGTGAGCCACCGCGCCTGGCCTATTCTCCTTTCTTTACTCTGTGTCTTACTCTTGCTTAATAGCAGTCTTATGTCCAACCACCTCTATAAAGCTTCCCTGGGATTCCACAGTGACTGGTACCTTTTTTTAATCCTTGTCCTTATAGTTGAACCCCCAAAATTTGACTCTATTATATGCAAATAGCACAGAGTCAGACATATGGAACATGTTCCATGGACAGTTGGGTGAGTGATTTTCAAAATGAGAATGTCATCACTGCAGTATTAAATTCTTATTTTGTTCAATAACTACAATGAATGAGCAGGCATTCTCATTTTAATTTTATTCTAAGACTGTTAAAAATTCCTATTGTTCCAGGTGCTGACATCTTTATCCCATCAAAGAACTAAACGGACATGAGCCTCGAACATTCCCTTCCAACCAAATTCAGTTCACAAGCTTAAAATGGAACATATTTTCCTCTCCTTTTAAGGGATTTGAAGAACATTCTCATTTAGTATTTCAGGCTGAAATAATCACCTGAACTTCCTCCTTTCATTTTTTCCATTTATACAGTTCATTTTATTTCTGCATGCATTAAGAACTCTTGATTTAACTAATATACTAAACAGACACATCATTTTATATTACAGTTTTTATTCAATATTCTAAAGTGATTGCTTATAGTAATCATATCAGGTTTTCTTTTGAATGTTCTTAAATGTATTATAGTCACCATCAATAATAATCATGCCTCCAGTTAGATCATCATCCTATTGCTGAGATGTCAATCATTCGCTATGAGAACAATTGATATAATGTTGAAGACAATTGTCTAAATAACTCTTATTACTGCATGGAAACAAGCAAGATGTGCTTACATGGCAGGTGGAATCTTCTCTGACAATATAATGAAGGTTTTGCAATTGGCAGTAGGAATAGGGGAAGTGTGGTGGCAAATTCCTGGCAACAAAATAGTCCTGCACTATCTGTTCTCTTTACACCAGAAGCCACTCTGGGCTTTGATAACTCATGTCACCATAGCATTCCACTGCAAGAAGCCAGGGACAATAGAAACTTTCTACTAAAGCACAGTAACCCTTGGCACATAAAACAGGCTTTTCCTCCTTGACTAATATAACTTGAAAAAAATTCATCAAGGAATTTTGCGTGCTGTTCTAGTTTACGTTAGCAGCTGCACACATACCTGGTGATTATGATTCAGCAGTTGTCCAGGGAAAGGGAAATCATTTCTCTCTTCACTTCATAGTTCCATGAGCTTTCAGGGGGCACTAATGAAAAATCAATGCCAGCTGTGTTCTTACAGAAGGTGCTATTAATGGTTTTCCTATTGACATTGCCACTACATGAGGCTGTCATATTTGATCAGTGTGGCAGTGTCATGCTGATCAATCTTTTCCCTGGTTTTACTTTCTCAAATATTTCTGAGCATATACCAAGTGAATTCACCTGCCTTGATGCCAGTGCTCATTTCTCAGCAAACTAATCTCTATAATGGGTTTCTTATCCCTAGTTCAGGTGGGAGATTAATTGCTGTTGCTGTGTTTTTGTTCCCAGCTGTGTAAGATATCAGTGCAAAGAGAGCAAAGCCATCTATCAAACATCACTCACAGGACTGTGACAGCCCTGTGTTAATGAGAAGAAGGTTTCTTCTTTCTGTGCTAAATTTAATAGGAGGATGCTACAAAACAGCAAGCTCCAAAATAGTATGGTTCCTTGAATGCACACATACAGATATTTAACACAAGACGTGCACCAGCATGTGTGCATGTACACACACACACACATACACACACACACAGATATACACACACACAGAGTAAAGAAGTTCTACTGTATTATCACTGGATTTTGCAGCCAGAACCAGGATTGCCCTCAAATAACATAGGCTTTGATATAAATCTAGTATATCGGCCCAACTTCTCCTTTCCTTATGATGAGTTACAGGTATCCGTTGTTCATTCCTTCAATCTAGCCTTGGTTATGACTAACCTTGGTACATCATTTTCTCTTTCTTGGTTTTGAACCTTAGTGGTTAGCAGTGTGTCAAGATCTCTGCTCTCTTCCTTCTCTCTAGAATTGGATTTTTGTTTATGTGGTTTTTAGAATTAAATAGATACATTGACAGAGGAGAGAGCACTCCTATTTCATCAAAATTCCAAGCCCTAGTTGAAGACATTTTTCTTGTAATATTAGAAAAAATCCACTTTTGGCACAAAAATGAACAAAGAATAAGTGTAGACAAAGAAGCACCTTGACATATTTTTTTTGAGACAGAGTCTCATTCTGTTTCCTGGCTAGAGTGCCATGGTGTCAGCCTAGCTCACAGCAACCTCAAACTCCTGGGCTCAAGCAATCCTTCTACCTCAGACTCCTGAGTAGCTGGGACTACAGGCATGCACTACCATGCTTGGCTAATTTTTTCTATATATTTTTAGTTGTACAGCTAATTTCTTTCTATTTTTAGTAGAGACAGGGTCTCGCTCTTGCTCAGGTTGGTCTCGAACTCCTGAGCTCAAATGATCCACTAGCCTCGGCCTCCCAGAGTGCTAGGATTGCAGGTATGAGACACTGCGCCCAGCCCATATTTGTGGTTATCTCACATATTCTCATTTCAGAATAACTAGAAGCCATCAGTGAAAATCTTGACAGGTTGCCCAATTAGTATTTCAACAGGACTGAATCCCACGACATAGACATAATCCCAAAAGGGTACAACACATGGCATTCTAGAAATCAAAGTTCCCATAAATCATAAAAAAGGTCCCACAGTGAACAGAAATATTGGCTCAGAGGTTTAAATTCCATATGTTCCTCAAGAATTTTTGATGAGTGTGTTTTGATAAGCTTGAGCAAGGTCAATTTGCAAAGACCTAACCCCAACAATGCAGTCTGCCTTAACTACAGGCATTGACATGAACACTCCTTAGAATGTTCACATGGTGCCATAGAACGTCTTTAAAGTTTGTTCTTATCATTTGGCCTTCAAACTAATATTAACAACCTAGACTGCATGTCTGCCACTTGTTTAATTATATTCTTAAGTTAACCTTCTGTGGGTATTAACCCCTACAGCAGAATGTACACTTGAAGCTTCTTAAGTGCATGGGACAGTTGTATTCAGAAGGAACAGCCATGGAACAGTCTGGGAACTCAGATAAATCCTTAGGGAAATTGTTAATTTATTGTGGCTAGACTGGTCTGAGGGTTATAGAATCTATAATACTGACTTCCAGTGGTAAGTTTCTTTTCAAATGATTTTTGTTTGTTAACTTTAACCTTCTCTATGCAGTGATGAACAGAGCATCTATATCAAAGAACTATGAAAAAACATTCTGCCTCTATATCAACATCATTCATGTGAAATAAATCATGGCAATACTACCATGTGGTAACATGTTGTAGAAAGTCTCTTTATAGATTATAGGTGATCTAAAATCAGGGAAAAATTGCATGTTGCACACACAATCTTCTGTTAATGTGGTGGCAAGTATCACATCTTTCCATGAGCCTGCTGAGTTAATGTTACTCCTGGGCAATAACTAAGCAAGAGACAGAAGAAGATAGTACTTAACCAGTGAGAGTTTTGGAGTCAGAATGTGAGTCTGGTGACCACCCCTATCCAGCTGCGTGATCTTGGACAAGTTATTTAACCTACCAGTCTGAATTTTTCATCAGTAAGCCGGGGATAGTAATATTACCCATTTCATAAGTCCTTGTGTGGTGGATAAGGCAACACAGGTAAAGCACCTAATTTAGTTCCTGTCACATAGCAAGCATTCCCTCATGTTCTTATCACCTGATGCTGGGCCATATGTGATACTAATATACCTGGACATTTTTAAAAACTGAAGTTTGCATTTTATAATACTTCTAAAGAAAAGTTGCAGAGATAGCACAGAAAGCTGTCATTTACCCTGCACCCAGTTTTTCCTACTGTTAGTATCATATATTGCTATGTAACGTTTGCCACAATTAATGAACCAACATTGATACATTATTATTAACTAAATACCAATTTTTTTTCAGATTGCATCATTTTTTCTTTTTTTGTTCCAGAATTCTATCTAGGATATCACATAACATTTATTTTTTCATGTCACCTGAGGCTCCTCTGGGCTGTGAGAATCCTTCAACTTTCCTCGTTTCTTATAAACTGGACAGTTTTAGGTGTACTGGTCAGGTATTTTGAAGAATGTCCCTAAATTTGAATTTAGCTAATGTGTTTCTCATAGCTCATCTGGGATTATGGGGAGGAAAGACGTAAAAGTGTAATGACATTCTCAAATACACATGATCGACTCACTGCTGATGACGTTAATATTGATCACTTGGCTAAGGTGGTGTTTACAAGATCTACTATAAACTTACATTTTGTACACTTTTTTATGCTTTACTGTTGGAAAGCAAGTCACTCAGTGTATCCCACACTTAAGGGATGGGGAGTTATGTTCCACCTGAGGGCAGACTACCTACATAAATCATGTGGAAAGTTTTTGTACAAGAAATTTATCTTTTCTCACTTGTTTATTTTTTTAACTTAATCCTTTATTTATGTAAAAATGGGTATTTATTTTATAATTTGAATTATAATCCAACATGGCCTTATTTACTTATTTTTTTGTTCAGGTTGTTCCAACTTTGGCCATTGGAAGTCTTGCAGTTGGCTCTAGGGTCCCTTTGATGTATCTCCATTGTTTTGTTTTTTGAGCACTTTTTCACTTTCTGGTACTACAAGGTGCTCTAGCCTCATGTTGCATATTTTCTGCCTTTGCCCTACAATTGGTTATTTCTCCAAAAGAGTCCTGATCCTTTTTAATGAAGAATGGTATTAGAAACTAAGATCTGGACACTTGGGTGTGCTCGTTGCTATTGGGGTGTTTTTGCTTCAGTGGAAAGAATTAGGAAATACATGTACACCAATGCACATGTAAGCATGTATCTGTAATCATTTGTATGTAAACTTATCAGTTTATATCCTAAACTAAACTGAAATTCATACTAATGTTTGCTAACCTTATTCCGGTGTCACATGGTTTGTTCTAGCTTTCCCCTTTTGCTTGTCTGAAACCTCCCATTCCAAAAGTGATAAACTTGGCTTATACTATTTGCCATTCATTTATTTATTTTTTCAATATTGGTATACATATGTGTAGCTATTTCAAAATTGTTAATGCATACCGCACGAGAAATGACTTTACCAACTATCATACAGTGCTTATATTCCATTCCTGAGTGTAATTTTAATAGATTTAGATCAGCCTTGTGATCTGTCTAGGGGATCCTCCTTATTGCAGAATCTATATTTGTCATTCTTGTTTCTGTAAATATGCCCTTCATGACATGAGCAGAGTGGTTGACATATCCAGACAGACTTTCATGAAGTCTGGACTCTAAATTTGTTTTATCAACAGATTCTGCTAGGAGATCCTTGACTATATGCTCTTGACAACATTAATTTTAGGAGCTATTCTTGTAAATTACCTGATAGGTATTGACTAAAGTTTAGCTACCCATAAGTTTTTATTAGGCCTGGGGAATTCTAAATTTGACTCTTTCAAGTGATGCTGTTGGGAGACACCATGTAAAAGGAAACATTCAAGAAATCTCCACAACTGCAACAGAGGGACAGATGGTTTTGTGGTCTACCTGGGCTGAAAAATCTACGTAAAATATCAACGTAAAATATCAACTAATAGTGCCCTAGGAAAATGAACCTTAACAGACATCCACAGTGTATCTTATTCCCAAGTGATGCAGGCATGGTAATAAACCTTATGGCCTATATTCAAATCCCTCAGTCTGTCCAGAATATGGCAAACTTCTGTTCCATGCTCCCATTTCGTCCACTTGGCATAGGAATTCCAGGAAAAAGGCTGAAGGGTATGAAACTCTTTACTATGTCCTAAAGTAGACTTTTTAAAGTATTTTGTCAAGTATTTTGTCAAGTTATAGATATCATATTGTACTGATCAGAAGTCAATCATAAAAGTGGATTCGAAATGCTAATGCCATTTAACATTTATAGGTATGTTTTAGTAATAAGCAAGACACTGTATTGGTTACCAGAGGATGGTATGTTATGCCCCAATAAAATAGATCAGAGATAAGTAAAGTTTTCACAAACAGCTCTTACATTTCTGCAAAGTCATCTCTATATTATTAGCTCAGTCTAAATCACTACAGACTGAAAATAGAGATACTCAAAAAGGACAAACTATTGATGGGAATTCAAGGAGGACCACAATAGCATAAAACCATGAAACTCTCTTATGTTAACTAAAAGAAAGCATCTTCCTGCCACCCATTAGTAAGTAGAAGTGGTGCTATAAGCATAGACTTGCTGCCTTAGAGTGTAGAATAGGCCAAGAGGAACAGGCTTGGCCAGATTCTGACCCAGCAGGTTGTTAAGTAGAGAGTTGGTTCCTGAGGAATGTTAGCAACAGTCTAACTTCCCTCACCGGCTAACACAGTTAGCTCTCTGTAGCATACTCTGTCTCTATGATTATGTACCAGATGCTCACTGCATACCTATAAAGATTAGTTACTCCAGGGGGAGTGGTTTATAACTCCATGATACTGCTTTGTGCCAGATCAATAATAAAAGCGAAGACACACAGCAAGCTACTCATGTTTTCTCTCCTTAGAGTAACCAAGAGCCCCACAGTTCAACTGAATGTTACTACCCTGCAGCACCACTTAAACGTATCAGTGATTGTCCTTATTTGTTTTCTGCATACATCATAATGTTTTGAAATATGAATTAGCTAAATGTAATTGTATTTTTAAGGAATGGAAGGTTTATCATACATTATCATCAATTGGCAGGAAATCTGCTGTTTATGTATCATATAACCGGGAAATTTCCCTCTTGGTGATAGGTTGTGATGATGTATTGAGAAAAATGTCTGTGTTGTTCACGTATGTTAAGACCAGGTGGAATAAGCAATAGAAATTCAACTAATAATAACAGTGATAATAACTTGTGCTTGATTAAATGATCTTTCATTTCTTCTTTACTACATAGTAGTTAATTTACATTTTAGTAAACGAAATAGAGAATAGTGGAAGGGTCATATTTGTCTGTCATGTGAACAAAATGAATCCTTTAGGGAAAGAGTAAAATACAATGTCAGAGGAAACAAAAAATTCACAGGTCTTAGACTTGAGCATGAGCAAGTATCAGATGCTCTGAATCTTACCACAAATTCTCCCTGGCAGAGCATCAAGAGAATTTAGCAGCCCAGGTCTCCGAGTGAAACTGAGGGCACTTTAGCCCTTCAAGGTTATTATAAAAGAAAAAAAAGCCCTGTTTAATCTTCCTTCAATAAATCTAATACTCAGGCAATTTAAAGGAATATGAATTTCATTTTCTTTGCTTGATATGTTAACAATATAAAATAATTACAGTCCTTTCTATTTTGACCTGAATTGAGATTGTATCAAATTGTGTATTGAATATGTAATACCCTTGGGTAAAAAGAAGCAGTGGAGAGCTACAAATGCCAAGAAATCTAAAGAATATTTTCTCCAGGGAGAGTCATGTTTACCAGTGTTTCCCAGAAGACTGTCTTATTTTATGAGGAGATAGAAGAAGGCTGGTTGTATTTGTTGTTTTTAATTTGAAGTTAATGCCAAGGGTTTAGACTTTAAAAGGAAATAGCATTGGATCTGCATGCATAGTGGTGGGGTTGCATTAACAAAATAGAAAGAGCAGGCATCAACAAAGCTACTTTATTGGAGTAAACATTCTTTCAATCTATTTTCTATATTTTTCAACTCTGGACATACAAATTGGCACAGTATTATTAAAAACTCAAAACAAATAAACATCAAGCTAATTAGTTTTGTTAATAAATGTCCTGTTGTCTGCGATACCAGTTGGGTAGGTCTGCCATGTGCATACACAGTGCTGCTTGGCAGGGAACACCTGCGTATGACTCCTGCTTCTGTCCTTGCTGGCTCTGTGACCTTGAACATGGAACTGCTGGGATTTTAGTAGAACAGTCAATGTACTTCCTTCCTAAATTTGGATCCAAATAGACCGAGGAGCACACATGTGAGTTTACATAGAACATTCAAAAGAATTTATTAAAAACTTAGAATTAATAAGTAAATTTAGCAAGTTTGCAGGATACAAAGCTAGTGCATAAATACCAATAATATTTCTATGTACTAGCAACAAAAATTTTAAAAGTAATAAAAATATGCCAATTGTAGTAATACCAGAAAAGTCAAATACATAGGGGCTTCACGTTGAGGCTGTAGAACATTGCTGAGATAAAGTAAGAAAACCCTACATAAATGAATGCCTTCTTCTGGAAATGCTCTATACCATGACCTGGGCAGCAGTTACATGGGTGTGTACATATATAAAAATGTATCAGCCTGTACAATAAAGATTTACTGTATGTGATTTATACCTCAATCAAAAAGTTTAGAAAAACTAACCGGCAAAGAGAAAACCTAATTGGATTAGAGACCTGCATTCAATATGTGCCCACAATAGACTTTTGAATACTTTACCCCAGAACTAGACAGATAAAGCTGTCTAGTCACTGGTGCAGCTGGACAACTATAGCCCACATTTGCCATGGCTCACAAAGCCACCCAGAGTCTCTGAGCCACATGTCTGGCTCCAAACAAGGGAAAAAACTGAGCTGTGTAAGCCCAATTTCTTTTCCTCAGTCCACCAATGAGGCAAATCACTCCTCTTCCCAATAGGTAAGAAGAGAGGCCCGCCAGAGGTGTTACTCTCTGGGAGTCTCTTCACAAAGAGGGATGAGATGCAGGGAAAAGAGGGTGTCCCTCCCCATCCGTGACTCAACTCCTCTGCACTCTAGTTTTCTCTTTTGCAGAATGGCAATAATAGAACCTATCTCCTATGGTTGTGTGAGGTTTGAAAAAGACAATCCATGTGAATGGCTTTGCCAAGTACCAATAAATACACAATTGGAGGAGTGAAGCATAGGACTTTAGAGGGGAGAGAGATTTTTAGGAAGATAATCTGATCTATTTGTGTTATTTTATAGATTAGGAAACTGAGATGCAAGGAGGTCAAGACCCTTGTTCAAGTTCCCTGGCTTGTTGGAAATATATTGTTGCTGTATTATAGCGCAACTGTATCTAGATCCCAGCCTGGTCATGGGCCTCATGCAAAGTTCTTTCTGCTATACTCTGCTGAATAAACATCCTAAATGGCAACAGATGGAATTGCTGGTCCTTTTCCCAGCCACCATGAATTTCCCGGTAGGCCCTGTGTGCTGCTGTATTCACGTAGCAATTAATAGCCCTTGTGCTTTTGCAATAAGAACAAGATTACTATATAGAGCCAAGGTAGCTATTTTCACAATCCACTGTAAAGTAGTTAGGCAGGTATTCTTTTGAAGGCAAATAAACACATTCAACTACAGTTATCTGATTCCATTTAGCATATTGGAAAAGGTAATGGTTTAATGATATCTTAGTAGTCTCAAATAGTTAGTACACCACAGAAATGATTCATAAAATTCCCTTCTGACTAATAACTCTGATATTGGTGGTATGAAAAGGCACTAAACCCCATGGAACCAAAGTATTTTCACCTTCCCACCAAGTGACAATGTTATTAGTTTACAATTCTCTATTTATGGGTCATGGAAATACAGGATCTTTGGAGGACTAGGAAGCCTGTACTATGTTTTGTTGTGAGATGATAGATCCTTGCAACATTATCTGGGACAGTCACTATGGCGAAGAAAATGGTCCTGTAAAGGCCACATGACTTTCTAACTTTATGTCACATGTCCCCAAATGCTAATTCATTAGACTGGAGCCAGTAGGGCTGAGACCAGGGTAGTAGCTAAAGAGAAAGTTCTTCCTGGTGGTGGGAAACCCCTTCGTGTGCAGAGCCCATGTGCTGACAGGGTATCAGAGTGCATGTGCTCACTCAGACTGACACAAACACATAGGCTGTTTGTTTTTATTTTGGAAGGAGTGTGAGCTGAAACATGTACCTAGCCTCCCGGCTCCGTATGTGACACCTACTGACAGAATGGGCTGCTTTTCTCCTAGTTTGCTGTTGATAGATTGGGTGCCAGCACTTCCAGCCAGAGAGACAGCTGTGCACACCTGCAAGGATCCCAGGGAGAAGCCCCAAACCAGGCTTGACAATGATGCTAGTGCACAGCAAGATGCCTTTTCTTCTGTCACCAGAAAAGTGCCTCCTCTATAGATTCCTGTATCTGCCCCCATGTTGCCACTGAGTGTAATAAAAAGAACAAGGACCAAGGAGACATTTGGATTCAGTTATACCATACTCTTTCCTCACCTGTAAAATGTGTAAAATGGTGAGATTAATGTCTGTTTGGCAGGATTATGGTAAGTGTTAGAGCTCATTTATTGAGTATTGTATGTAACATACACTCCAAAAGTGGTAGTAATATTATTGTATTGTAGATATTTCCCATTAAAATTAGATAAATGTAAAATTAAAAATTAATAAGAACATACTACTGATAGTTTATATATGCATGTGTATAGGTATGTGTGTACATAATATTTACATGTGTGTGTACACATATTTATATGTTAATCTTACCCATAAAAACATCAGAAGATAGATATAGTTAGAGAACATGTGGCTCAAGAGACATGTCACATTTTGCTTGGTTCGCCTTATTTACCACCTGTACTTCTGGAATAATTATCATTGGCACACACTTTCACTCTAAAAAGTGACCCAGTTCGGATGATAAGTTATATGATCACCCTAAATAAAGATCAGAAGGAAAACACTGATCTCACAGAAATCTAAAACAACCATTGGCTTAAAAAATTTGCGCCGGGAATACCAATACAATGTTTTATCTACATAAAATACATCTTAAGTAGTAATTATCAAAACAAGAACTGCAGACTCAGTGGCCATAAGGCTTGTCCCTAGCAAAGGATTTTCCATTTGGTAAAGAATACTATGTGTTTGTTCTGATATTTTCCTACAGTTTGGTCCTGGTGTTGACTGTAATAGCTGCGACTTCAGGGGATGGTTTTTATAACACAGTATTGACTAGGACTCTTTAAGTGGCTGCTGCATGGAAGGTTATTTTGCCACTCAATTTCTTTATTTTTTTTTTCTTTTTGTTAATTCATGGTAATTGCTCTGATTCTAGTAGCTTTAATATTTAGCTTCAGCATTTGGGGGCTTGGGTAAGCCTAAAAGGGCTTGTTTAAACTTATCAGATGGATGGCCCAAATTTACCTCTTTTATTATGCTAGTTAGTTTGGAGAGGGAGGGAAAGAAAACTAACATTAAAGGCCAGGGGTTCTGGGTGACAGACATAAATCACCCTATTTCAATGACTTTGTGATTTTTGGAAGGAGGATCTTTGCTTTCTGTTTTATATAATTCTCTATGCTTATTCTGTGTGGTTTGAATTTAAAATGCCCTTCTTGCCTCTCTTACTCTTCCTTTCCTCTAGGAAAATTTCCTTTCAATTGGGAAAATATTACTTTAGCAAATTACACTTTTAACAATGTTCTATCAAGAGAAGCTGGAAAATGGCTCAAAATCTAATCTTACCCCCCTCCAACCTGGCCAGGGTATTTTGTATCTCACTCTTAGGGTAGATATACATGCATCTTTTTCACATTTTCAGCTACATCTAAATAGATCAGGCTTTAAATAGAACTCTTTAAAAATGTCCTTTTCCATCCCAAGTTCAATATCAAAGTCAAAACTCTTTACCATTTCTTCTAAAGACTCAAAGTCTCTAACTTCCTGAATATTTTCTGCTAGTCTTTAGTCCAGGAACCATAGTGTCCAGTGACCTATTTTGTCTGGAATGAAGAAGGCAGCTGGCACGGAGTGTAGCAAGCATCATGTTGTTCTCAACCCCATAAGCAGCCGAGCTTGCCAATGTTCCCAATTTCTAGTACTTTAATCACATAGACCTTTACTGTCAGTCGAGAGAGGGAGGAAAAGTCCACTGCAGAGAAGCAAATTTCTGAAACTAAGATACAAAGTCTCTGAATTGTGCCAGTGATGTGCTCCAAATATATTTTGTTTTCCAAACATGTTACCTTTATTTTAGCAAACCCGGTTGGTTCCCAAATTTCTCATCCATGTGGAAGTCCTAAAGTTTAGACTTCCAATATGGAGCTAGTATCTAACACAAAACTGTTCTTGTGAAACTATTTGGCAGTTGGGGAATTTTTGATCATCTGTAACATAGGTAGAAATGA
The DNA here is from genome assembly GCF_000956105.1 of Propithecus coquereli. NCBI lineage: Eukaryota > Metazoa > Chordata > Mammalia > Primates > Indriidae > Propithecus > Propithecus coquereli. The sequence continues at coordinate 4,458,328 of NW_012150618.1, read as the reverse complement.
TCACAGGGTTTTTGAAATTAATAGCCAAAGGCTAAAATTAATGTGTAGTATGATTCCTCCATCAAGAAACATTTTTCCTGTGTTTCTAATAATTAACAAATCTGATTTAAATATTTCTGCCCTGCATATGTAAGAAGAGATTTATATTGCTCAGTTCTTCTTCTAACCCCTGGGTTTTTGTGGCCCTAGAGATAATACATACAGCAGAGTCAGCAAAAGAAAATACCATGGGTTAGATAATGCACAAACTGAGTTACTATGAACTGTGGATTTTCACAGAGGATGCAAAAGAAATGCTTTTCCAGTACTGTGATATGGAAAGACTTTTAATGTAAGTTCCTGTGACCAAGAGGGAAAAAGTTATTTTCACTGTTCCTTAAGGGTTTCCTTACAATATTTGAAAATTCTTTATTTTCACCTCCATGGAGTTTGTCTTATACCTCATAAAACCATTATTGAATAGAGAAAATGAAACTGAATAAACCATTTGCAGATAGAATCCACTAGAGCTAGCCACATGCACAAAGCTTGCACACGTGGGCTTGGCTTTTGCCACTGTCGTTGCTCTTTCTCTTCCTCTGAGAGACCTGAAAAGCATTTGAGAATTCAACATGCAGGCCTGGTCCTTATTATCATGACCTTGGTAGTGATCTGTTTTTATCGTTACAGGCAATGAAAGCTTAGAAGAAAACTATGTCCAGGACAGCAAAATGGGGTTTGTCATCAATGCCATCTATGCCATGGCGCACGGGCTGCAGAACATGCACCATGCCCTCTGCCCCGGCCACGTGGGCCTCTGTGATGCCATGAAGCCCATCGATGGCAGCAAGCTGCTGGACTTCCTCATCAAGTCCTCGTTCATTGGCGTATCTGGAGAGGAGGTGTGGTTTGACGAGAAAGGGGATGCTCCTGGAAGGTAAAGCGGTCTTTCCGGTATCAAATCCGAATAACCTTGCAAGCCTTTCTGAGCCAGAGAGATGGCAACTGCGGCTTCATTTGGTTCCATGGTATCCAGGTGTCATGAGGATGGATACAACCATATAGCTAAAAACAGATAATATCAGATGGAAATTACCAAAGACCAGATCACTTTTTAAAAAACATTAAGATTCTATCGAATGTCTTTTTTCCCTTTGAGTAGAGGCCTCTTGTTAAACCCCCAGAACGCTGTGTCCTGCCAGGGCCAACCCCTATGCAGCGATCACCCGGCTCTTCCCTCAGAATGCCTGGGACCTCCCTGCAAGCCCAAGAAACTAACGAGATTCCACCTGGCCAGCAGGAACCTCCCAGGCACTGCCAGCACCAGGCCAGCATCTTTCTGATTCATTGGCCACAGTGCTATTCTGGTCGGGAAATATTGTGAAATATCACACTTGCTTAAAGAGCTTAATATGTGAGGAGAACCAAGTCCTGCCCATGGGCTCCTTTTTCTTAGGCTAAGTGATGTTTCTGCTACCCTGTCTCTTAGAACAAGAAAGGGAAGGACTTTCTTTTTTGAAGTGAGTCCCTGTGGCTTTCAAAGAATTAACCAAACAAGAAGGAAGGGAAAATTAAACCTAAGTGTGTGTGGATATAGATGATATAGATGTAGATATAGATATAAAATCCTCCCCAAGTCATTTTACATATAGTGCGCTCTGCAATACTTGTTTTGATGCTGCCAGTTGCTCATATGTAATTGGCACATGGAGAATGATGTTAGAATCTAGAGTAGTTGTATTCATGCATATACATTTTCCTTGGAAAAGGAAAGTCGGAATGGCAGGAGAGGAATGAAAATCTGCAGCAGGAAGGAAAAAGGCCCTCCGCTTGGCTGGTACACAGTCTGCCCACAATCTCACAGGCTCTGTTATCTATCAGTCTATGGTTTTTCAGAGTTAGAACTTTTAGGAAAGCATATGCTGTGTTAAAATGGAACATCAAATCATATTATCCTCATAGCTGTAGGTATGTCATTATCTTTCTTAAACAGATAACGAACTGAGTGTCAGAGAAACTAAGATACTTACCTAACGTCACACAGATAGCAAGCAGTGGAGACACTGTAATCTGACTCTGAGACTTGTCGTCCTCTGCCCCATCACACTGCCTTTTAGCTAATCCTGAAATTATGCAAAATGGCTGGCAACTTTCTTAATGTCATTTCGGAAATACTATAAGGGACTGTTTGGCCACCAGTAATTCTCCATTTATCTCTTCTCTTTATGTAAACTTAAAGTTCTCCATTTAGGGAGTCCCTTGGGAGGGCTAAATGGATTCTCCCTGTTAAAATTGAACAGCTCTAGAAAAGATAAGTGATATGTCACTGTCAATAATTAAAATTATGAATTTATCCAATTCCTTCTAAGCTACTAGTTAGGTAGGAGCAGATTTTGATGGAATGTGAGCAGGATGGCTGGAAGGATCTCTGACCTGGGCATGGCATGTGGAAGCCTTCGAGGAAATGGTACCAGGAGCAACAAGTGGGTCTGAGATTCAGAATATTGACCACCTGCTCCTCTAAACCCACTGTTGGACTCCTGCGTTCCACGGGAAACTAGGCTCAGGAAAGGGTCAGATTTGGAATGTAAACCTTCTTTCAATATTCCAAAAGATAACATACACAATGTGCCTAGCACAGGGCCACATGCACTTTTGAAAAATTCACCAATTTTTAAATAAATTCAATTTTCTTCCTCTTCTCTCTCTTTGTAAGTTGTCCGAAATATAAGTGCACAATTTTAGCTTGTTTCTTCTCCATTTTTAATTAAATATTCGAATCATGAGCTTTCTCCTGTTTCTTTTCTCAGGGATCATTTCCTCCTGCTTGACACTGGTTGGTTTAATCTGTGTTCAATCCCGGTTTTAACCATCTCTCTCTGCTTCTACCTCCTCTCACACCATCATTCGTGAATTGGTCCCTCTTGTAATTATTTCAGTTAATCATCACACAACATAAACTGACTGCATTGAGAGGATGCTGTAAAGATGTAATTTATAGCATGAAGATATGCCAAATAAGGGGCAACATGCCTGGGAGGGACCCTGGGGTCAAGAGAAAAGAGCTGTGTTCAGGAGCACACACGGCACAGGGAAGGCCTCCTTTTAGTAAGTCAGTATTTTTCCCTTGGTATCCTTCAGTATTTTTTTTTTTTTCCCTCCAGATTTTGGGACTTTTTAAAAAACTTGTGTTTTCATAGCAAAATATTGTGAATTTTTCTGTTTCTAAATGCTAATACAGTGTGAACTGATTTCCCTTATGAAAGAGCAAATAATGAACTTGAAATAAAAGCCTTAGGAAACTGATTTAAAGGAAAAAGATATTCTAAAGCAAGCATTGCAGCAAAGCCTTCATTGAAACTACTAAAGGAGCTGTAATAATGTAATGTGGAGTAAAACACAAAAATTACCGGGAACGAAAAGGAAATTTACTCACATCAAATATTCACAACAGGTTCTATAGGTATAATGAATTTAAATGGAAAGATATTGGAGGTGTAGATTAGTGTCATTGATCACCAAGATGAGTGTGAGCAATCCACCCACAGTCAATACCCACGTGGATATCACTCAGAGCTGCTCTGAAGAACATTCTGGTATATCTCAGCAACAAGGGGGATAATAACTCTCTATTAGCCAAACGTCAGAACAGCAAAGAGAGAATAATGTGCTCCAAGTGCACCATTTTCCCTTCTCACTATAGGTGACTTTTGTTCATCTGGCAGGGGAGAATTTCCTGTGCTCTTCTCAGAGTCCCCTTTCCCTTTAGGAGACAGCTAATTGTACAAATTGCCAGAATCTGGATGTGGAGAAGCCACTAGCTACCCTGTGGGTGACAGGATGCATTCACACATTAAGAATAGGCAGAAAAGCCAATAAACTGAATAAACTGATACTCGTTATCTTGTTAAAGAACTAGGCCAGATATGGCCAATAGGTTTCAGACGCCAACTTAGATTGATGACTAGTAGCTTTCTGGAATGGATGGGCTGAGAAGGAGTGTGAGTGTGAGTCAGATTTTGAGAACTAGAATTCCAGGATGGATTAGGCAGGGGCATGGGGGAGGGGAGAGGGAGGAAGAGAGGTGAGGGACAGAATGTGTGTTGGTTCGTGGCCATCTATTTCCCCTGGTCAAGCACAAAGAGCAAGAGGCCATGACTCACGTTCTAGCCCAGGAGGGTGAGCACTGTGCATAGGTGCTGCACAAAAGAATCTCACTTTGCAGAGCCTATAAGGGGTCGTCAGACATATGATTTTGGGAAACTTTCTATTAGTTACAGTTTACTTGGAGTGAATAGCAACATGGAAAGAAGATGTAAGAACACCAAAAAGTTTCTAACTGAGAGATAACTGGCTAAGCCAACACAAAGATATTCTTCAGTTTTCTTATAGTTATAAAAATAATCATAGTATTTTAGGGCATTAATAGTAATACAAATATGAATGATATCATGTTGCCTTATATATTGTCTTAGTTCATTTGGGTCACTATAACAAAATATCATAAACTGTGTGTTTTAGAAACATCAGAAATTTATTGCTCACAGTCCTGGAGGCTGGGAAGTCCAAGACCAAGATGCCAACACATTTGGTTTCTGCTAAGGGTCTGCTTTCTGGTTCATAGATATGCCTTTTAGTCATGTTCTCACCTGGTGAAAGGCACAAGAGAGCTTTCTCAGGGTGCTTTTATAAGGGCTCTAATCCCATAATATATATGTATTTTATATATATATATGTATATGTGTATGTGTGTGTACATATATATGGTGTGCAACATGATTTTGGTATATTATTAATGTACATATATAGTGAAATGATTACTGTAGTGAAGAGTTCTAAATGAAGATTTTGCCATTGTGCAGCATTCCAGCATTTGAAATTAATGAAATGACTGACACAATTATTTGGTTTCAAACATATTTGTCCTAATCAGGGAAGAGATTAGTTTAAATGTCAATGCAAAAGATGTTAAGTCTCCAACATCCTTACTAATTAAAGATGCCTTTCTCAGATTTCTTACTCTATTAGCACCTTAAAAAGGTTCCAGACTTGATAAAACTCATTTCTTTTAATCTGGTGTAAAGAAAATGGCAACAGAATGTGAAAAAGAAATTTGGATTAATGTAATCAAATAAAGAAATTAATATTCTCATCAACTGTTACTTGTTCAAGAATAACTTACTGAATAATGATTTGAAGAAGACGATCAACTCCGCACATATAGAATTACTTTTTTTGGAGCATAAACAGAGAGAAAAGTACAACAGTAATATATTCTTTAGCAAATATGGATGATACACAGAGATTGAAGAATGGAATACACATTCTGGAAAATCAGAAGAAACTTAGAAATAAACTAAAATATTGGCAGTAGCTGGTGTTGGGATATGGGATGATTCTAGCTTTTATCTCCCTTCTATTATCATCTATTTACCAAATTTCTTTGTTCTCTACATTATGTTTATATTCTGTAAGACACAGATGTTTTCTTTGTAGGTATGACATCATGAATCTGCAGTACACTGAAGCTAATCGCTATGATTATGTACATGTCGGCACCTGGCATGAGGGAGTACTGAACATTGATGATTACAAAATCCAGATGAACAAGAGTGGGATGGTACGATCTGTGTGCAGTGAGCCTTGCCTAAAGGGTCAGATTAAGGTAAGCCACAAATGCATTCTTGGATGGTGACCATGAGGAGGTCTACAGCCTGGGCATTAGTAAGGAAAAACACAAAAACACAAGATATTTTTTTTAAAACAAGACTGTCCAGAAAGGGTGTGCCAGACTTCCTGTTTTTGCTCTTGTGTTTGGCTAAAAGTGAAACGACAAAGAAAGATTAGGAAACAGAGTAAGTAAACTATTAGAATACTTGAAATAGTCTTTATTTGAATAGCACTGATGGGCTGGGATCTTAAATACAATATAGGCCGCAAGGGGATGAATAATCAAATTAAAAATTGAAACAGAAGTAAACATGGAAACCAAAACCAATAATACTGCTTAGTCACAGTTCCAGCTATTGTTAAAGAAAGCAAAAGCTAAGCTGAACAATGCTAAATAAGCATATAACTAAAATACCAGAAGTTGAAACGAGGTAACATAGAAGCTCTGATTATCATTTTCCCTTGCTCCACCAAGCCCTTTGATTCTCCTGAAATTGGTATTTGTTTAGAACCAGGAGAGAGTCTCTACTTTCCAATTATTTTCAGCAGCCTTTTTTGGGGAATGAGTTGGGGCAAGTGTGTAACCATGACATTACTGTATATACAAAACTAGAGTAAATAAGCAACAAATATTAAGTCCTTGGCTGGATGTACCAGAGAGAATTCTCAGCGAAGAAGGCATGGAAGTGACACTCTGCTTCCCACGCTATTTAAAACCAAAGTGGATGATGCACTAGGAAATGGAGCATGGAGGAGCGATTGTGAGCTGGCATGGGTATGGATTAGATGACCTAATAGGTCTTTCCCATCTCTAATTTTCTGTGATTCATCTCAGGGAATAGACAGGCTATCACGTGAATGTCACACAGCACAGCTGAAACTGGAGGAGATCGTGTGTGAGGCTGTGGCACCCACTGTGCTGCCGGGCTGCTGTGACATTCTCTGCACACAGAGACACAGAGACACCTATACTGGGGAGATGCCATGAGAAGTGCATTTAGGGGTCTTTAGGGCAAGAATTTTTAATATGGAGGCTGGAAAAAGCCTTATCTCAACTGACTAAAGAAGGTGAGAAATTTGGAACCAGCGACAACTTTGGGCAGCTGAGAATATCTGTCTTAGTGGACTCAAACTCTCCGTGACTCCAACCACTTGGAGAAAGAAACAACCTTCTGAGATGAATCACCCTTGTTTTAAATATCATATGCCTTCTCTGCAGAATGTATATTAAAATTATTTGATACTTGTCATGACAACCAGCCAGTCAGAATGGACTCTATTCTAGTGCTCTGACAGCCTGCTGCAGGCCTCCTGCCACAGCCATGGAAAATCCTCAAGTTAGTGGATTGTAGGGAGATTTGGGCTCAGCTGTCCTACATGGTTGGGGTAGTAGGGGGCATTCAGGAGACATGAGACATGCTAGCTTCCAATGAGTGCACAAGTATTTCAGTAGTGTAAGAATGGCTCCATCCAAACCAGTATACATGGGCTGTCTGATAGTCCTGCTTTTCGCTAAGAATCTATTTCTGATCCCTGTCCAGATGGAATACTTCCACATGAAGCTGATTAGTGTTGTGGACTATGTCCTCTGAAATCCAGAGTCCCCAAACTGCTCCTTGCATTCTGGTTGCAACATCTTCATCTGTAGACTGAATCATACAGTGGGGAGAACACAAAAGCCCCGAGCTCACGAGCTTCTGCCACCCAAATGATGTCATATGTTTGTTCAGCTCAGGTCTCCGTTCCAGTGTGAATGTAACATTGAATTTGCTGTGTAGACAACCACTTTGAAATAGTTTGTGGATCTGCAAAGTTTGGTTTTGCAGGGTATAAGAAAAAAAAACCTGTCAGAAATAAACAAATTGTTCCAAGGATTCACTGTACTTCGTCTCCCTTTACAATTCGCTCCTGTTACTCTGACTGCTGGCAGTCCAAGAATGGTGCTCACACACCATGTGTATACCATTTGCATATTCCAGAAGAGATGCCTTTGCTCTCCCCAATTCAGAGGCAAGGTTGTCTGCATATATCTCTACACCTAGACATTGAAGTATTTCTGGCATCATGTTTGTGCTGCACCCATGCAGTGTTATCAAAGGAGATCCCAGACACCATTGCAGAGCCATTGCAGAGAACTCACTATAAATGCAAGCCTCTTGGGGGCCAATTTTAGAAATATTGTGTACCCTGCAGGAGGAAAATGTACCTGTTCTCAATAGCACCTGGAGTGGCAGTGAGGGGGGATGTTTGTTTCCCATCAGCACCTTGGGAGGTATGGAAACAAATGAAATTTGAATCCCATTTACCAAATAATGGCATGCACATTCTTAAATTACTAATTTGCTACCTACCAGGCCCAGGATGCATAGAGCCAGATCTCGGTAGCCACTGCAAAGATGGGGGAGAGAGGCAGCTTACAAGGTGATTATAGAACATGTACTTGTGTCAACTGGGAAATACAACTTTTAAAATAGGAGTGTTCCTTTTAAATATGAAATGCCATTTACCATGCTAAAATAATAATTTGATGTCATTTCTGTTAACCTGTAAAAATTTCTTATGATAGTTTTATAGTTAAAAGCCCAGTTTTCTTGTTGATGATTTTTAGATATATTAATATAGCTTATAAAGATACTGTCTTATGGAGCCAGAGAATGACTTTAGTCATACCATAAACACAGGTAAATAAGATAATACTTTTTATTGTTATATGTTACACTAGGGTCCAGTCAGGAAAACAAGAGCCCATGTCTGGTGGTTCCATAGGGGAAATTTAGTAGAAGAAACTGGTTATACAGGTGAAAAGGGGAATTGAGGCAGCACAAACATGAGCAACAGCAGGAATCCATTCCAATTCCACAGGCAGAGGGACCCAGGGAGAAGTCAGCTACTGCCTGAGATACCCCCTGAAGTGGGTGGGTGGGGGGCTCTTTTCTTCTTCTCTTCTGTCGCTCATTAGTTTTCTCTGTTTGGCCAAACCTATCCAGAAGACAGTTGGCAAGAGATCCTGGAAAATGCAGTTCACAAGTATCTTAGTTGAGGTTCCCTTGACCCTTAAACACTATGCAAAGCTCAAGTGCTAATGCAATATCGGGAGGTTCAGTCTCAGATAAACAAGAGTGAAGGGGAAGGGGGAGTGAGACATAGAAAAACAAGGGGAAAACAAAACAAAGTAAAACAAAACAAGGTGACATGTTATTGAGAAGGACCCTGCTTCCCCAAGTGGTCACTTGGCCACACAAAGATGTCTGGATGGGCTATTCAGACAGTTGGAGGAAGGAAGGGAAAGGAATGAATGCAGCCACACCATCCTATATTTTGCTTCCTGTTGTCAAAGTTTATGCTCACAGGGAGTTATATCATCTGATCCCTTTAGGCAAGTACTGGGGAGGCCACAGTCCATGTCCTGTTACACGGTGCTCCTTCCGATTCTGGAAGCAGTGTGAGGAATGAGAGCCCCGTGGGTTCCCTGTGGTCTGGTCTGGGCTCCTGCTGTGGTGAGCCCCATAGAGGCACTTAAGACAAGGAAGGGAGAAACAGCTGGAGATGCCAGAGGACAAAGCAACCACCTCAGGATGGGAGGTGCAGCAGTGTCGTGAACTCTCCAGTAGCTGGTAGCCAAAGGCCCAAGACACAGGTGAGGCCAAAGAGAGTCCGAGGCAGCACATGAAATATGGACAGTGTCATGCAGGCAAACAGCACGGGCCCGACACATGTGTTGGTTTCACACACCGAACATGCTGCTGTTTTCTTTGTTGTAGTGGAAGAAAGGGAAGGAATAAGAAGGGGTGGGAAGGTGACAGAGGGAAAGGAAGGAAGGAAGGAGCGGGGAGGGAGCAGAGACATGTACTAACATTTGTCAAGCATGTCCTTATGCAAGGACCGCAGCTGCTTTACAGACAGCATTGCAACTACTCCTTGAAACAACCCCTTTAAAGTAGGTATTATCACCCTCATTTTAAAGATGTGGGATCTGAGATCCAGAGGGATTAAATCACTTGCCCCCAAGCTCTCTCAGCTAGAAAGTGCCAAAGCTGGGCTTGGAGCCAACCCAAAGCTGTTATCATCCCACGGACACATGTTGTTCAACTATCTTTCATTCCGTGAACTGGCATATTTCCTACGAATGCAAATTTCAATGTCGAAGACTTATTTTTTCAATAGTTCACAATAAAATCATAAATAGTGATCAATGTTAAACATTCTGGGGGGGTAGAATCTAGAATGAAGGAAACAATACTTACAAAAGAGATTGTGAGAGTGTATTAGAGGCTGGGGCAGCCGCAGAGAAGCCAGGGGAAGGATCCTGCAGCTTGCTGTCACTGGCCTCCTGTTCTTTCTTCCTCCTTTCTCCTCCCCTTCTCTCTTCTCTGTCTTTTCTTCACTTAAGTTTGTCTTTGGATTCTTTTCTCCAAGATGGTGGTTTGGGATTGGGAGGTTGGGGTAGGAGAGTGGAGATGATCATTACTTTCATCCTCACCCAGCCAGTCACAGCAGAATTCTGGAGGAATTGGTGAATATGGAATGTATCATAAATACTTCCTTATTTACACATGCCCTATTGTCATACAGAAAAATGATATCTTATATATGTAGAACAAAGCCCTGTTACGCATATCTTACAAATTGTAGATTTCAGAATCGGGTTACCTATTTCCATTCATGTGATAAGACTTGTTTCATTTTATTTACTGGAATTTTCTATCAGAGAACTGAAAGTCTAGTTTCAAAAGGCATTAGAAGTGTGGCCCCCAGAAGACTGCTTAATTTAAACCTCTCGAGAGCCCTTTGCTCAGCCTTAGCCTCCTGTGTCACTGATTTTTCTACAGTTGAGCAAAGAGGCCAAACAACAGATTTGTTGAGTATCAAAGTTAAAGGGACATGATCATTCTCACTATGATCTAAGATATCCTCAAAGATGGAAAGAAGCTAAGGCAGTCCAATAGGAAACCATTTATATTTTCCTCTAATTAGAACTTCAAGTGTGCCTGGGTTTGTATTATGGGCATTATTAGTAATATATTATACCACTGGAGGAGTTTGTCTCTGGCTTTTCCTGTTGGTAGGTATAGCTATTTGAGAGAAGTTGCCAATGGAGAAAATTTATGATTTCTAATACTATCCTTTAAAAAAAATCATAATCACTAATATTCATTTTCACATTGACACATCACCTTTCAGTATAAGTCATTAATTAAAAAGTAGCCAAGTTGTTTTAGATCATGTATCTTCAAGGCTCTGCAGAGATTAGGGTTAGGTTTTCAGATTCCAGAACATTTGTCATCTTTAGAAACCTAAGATCATCCTTGTAAAGTGAACTGTTAAATAAGTCTTTCCTTAGTTTCCTTACTTTAATATCATTTTCCTTTTTGTCTGTTTATTTTCCTGCTCCTCAATGAGCTCTATGTATTTACAGTTATTTATTTAGCCCAATTTCAGCATTATTCTGTCACAGATTCTGTTTGTCTGGAAGATTGGATACTCATTCTTGACCAAAACTCTCAAACAATCAGTACCACCCTACCTTTCCTAATAATAAGAAAAGGGATGTGATAAGGATAAAATTGATACTCTAGAATATATGTATGTATGTGCATGTATGGGCATGAGTGTACATGAAAGTGTGTGTGTGTGTGTGTGTGTGTGTGTAAGTGTGTGTGTACTTCTACTGTTTCCTACCAATTCTTCCTGTTGCTTTATACAGAAATAGCTGCAGGAAATGGATATAACTTGAGTCCATGCTATCCAGCAGCAAAGTTGAAAAGAGAATGTGGGCACATTATAATCTTCCTACTGCAGGTCATAACACACCTGTCAGTATCACAATTTAATGTCCTCGGGTGGAAAAACAGCTTCAATAATGTGATAGAATATGAAACTTGTATTCTGTGAAATCAGCTAGATGAATTTTGAGAAGTGTTATCATTCCATTTATTTTGCAACGATGGACACATTGCAATATGTCCATCAAAATATAAAATAAGTAAAGGTACGCTATTACGCATTTCCTGGTAAGACCTACTACCTGATGAGGTAGTGCCCCTTTGATCTCAGTGCCTGTGATTGGAGGGTTGAGGAAATGGGAAACTCTAAAAGCACAGGGAAAATGGTGTTGTGAGTACAATCTCCCTTGTTTCCTCTCCCATCCTCCCTACTCTCACTGAATCCGAGTAGTTCCTCTGCTGATTTGCTTCTAGGTCACATTGTGGATCATGCTGGACTGACCATTGTAGTCTCAATTTTTCCATCTGCAGTTGCTCCAAGTTCAGAGTTCAAAGTGTGTCACTTTGTGGCTATATTTCTTTACACTTCTAGCTATTTTTATTTTTATAGGCTAGGCCATAGAATTTAGAAATAGTTTATTCTCCTCCAGTGCATGTGCTTCAAAATTTCCTGGATATGTTTGCTTCCCTCAATGGCAGTAGGAGGAAGAATTTTCTTGTGAATTTGATGGCAAGAGAATTGTTTTAGACTGAACTTGATCTCAAATTCTGCTATTATGGAAATAGTCATCATTTTCTGATTACTCCCTGGTTCACTCTGGCACGTCATTACCTGGCTCCACAACCCAGCTCTTCCAGCCCCACCTGGCTGTAGCTTTGGGAGATTTTTTTTTTTTTTTTGCCATTTTCTGCCTACAAACTGTGGACTATCTTTGAACACGTCTCATATCTGTAATGAATATTTTTATTCTTGTTCAATTATCTCCTTATTTTCTCATAACTTTGATCTAGTTAATAAAGACTTCCCCTTCTTTGCTCTCATTTTCAAACATAAAAGAAAATATTAAAGAATAGTACGATAGTCACCCATGTATCCACCGACTCCATTCAGAAATTGTCTTTTACCACGTTTCACGTTTCCTCTCTTCTCTCCCTCCATCCTTCCTTCCCTCTCTTTCTCTCTCTCTCTTCCCCGCTTTCTCTCCCTTTCTCTCTCTCCCCCGTGCCCTTTTTTGAACCACTTGAAAGTAAGGTACAAAGACCATGAAACTTCATACCTTAATACCTCAGCTTACATCTTCTAAGAATAAAGACAATTCTCACATAATCATGAAACCAGCTAAGAAAGTTAACAATAACATCCTCAGCCATAACTATTCCATCCACCCTAGCTTTCTTTTTTTGTGAATCAAACAAACTAACCATTTAAATTGTTTACAGTTAATGTAACCATTCTGGCAACCAGGGATACAGTGATTCTGTTCCTGCATTATGTAACATCTCCTCAGTTCCACAGCAGGATGGCAGGTTCTGAATATAAATTGCTCACAGCCATATCAAACAATCCTGTACCTGAGAAGCCTATAATTACATAGTGGGGATGTGATCTCCCCCACTACTAAAAATATTGGCTAAAATTTTGAAAAAAAAAAATAAAGCCAAAATATTATCTTCTGTATCTTACTGTGCACGTGAAAGAAAAATGAAATTACTGTAGTATATCTGAATGAGGAAGAAACTTTGCAAACATTGATCATAACAAAAAATTCTACTCAAGTATTAATATTATTAGTTTATCCACAAGCACTCTGAGTCATACCTATACCTTTATCTCTCCCATTTTGGCCATATCTGTGCTGGTTTCCTGGTTACTGAACTTTTTTGGTGATCACCTTAGCTTCAGACCCAGCCTATCTACCACTTTCAGGGACAGATCCCAGTGGGGACTGCTGTGAATCACAGGATATTGGGCAGAGCAAGGGCACAGCAGGGCTGACATGTCTTAGGTGGCAGTGGCAGAAACAGAGCCTATTTTACTTTTTAAAGTAAATGATTATGAAGTATAATGCACATATAGAAAAGTAGAGGAGAAAGGCAAAAGTAGGAATATGCAGGGAATAATATGCTCCCTATCCAGCCTTTGTTCTAGCTCTTCCCTCTGCCTGGAACACTGTTCCACCAGATATATTCAGGGCTTCTGCCCCTACCCTTCCTCAAATTTTTACTCAAATGGCGATGTCTTAGTGAGACCTGACCTGACCACTATATGCAAAATTCCAGGTGCCTTCCTACCAGGGTTGAGGGAAGTGAGGTATAGAGGGCATAGATTTTAAGAAGGTGGTCACTGTCAAGGCCATGCAAGTTCAGGTGAGGACTTGCACATCCCTGGGGGAGAATGTCTCTTTAGATTTGGTCCCTAGGTGCTTCCCTTGCCTCACCTCAGGCCCCGCCACGAGCCCTGTTTCCCTTTCTTGCTTTATTTTTCTCCAAAGGCTTTTCCTAGAATGACAGCTCCTCAAGCATGAGAATGCTTGCTTTTGTTTTGTTTATTGATTATTTCTGGCCTAGACATAGTGTCTGACACACTGTATGCACTCAAAGGCATATTGCGAATGAATGGATGGATGAATGGATGAGTGAAAGGATGAGTGAATCATTGAATGAATAGCTCTGCACAGGAATTTTGTTTCCCCTTTTAGCAGTATACTTAACATCTTATGTTAGATTTTAAGCTCTTTAACTTCAATGATCAAGTCTTTTCATTTATTTATCCCCAGGCATAGCACCTATCTGGCACAGTGGGCCACTAAAAAATGATTGATTAATTGAATATATATATACGCCAATCTCTGAGATGGAATTTTGGTTCTCAGAATAACCCCATCATCCTAGCAGCCACCGTTAACACTAGAAAGAACTTAGTTCTTGGAAATAACTAGAGATAACCTGACTGAGGCTTGCACAAGGTGTTGAGCTTCTTTACAGCTGTTTCTTCTTTTGCAAGATGTACGTAATTCACCCCAATCCTGGAGTAGTTGTGAAGGTTAGTGCAATCCTATGTAGAGTGCCTAGTACATAGCTAGGCTCAATGTATATCCATTTTTGTGATTATTTTATGTTCTTAACCCTTTTCATATTTTCTCTGTAATGAATTATGAAGTAGGAATTTTCTGACGTTGATATTTCTATTTAATTCTATGTGGCTCTCTTTAATTTTCTCTTATTGTTTTATTCCAGTTGAATTCTCTATTTCCGGTTCTTCTATTCATTTAATATTCTATATTATTTCCTTACTTTCTTCCACGTACATTATTGAGTAATAAATATGTGCCAAGAACAGTGCTAGGACTGTGAATGCAAAAGAAATTTAAACATGATCCCTTCTTTGCAGGAACTCATAGTGTAGCTGGGGAAAAACGTATCACCAATTGGAGACCATTGTTGCCCAAGCTCTCAGAGAGGGTGTGAGGTGCTGTGGGGGGACCGTGGAGCCAGCTCTTCTCTCTTACAGCTGATCCTCCTACACTTCTAATTAGGGTGGAACCAATTTCTTCATTATTTGTAACTTAAAAATTTATGTTTCCTTTTATTCAATTACTTTTCCACCATTATGTTCTCTTAATACTTTTGCTTTCTTTCATCCATTCTCTAAATAAAACCTGAATTTTAAAAAAATATTTTCAAGTACTTCAGAAATTTAGACATAGAGTAAATGCTTGATTTCTTATGGCGTAAATGCTTTAAGACTCACACAGTGTACGTATGGATATAAGTGAATCATAACATTGTGTATAGCAGCAAGTCCCCTAGTCTCACTAACAAACATAACACCATGTACACAGGCTGAATGAAGATCCTGCATCTTAAAAGGCCTTAGTCCTTCTAGGCAAGTTTCAATGAAATATCAAAACTTTTACCATGACTCAGAGCTATCATAAAAAATGTTTTAGTGTGACAAAAATTAAACAGTACTTTATTCATTTATTAAGTGTATACTTCATACAAAAGCAATATCAGTTACTATGATAAAAATAATGAAAACAACATTTGTGACCTTGGGGGAGATTAGAACATAAATAAGAGATAATACATAAGAATTAAAAAAAAAAAAGAACCTGTGTGTGAATGAAACATATCTACCACATATATGTGAAACAATTAGAGGACAAAAGTTAACCACATTATATTTTAATTATTAGAGAATTCCAATAAAGGTAATGTTTTGAAGGGCTCTCTGCTCCAGGAACACTTGCTAGAACATGTGACTTTTGTGTCTTGTCTTGAAAGTAGTGTTATAGATGGACTGATGGAGGAAAGATGACATTTTAAGTGTAAGGAAATATGCATTCTAGCCCAGAGGCTGCTCCTTCTTGTTTGGCAGACTTATGTATGAAATTAATAACAGACAAAGTTAGGTGCAGAAGCAAGGACTAAGGCCTAAGTGAATTCCTGACTAACAAGCTTATATTTCAAGGATATTTGAATAGGGAGACACTAAAGTTCTTTGAGTAGCCTAATTATATATTTTAAAAAGATTTAATTCAACTTTCATCCATTTGCTGTCTTCTGTGTGTTCTTGGTTTATTTCTGTACCTTGACCACAGTGTTCTGAAATCACTGAGAGTTGGCATGGTCCTTCCCCTTGAGGCACCCACAGCTCATTCAGATGATCTTGGCAGTTCTGTGTATGTTTCTCTGGAGTAAGAAAAAAATCACAAGCATGTTATTATATGATTAGCAGGCAAGGATGATAATTTAGGTGTAAAGTAAAAAAGTCTGAGTTTAGAGGGGTGGCTGTGAGATAGAAAAGAGAAATCCCATATTATAAGCACTGTATACTGCTACCCACACTTGGTAGCAGTATAAAGGAGTGACAAAAAATAATTGCATTTTAAGCATCTCCATTTTTCATAGAGTATTAAAGATATAAGTTAATTACTCATTCATTCATTATTCAGTCAGTCAAAAGCTAATGTTTAGTACTTTCTAGTATTTAACACAGAATCTACTTTCACCAGTATCGGCATAAGTAAATTTGCTTAGTGTTATCATCTTTTGAATTTGTTTAATTAATAGTACTAATTTTATAGGGATAGAAAAAAATAAAGCTGGCTGAGGTGACATGCAGTATTTGTAATGGCTCTTAGTGTACTGCTTATCCTAATTAAAATAAGAACGTTGTTTTTATTTACTAATTCAATTTTTCTCATGTCATATAAAAATATATCATTTGGAATTTAAACCTTCCATACCTATTCTGAGGATAAGTGTGAATTTTTTAAAAAAAGACTTAATTTGATTCTACTTTTAAAAGTTATTTGAGAGTAAAAGAAAAAAAAAGGAAAACCTTTTACATTTGCTGAAAATATTCTGTCATTTGATCTTTTTATGTCATTCTAAAATAGTGGTATAAATTTCAACCTGATCTGCAAGAAGACAATTTTATTTTCACGAATGCTAGGGTTTCTATTATTTTAAAGTATGACAATATTTATAGTTTAATTTCTGACTTTACCTGTGGGAATATTTGTTTATTTTTAACATGTTAGAGAGGAACTTCTGCTCCTAGACATGAGGGATTAACAGAGTCCAAACTTAGCCTTCTGCTATAAACAACAAGAAATCTTGATAAAATATATGAAACAACCTTGTTCAGACATTGGAAAACAGTACATGACCTTGATCTCATGGAAGTGAAGAGAAGTAAACAAAGTGAACCCTAAAATTACTCAGGCTTTCTGCCTTGGAGGCAATTTCCTGATTGTTGTTGAGTAAGAAAGAAGGCAAATAGAGCTTGGCCATCTTGTTAATTTAAGAAGACAGAATCAGAGTTTTGGAAGACCAAAGCACTTAGAATTTGCAGTGCAGAATAAAGGAGAAAAAAGATGGATCTATGCACAAAAAAAGTCCCAGAAGTTAGCATAAGAGTTTCCTTGTGCATTTGATTGAATATCAATCTGCATGTAAGCAGGGTGAAATTCTAAGAGTCCAGGTAAAGAAAAATTGCTAAGGAGTTGAGCCAGAAGTTGTCTCAGTTTCCACCAGCCAAAGTGGAGATATTTGTTGAATACACAAGGAATTAACTAAAGATTCTTGAACAATCACAACCTTAATAATGAGGCTAAACTATACCTAAATGAGAAACTATTTTAGACTTGTTCTAAAAGATTAAAAACAAAGCTCAAAAAGGAGGAAGCTGAGCCATAAGTAATATAACTGCCTTCGAGAACAAAGTCTGACAGAAAGAAAGAAAGAAAGAAAGAAAGAAAGAAAGAAAGAAAGAAAAAGAAAAGAGAAATCCAGCACTATATCCCTTAATGTACACAATGTCTAGCACCTGGTCAAAAATTTATAGACAAATGACAAAGTGGGAATGTGACACATTACCAGGAGGAAAACCAAGCAATAGAAGTAATTCCCAAAATTACATTGATGATGGAATTAGCAGTCAAGGACATTAAAACACCTATTGTAAATACATACTAAAAGATGTAATAGTAAACATAAATATACTGGGAAGAAATAGTAAAATATAAAAAAATCCAAAATGGAAATTATAGAGATGAAAAATAAAATATCTAAGAAAGAATATTTTAATAGATTGGATTAACAGCATATTAGACATTATAGAAATAAAGATCAGTGAACTCAAAAACGTGGCAATAGGAAATAGCCAAATGAAGCACAGAGACGAAAAAAAGCCCCCCAAAACTAAAAGAAATGAGCAAACTCTCAGTACTCTATATAGTAATATCAATGGATATATTATAAGCACAACCGCAGCTCCAAAAGGTTGGGAGAGAAAAGCAGATCAGGAAGAAAAAATACCTGAAGAAATAAAGGCTGTTAAATTTTCAAACGTAATGAAAATGTAAACCCAAATCCATAAAGAACAACAAATTCCAAGCAAGATAAACACAAAGAAGACATTATAATTAAATTGTTAAAAACTGCTGATAAAAAGAAAAATATTAATATCCAAAATAAAAGGCCCTTTACATACAAGAAAGAAAATAATTAGAATAAATTTCTCATCAGAAACTATATGAGAGGCAAGAAAGGAATAATATCATTAAAATTTTGAATGCAAAAAAAAATTTTAACCTAGAATTCTATTCCCTAGGATAATAAAATGACATAAAGCATGGAAAGAAAAAAAAATATACTGTCAACTTAAACTTTCAGACCAAGTGAAAATATTATTTTTTTGGAAAATTAAGGCATAATAAATTTTTTCCTTTATTTTGTCTTAATAAAGACTTTCTTAAACAAATAAAATCTGAGAGAAGTCATAGTCTCAGGCCAGCACTGCTGTAAATGTTAAAGAAAGTTCTTCAGAGAGATGAAAATTATAACAGATAGAAATTTGCGTTTATATAAATGAATGAAAAGAACCATAAATGGTAAATGTATGGGTAAATATAAAACACAATAATGTTTTTTCTTATTTTAAAA
Source organism: Propithecus coquereli (assembly GCF_000956105.1). Classification (NCBI taxonomy): domain Eukaryota; kingdom Metazoa; phylum Chordata; class Mammalia; order Primates; family Indriidae; genus Propithecus; species Propithecus coquereli. The sequence continues at coordinate 4,439,501 of NW_012150618.1, read as the reverse complement.
AGACAATTGACTATGTAAAGCAAAAATAATAACAATTTATTTACACATAAAACATGTGTAAGTAAAATGTATTACAACAATAATCCAAAGGTTGAGAGGGTCAAATGGCAGGATACTGAGTAGGGTTCTTACATTATACATAAAGTAGTACAATATTATTTGAATACAGACTGTGGCAAGTTAGTGGTGTACGTCATCAACCACAGAGCTACAACTAAAACAAAACAAGGAGGTTTAGCTAGTAAGTCACTATGGGGGATAAAATGGAATGCTAAGAAGGAAGGCAGAAAAACAGGAAAAAGTAAATAAAGAACAGATGGGACAGACAGAAAAAAAAATGAGGAAATGATTTATTTGTATCCAACCATACCAATTATTATAGTAAATGTAAATGTACTAAACAACAAAAGGCAGAAATTGCCAGACTGGAGATAAAAGCAAGACCTAATTGTGTGCTGTCTGCAAGAAATTCACTTTAATACTGTGTGCGAAAGTGTTTACCAAATGAATTCAAAGTGGGAAAAGCTTAAATTGCTAAGATAATAAGCAACTCTTCAGTGATTTTTGGATTAGTAATTTTTCTTCCAACAATTGATGTGATCCTTTGAATTCACTAGAGCAAATCAGGACAATACTTGGTTATACTTTCTTAGCTATCACTCTGTTTTTAATCTATATAAAGCTGCTCATGAATGAAATTGTCTATAATTTGATTTTTCATAATTATAACAAAAATTTAATAATTCCTGTTTTTATGAATTATTAAGGTTTTATTACATAGGAATTTTGTGATTAAACATTACTTGCTTTATCAGAGAAGAAAAATATATAATTTTTATTTTCGAGAATAATAAATACTGGCATGTAAATAAGGACAAAATTAAACTGTTTCATTTTTTAACTCTGCTGTTAATTCTATCCATAAAAGAAATTATTATTGAAAAGTAGCTGTGGATTCCAAATCCAGCATGGAATAAATTGACATTTACATCTGTAATCTAAGATAAATCAAATATATTCCAATCTACTTTTTTAAGGTTCCTCAGCATATAGGGTTTTTTCCAAAGGTCCTTCTTTTTTTCTTTAATCATAGTATGAAAACAAGTCCTCATCTAAAATAGAAACTTTTCTGGAGAAACCATCTTGAAGACATATGAAATGTCCCTATGTTACAGGTCATAAGGAAAGGAGAAGTGAGCTGCTGCTGGATTTGCACGGCCTGCAAAGAGAATGAGTATGTACAAGATGAGTTCACTTGCAAAGCTTGTGACCTGGGGTGGTGGCCCAATGCAGATCTAACAGGTAAGAGCTGTCTCACTTGTAAAACTTATCTCTGACTATTGGCCTTTCAAATGTACCCATTGTTTAAGTGAGAACAATTATTAGTTCATGTCTATTCAATATTAATTTACAGCGTACATTCTTTAATGCTCATGTCAAAGAGGATTCACAAACCTCTTATAAGTTTTCTGTAATCTATGTTGAAAAGGAAATTCATTTAAATCTAAATAAAATTGAATTGATGTGTGGTAGGATATTCTTTTATAGGGTTTCCTATTTTTCTTTTTTTGGAATTATTATATATTTGAAGGTATTTCTAGCCACTTGAATTTATATTTGCAAACATTTCTTGAACATCTGCTATGCAAGAGACACTATTGTAGGCCCCAAAAGTACACAAGTAAATGAAACCAGTCCCAGCTTTTATTTTTCTTAAAATCTATCAGAGAAGAAGCATGTGGAAAAATATAACATAATTATTAATATCATAGAGATATTTATAAAGTGCTATAAAATTTGTTAAGCAGATAAAGAATTGAAAGGAATTCTAGACGGAAAGTAGAACGTGGGAAACATGAAAGTTTATAACACATTTGGGGAAACCACAGAACAAGAATGTAGGGTTGGTCCATAGACACAAACGCCCAGTAAAGCAGTGGTCGGAGATGAGACTGGACAAGGACGCTGGCAGTGGACGGCAGAGTTCTGTGTGACATTCTTCTACATGTTTGGACTTTGTCTTAATTACAGGAGAACCACTGAGGGTTTTTTTTTTCTCTCTTTTTTTTTTATTTCAGCATATTATGGGGGTACAGATGTTTAGGTTACGTATGTTGCCCTTGCCCCCTCCACCCCCCTAAGTCCGAGTTTCAAACATGTCCATCCTTCTGGTGGTGCGCATTGCATTCTTTGTGTATGCGTACACCCGTCCTCTCCTCCCTCCTCCCCCTCCCATTCCCCCTCCCCCCTGCCCAACATTTTTTTTTTTTTATTACAGCATATTACTGGGGTACAAATGTTTAGGTTACATATATTGTCATTTCTCCATCTGAGTCAGAGTTTCAATTGTATCCATCCGCAAGACGGGGCGCACCGCACCCATTAGTTGTGAATATACCCTACCCTCCTCCCCTCTCCTACCTACCAGACACCCGATGAATGTTACTACTGTATGTGCACATAAGTATTGATCAGTTAATACCAATTTGATGGTGAGTACCTGTGGTGCTTGTTTTCCATTCTTGTGATACTTCACTTGGTAGAATGGGCTCCAGCTCTATCCAGGATAATACAAGACAACCCAGGTGCCCATCAATACATGAGTGGATTAATAAAATGTGGTATATGTATACCATGAAGTACTTACTCAGCCACAAAAAACAATGGTGATCTAGCACCGCTGAGGGGTTTTAAAGCAGTGAATGATGTCATATCCATGTTTCTGAAGGATGCCCCTGGTGGTGGTATGGAGTGTACACAGCCTAGCAAGAAACAAATCAGGAAGCTGTCACAGCAGTCCAAGTTCAAAGCGTATGGACTAAGGCAGCTGTTGTAGGAATGAAGAGGAATAAATGAAAGCAAGAGATGGATCAGTAGTAAAACCAACGGGAGTTTATACATTTCCTAAGAGCAATGTTCATATATGTGAATTTTATTTTTCATAGACCCTGGTATGAGCTCACACATGAGAGGTGTTTACCAAATGTTTTTCATCAATTTTAAGAGTCATAGAGCCACGGAGGCTTTGTCATCTGAATACTTAGAGACTTTGGCACGTGAAGAATCTAGCCCCTCATCTTAGAAAAAGGAAGCTGAGGCCAGAGAGGTGAAATGGTGTGCACAAAGTCAGGCAACTAATCGTTAGAAGCAGAACCTAGTTCACTAACTCCTGATTTCATGCCTGCCTGGGTGCTGTTGAAAATCACCAGAGATTATTGTAACATTCTTGATGGCTGGTCCCTTTTTTTACTTTCTTCCAAATAAGAATATGAGACTAAGAAATCATGCAGTTTATTCAAAGCACATGAAAAATGGCTGGGTGGTAGAACTAGGTCACGTAACTAAAATTATTCTTATTAAGTGCCAGTACCTTGAAAAATGTTAATTCTGTTAGAAAAAAAAATTAAAGTAAAATGAGTATCAGAAAGCTTTTAGAAATCACCTAGCACAAAGACCCTTTTTAAAGAAAAGAAATGTAGATCAGAATATGATATTTTTGAAGGTACAAACTGCATCTTACTCATCTTTTTATTCTCTAACTAAAAACTGGTTTTCGAACTTTCATGTGCCTAGAAATTACCCAGGAATTACCCACCTCCAGAGATTCTCCTTTGCTAGTTCTGGGGTGGGACCAAGCAGAGCCTGATGCATTTAGTCAGTGTCCCACCCATGGAGAAACGCTGCTCTCTGGCACTAACCTGATAACCTTGATCATAATAACTACCTAATCCATGCTTGTTAAATTGAGAGAATTAAGAAGAAGAAGGGATTCAGTCAGGTTCATCGAGGTCAATGCAGTTGGTTAATAGAAAAATTACAATGAGATCCAGGAGCATTTGTCCCCCTAATGCTCTCTCACCCTGCCATTTATCCCATGGTGGCAAGCAGTAGACTGGCTTGGAAAAGCTTTTCCAACCTCCTTCTGGACTTCAGCCTCCCAGCCCACTCACTTTGTCTCTCTTCAATCTTTATCCTCCTTCTCAGTGTGTGTTTCCTGCCAAGCATCTTTTTCTTACACAAGCAGGCCCCCTTAGATCACCATTGTGTTCGAGAGTTGAGTTGACTTCATAGTCATTTCTCTCATCTATTTGACTGAGATCACAGCGGACTAGAAAGAGGCTTACAGACAAAAGTGACCTCTTTAATAGGTTGATCCCAGAAGTCAGAAGTCCTGGCTTTGAGGTTCAAAAGTTTTTCTCTTGTCTACATTCTTTTGAGCTTCCTCAAACTTTTCCTGCTACTCTATTTTCACTTCAATTAGGGCTTATCTCATACATGAAAAAGAATTTCTATTCTATTTGAAAACATTAAAATACAAAAAGATATAATATGCTGTGATAATGAACCAAAAGTCATATATTTTATTCCCTGGAGTTCTTCCACTGAGGGATTATTGTATATTGTCTTCCCACTGCCAAATGATCACTCCATTTATTAAAGTTCTTTAATTTGGCAAAGTATAAAAAAACTCCTTGAATATAAATAGATGAATATTAATACAATTATCTTTTTAAAGATTTAATATACTATGATCTATCATGTGCCTAAAAGTCACTTTAACATTCAAATGAGTTGAGCCAGGCAGCAGCTGAGACTCTGACGTTAGCTAATAATGACAGGTAAGCAGCTACCCTTATCAAATGCAAACCTTATCTTTGAGGTCTTTCAGAATATACACTTCTCATACTAATTTATATTTACATTTTAATGACACCTATTGTTTCTGCATTCCTTCTAGTCGCATACATGAATGGAAAATGAGGTCACATTTGCCACTTACTTGGTGCCATGTCAAGCACAGAGCAAGGCCACAGTACATGGCAATGTGGTGTTGGTGTTGCCATGGTAGCGGTAGTTGTGAAAAGAGAAAACACACAAGCATAGAATACCAAAAATCAGTAAAAATTCTTAGAAAAGCAAGTGCATTGCCTTTAAGTAGGTATTTGGTTTTATGTTTTTTTTCACTGAATTTTAGTAAAAATGAAAAATGCCTTCTTCTTTGAAAAAGTTTATTTTGCTGAATTAAAATATACTTTTTACTTTTAATAGTGTATTAAAATATACCTAGAATCACTTTAACAGATAGTTACTTTTTATATACACTCCAAAGATTCTAATATTAATGAATAAAAACTAGCTTGTAAGTAATTTTTAAATTTACATTAAAATGTGTTGTTTTTTGGCTATGAAGAAAAACTGGTGTATTTCTTAGAGGAAGTGTTTTTTGAAGGTGTTAATAAGCTTCTTATATTTTCTTCTTGTGAAATTGCACATTTTAATTCAGCATTTAAATTTCATACTTTATTTCTTATGATGCAAAAACAGGGATCTCTTCTGCCATGATACATAGCTTGACAGTAGTTTAACAATTCACAGACCAATTATATGTTATCCAAAGCTAGGTATTTCTTATAAAAAGTCAAATAGCGTAAGAGGATTCCTTAGGAAGACAGACTACATTAATTTTTTCGTACAAAAGAAAGCACTCATATTTAATAGAAATTAACTAATTTTAACCATTTTTCTCCATCCCAACAGTTGCCCCAATCTCTCACACTACGGTATAGTAATTTATTTAATTCTATACTACACACTACCACCTGTTTTGTGCCAGACATTTTTTTTGAGAAAATAGGGATATACAGGTGAATGAAGCAAAGTCTGTATCCTGAGAGAAGAGCTTCATATGAAACTAGATATATAAATAGTCAATTATAAGTCCCACAATAGGTATATGTGTAAAATGTCATATAAATGCAGAGAAAGTAGCAATTATTTTTCCCTAGGAAGAGAAAAGCCTTCGCAGATGAGAGGACATTGAATTAGAATTAAAATTTCACTCTATAGAATTGTATTGAGTTATAATAGAATTATCATTGATATTAATGTAACAACATTAAGGAAGTTTTATATGATTATGCAATAGTATTGTAAATGTTATGAATTGTCCCAAGACACACTGGATAAAATAATTTTTGTCTTTCTTTATTTCTTGATTCATATTGAATTTGACTTGATCTCATTGGAAAAAATTATGATGTTAAATTTTAGCCTCCTCCAATATATTTGGATCTTACAAGCATCCCCATATTTGGTTCAAAAATTATCAGTAGCCCCTAGTCTTCAGATCAGTGTTATCAGCACTTTTCTTTGATTTTGCTCAGTAATTTGTAGTTTGCTTGAAGGAAACTGACTCATCTGACAGCTCTGAGTTTTCAAGGGTAACTCTAACCATGGACATGTGCCAGGTCCTCAAGTTCTCAGGGCCTCAGATACAGTTACACAACTCCCAAGGCGTTTTCTCCTTTTGAATTCTGGGGGTCAGGTAGACACTACTCGCCACTGGCTGAAGGCAGTCCCCACCCTTTCTAGTCTTGGGATACACAAACACACCTGGGGGTGGGATAAATCTTTTTAAACTTCAAAGCAGGACAAAAAAACCACACATTGTAATTCATATGTGGGCAATATGGACATTGTAGCTAATTCCCTCGAGATGGCAAAGCCAATGCTTTTCAAATTTAGGATGTCAAGAGAGAGAGAGAGAGGAAGAAAGGAAGTAAAGAAGGAAGGAAGGAAGGGAGGGAGGAGAAAGAAACTGCAACTTTTAAGAAGCATATTAAAAATGTAAATTATCAGTTCCAATCTCCAGGGGATTCTGTTTTGGGTGGTTCTGGATTGACTTTGAAGAGCCTGGTTTCCACATACGAAAAAAAAAAAAAAATCCATAATCTTCCCAAGAGGTAAAGCAATCATAGTGGAGTTGAAAGTATGTTTCTGGGTGTTGTCATGACAAACTGCTACTATTAACACAAGAATACTTATATTCCCTTTTAGCATAAGAACATTTTTCTTCATTTGTATATGGTATACTGTATAAGATAAAGTTATAGCTAGACTTAGACAACTTTATGATTATCTGCGAAGTTGCTGTAGCATCTGTCTTTGACTTTTGGCCACATTACTGGAACTTGGATTTATGATACACAGTTTAATATTTGAAACTCCATTGGTGACAACCAAATCCAGTTAACTTACTGATAGATTTCACCTGGCGTAGCTGATTAGACAGCCTGACTTGGCTACGTGACTTGACGGTGATAAAAGACTCCACTGGGAACTTCTGTCTTAGCTGACTCAAAGCCAATATTGTCGTACAGATCTTGGTAGTTCAATTCACAGATGAAGTATGTCCATGTGTAAATAAGGACCTAGAAAGCTTGCATCTTGATATCCCTTGGTCCCGTGGTGCTGACCTGCTCTTTCTCTCACTGTATTATACCTATTACCTTTAAATAAAATTATGGCATTAGTGTCTTCTACGAGTCTTCTGAATCTTTTCAAATATCTGAACTCATGAAGTCTCTGAATATGCACAGAGTACCATTAGAAACATCAGTGTAACATACCTTTGTACTATTTCTTAAATTATCTTTACTAACAATAGCTTGATATAACCGAATTATTGAGTTACAGTGATGATTGTCTCTAATAACATCTAGGCGCAGGAAAATTCCTATTACTAGCAAGGAAAACAGTAAAGACAAACTCAAATTTGTACAATTTAGAATCAGTAAAAAAAGAAACATGAATAAGCAAGAGTATACAAAGGAGTGTATGATATACAGAAGGATCTTCTTACGATGATCTTGCACAGAAAATCATTGTATTGTCATCAGCGTGCTCCAAGTTTCTCAGGTTAGCAATCAACTTCCATGACCTTTCTGTTTCTGGAGACTTACTGTAGAACCTCATTTTGAAATCACTAATGGATATAATCATCAGTAATACTAAGCTTTTGGTTCATTTTTTCAGGGGATTGGGAATGATGAAGAAGACATCCTTGCACAGTTTAAATTCATGCATAAATGTTCCAGTGAAAATGTCACCATATCACTGGATTCTTAAATTGGAAAATTCCAGCTAAGAAATAACAATTTAATCATATTTTAGCCATTGTGAAGATTGTGGCCTTTCCACAATGAGTGCTTCAACCAATTGAGAAAATAAACACACTATTTGAACTGGTACATATTCACAAATTATAGAGGGAAACAATCCATTTGGACATGTTCAAAGGATTCTTTTTTTTTATTTATTTCAGGGTATTATGAGGGTACAAACATTATGGTTGCACTTTATGTCTTTGCCTCACCCGAGCGAGGGTTAAAGGCATGCCCTTCCCCCCTACAATGCTCCCCATGTCCTTTAGTTGTGGGTTTACCCCCGCAATCAGGAAACTATCATTAGAGCGAATAGATAGCCCACAGAATGGGAGAAAATATTTGCTCTCTTACACATCTGATAAAGGGCTGATAACCAGAATCTATCTGGAACTCAAAAAAATCAACAAGAAAAAATCAAACAACCCCATCAACAAATGGGCAAAGGAAATGAACAGAAACTTTTCAAAAGAAGACAGAATAATGGCCAGCAAACATATAAAAAAAGGCTCAACATCTCTAATCATTAGAGAAATGCAAATCAAAACCACAATGAGATATCACCTAACCCCAGTGAGATTGGCTTCTATCAAAAAATCCCAAAACAACAAATGCGGGCAAGGATGTGGAGAGACAGGAACACTCTTACACTGCTGGTGGGACGGCAAATTAGTGCAACCTCTGTGGAAAAGAATTTGGAGATACCTCAAAGAGCTAAAAATAGAAATACCATTTGATCCAGCAATAGTACTGTTAGGCAACTACCCAAAAAAACACAAAACATTCTACGATAAAGACATCTGCACCCAAATGTTTATGGCAGCACAATTCACTATTGCAAGGATGTGGAAACAACAAGTGCCCATCAATCCATGAGTGGATTATTAAAATTTGGTATATGTTTACAATGGAATATTACTCAAAGGATTCTTTTGCAATTTTATCAGTCAGTGCCCCACCTTCACAATTTTTACAGATTGATTTAATTACAAATGAAGCATAAATTGGTCACATCTTCTGCTATCCTGGACGTGTTTTCTCATTAGTATTTAACTTGGTGACAAATTCTTCTCTCCTGGAATTATTAATTTCATTTTCTCATGAGGATTTTATCCATTGTTCATTGGATATTTTATCTGGTGCTACCAGATGGCCATTCTGGTTTTGCCAATATTATCTTCATGGATCTTACAACATGATCATTTTAGAAGTTTTTTCAGAATATTTTCTGGCCCGATTTTGAATACTTGAACTTCTCCAAGGATTTTTTATAATTAATAAATTATTTTTTGTTGTTTTATATGAGACCCTTTGGTAAAGACTTTTAGTCAGGGCAGACTGTTCAGCACGGTCATCCCGAAAATATTTAAATTATATTTCTAAAGTATTTTTATAGTATCTATACTTTTTATAGAGACTCTTCTACTGTGAGTCTCAACCTTTATGATAGCAATCATCAAATTATTAAAATTATTGTTTATTTTCAAAGAATATCTGAAGACTTTTTAAAACATGTATTTACATCATATTAAATAATTAATTATTCTGTAAACATACCAGCTATTAGTTTATTTATCTGTTCCTTTATTTTAGCAATTTGATGTACCATGGAGAAGGCCATGAAAGAAATATTTAGGTTGAAGTAAAGTGCTGGATTTTATAACACTCACTGTTTATTGCTATCAAGCCTAACTTCCCTTTTCTTTTCTTTTTTTTTTTTTTTTTTTGAGACAGAGTCTCACTCTATTGCCTGGGCTAGAGTGCCATGGCATCAGCCTAGCTCACAGCAACCTCAAACTCCTGGGCTCAAGCAATCCTTCTGCCTCAGCCTCCCAAGTAACTGGGACTATAGGCATGTGCCACCATGCCTGGCTAGTTTTTTCCTATATACATTTTTAGTTGTCCGGCTAATTTCTTTCTACTTTTAGTAGAGACGGGTTCTCGCTCTTGCTCAGGCTAGTCTCGAACTCCTGAGCTCAAACGATCTTCCTGCCTCAGCCTCCCAGAGTGCTAGGATTACAGGTGTGAGCCACCGCTCCCAGCCTCCCTTTTCATTTTTATTACAAGACCCATAGTAAAACAATATTAAGTCAAAAGTTAGTACTGGAATCTTCAACATTATATGCTGTGCTGGGACACTTTTGCATGACATAAAGACAATTCTAAGATTCTCTTTCATTGATTAAGATTTATAAAGTTGCTGTATGATGAGTATTACATCAGTGGATGGTAACATGGGAAGAAGTAGCAATAATGCATAAGTAGTTAATTAACTAGTACATGATGTTGGACAGCTCCTGTTAGTAACAGATTTATTACATATGGTAACATTAGATTTAAAGACCTAGTACAAGAACTAAAGGTGTTTTGACTAATTCAGTTTATTTTGCAGTTGCCCTTAGGCACAGAGTGTAAGCATTAGCTATTGAATTATGTTTGGATTTAATAGGCTAATTGGTTATCCATTTCTGTATTAAAAATTATTCCAGAACTTAGTAGCTTAAAGCAACACACATTTATTATTTCACATTTTCCTTTGGCACAGTTTAGCTGGGTCTTCTGGTTCATGATCTTTTTTGTCACAAGTCTGGGGTGGTGTCTAATCTAACAGCTTGAAGGGGGAGGGGTATACTTCGAAATTCATTTATGTGATTGTTGGCAGATTATAATCCTTAAAGCTTGTTGGACTGAGGACCTCAGTGTTTTGCAGGTGGTTAAATGGGGACTGCCTTCAATTCTTTGTCATGTGGACTTCGGCAACATATCAGGTTGTTTCATCAGAGCCAGAAAGAGAGAGTTTGCTAGTCAGATGGAAATCATTACCTTATGGAACCTAATCTTGAAAGTGGCATCCCGTAAATTTTGCTATATTCTACAGACTAGAAGAAAGTCACAGACCCTGTGCATACTCAAGGGGAGGGGATCATACAAGGGCATAAATACAAGGAGGTGGGGATCGCTGTAGGCCATCTTAGAAGCTGCCTACCACAATGGACAATGGTTCTTCCACAGTGCCATGCTGTTAAGTTAATCCACCTAGAGCACAGTGTAACCTTTTTACATTAGGTCATTAAATATGAAACGTCCAATTTTTAATCAAAAGTTTAGTTTATTATATCTCAAACACAAATCAGTAAAATTAATCAAAGTATGTGCCTAAACTATCAACACAGTTTTGCCATCTTAATGGTAGCTTGCTTTTACCGGCAGCAAAGAAGCCTGGAGAGTGAGTGGTGACGAAATCACAAAAGGCGTTTTCCACAGGTTGTTGAAAATTGAATATTTATTTTTCCTTGCAATAAGTGGTCCAGAGCCTGGAAGAAGTGGTAGTCAGTTGGTGCAAGGTCTGATGAATACAGTGGCTGACTGAGAGTTTCCAAGTCCCACTTCTGTAGTTTGAGCAGCGTTGTTTTCTGGGATATGTGGTCTCACAAAAGGATTGTCTCTGTTGATCAATCTTGGCTGCTTAATTGCAAGCATCCTTATCCTTATGTCATCCAGTTGGTTGCAGTAGACATCATTGTAATCGATTGAACAGGTTTCATGAAGCTGTAGTGAATAATACCAGCTCTGGGGACCACCAGACACCATTAGCTTTTTTTGATGAATATTCAGTTTTGGACTGTGTTTTGGCACTTCATCTTTATCCAACCATTGTGCTGAACACTTGTGATTGTCAAAAAGAATCCTTTTTCATCACATGTAACAACACAGTGTAGAAATGTTTTGCCTTTATGTTGTGACAGCAAAGAAAGGCAAGCTTTGAGATGATTTCTCTTCTGATGCTTGTTTAATTCCTGCGGTACCCATCTATTTAGCTTCTTACCTTGCCCATTTGTTTCAAATGGTCCAATATTATTGGAATAGTAACGTCAAACCTTGCTGCTAATTTGCTCATAGGTTGAGATGGATTTGCTTCCACTACAGCTTTCAGCTCATCATTATCCACCTTGGTCTCAGGTCACCCACATGGCTCATTTTCAAGATTAAGATCACCAAGAATCAAACTTTTCAAACCATCGATGTATTGTGTGTTCATTAGCCACATCCTTCCCAAACACTTTGTTGATATTTTGAGCTGTCTGCAGTGCATTAGTTCCACAATGGAACTCATATTAAAAAATAACACGAATCTTTGACTTATCCATGGTTTCACAAAAATTGCTCTAAAAAAATTTTCAGAGAAAAATCACAAGCCAAAATGTGAGTTTGAAAGAAAGAGGATGTACCTTTGCAATAAAAAAACAAAACAAAACAAAACGAACAAAAAAATCCAGGAAGTGTCAAAGTGTAATGTCACAGATATCAACTATCAAACTTAGTACTTAAAGAAATCAGGCATTCCACACTTAATAACCTAACATTTATACAAAAAGAAGGAGTCATGATAATCTAGGTATCTATGATGATCTGTTCCAATCATCAAGAACATTGATATGCTGTGTTAAATCCATCTTCATAGTTCTCTGGAGTCTTTTGTCCTTAGGGATTCTGTGACAAAAGCTATTTCTTAGATAATTTCTTGAATTATATTTAACGTAGATATTTTGATGTTTAGAGCAGCTATAATTTGATCATGTGTTGGAACTATAATACATGTCTGGAAGTAGAGCCTACCTATGAAATTTGTGGGATTTGTGTCACAGAGAATAAAGAAGTATTCTTCCAATAATAATCTCAGCTATAGGTTGGAACATAGGATTGTCTTTATTATTTGAGTGGTCTTATTAAATCAAGGTTCCTGATTTTTTATTAATAATTCAATTATTGGTAGACATAAAGGCACCCATACCAATATGAGAGAGATATTACTTCCCTTGGGATTTCAGACAAAGGACAGGGAATTCCTGGATGCCAATGTCTGCCTTGGAGTTAAGTCATTGGAAAGATTTTGGGTAGTTGTCCAAGTTTTAGCCAATGTTTTTAAGCGACACTTCTCCTTTAGTATGTACAGGTTATCTTTTTGATAGGCTCCTATATCATAGAGACTAGAGACCATTTTATTTGGTTTACCTAAAGATCCACAATTATATTGATTTCTAGCTTATTTACCTTTTAAGTCTATTAGAAAATGTCTAGCCACATATCAGATATTTTATAAATTGGAAATTTTACATTTTAATTTTGTTTTTCTATTGATTGCACTTATTCAGGATGTCTAAGACCATTTGCAGAGGAAAAGATATGGTCCTCTTTAAGTCATTTGTTGAGTCTACCCCATCACTATTTGAACATTTCCCAAAGTTTATCTTTCATCTTTATTTAGTTTATAACTTTGAATATTTATTAAAAGGAAACCTGAAAGTGCCTTATGTAATGCATTTTCTATTTTTGGTTTTTCAATTTTGCATGACTGAGTTATTTAAATCTTATCTTTTCTACTCTGCTGCTTTTCAACACTTTTCTTCATGAGAGGCTAGCAATTAATTGAATTAATTGGGACATATTTGTAGTATGAATAATAAGTATCTAGTAAAAATCCTCAATTCTATAACAAATATTTTTCCCTATCTCCCTGAAGTTTTAAAAAATCTTCAATTATAGCTCTTAATTTGGTTCTAGAGCAGGGTTTTATTAGATACAACTTCTACAGATCTGACTTATGTTCTAGAAATTTTAAAATGTGACATTCATTTCTAATAAAAACTCTGAGGATAGAGTAGCTCATTTAGGAAGCCAAATAAAATTGCATAGAAAAAGAAGGAAATGCAAAGAGGGTAGCTTTCAGAAGATTACAAAGGCCTTGACAAAAACTCTCTCTGAATTTTATTTTATTTTTCAGTATGCCAGCAAAAGGAACTGACTATTGACTATTTGATATTTTATCTCCTAATTTGTCTAGATCTCCTTTTTTTATTTCAGCATATTATGGGGGTACAGATGTTTAGGTTACGTATATTGCCCTTGTCCCCCCTACCCCCAAGTACGAGCTGCAAGTGTGTCCTTTTAAACATTTTAATTTATTGATTTTTGTCATATCAAATGTCCCCATATGGCCATTGTTATTCTAAATATCTATCTATCATCTATCTGCTATCTATCTATCTATCTATCTATCTATCTATCTATCTATCTATCATCTATGTATTATCTATCTGGCCTTTACCAGGGAAACAAAAAATGTAGGATTAAAGTGTAGCCTTATATGGGAAGCAGGAGTTCTTCCAGAAAACTATTGAGACTTAGACACAGTCTCAATTTCTGATATACAAGAAGAGATGCCAGTAATGTCAGTTAAGAGTCTGTGGTTGTGAATAATGTTTTAGATTCCCAAAGCAAACAGGGTGTAGAAAGGCATCGCACAATCACTAAACAAAGTGATCTTTCATAATTGCCAATGTAGGAAGTACTCTTGTAAAGACTTTTTAAGGGACTTGAAGCTAAGAATGATCAATCACTTTTTATAAATCGGTCATCAGTTTAATGATCTCCAAACACTAGCACCCAGAGCCAGCTTGGATTGGACACTTCCCAGGCCTGTGCTTCCATCTGATCTCTATGGACCAGCCCTTACACATTCAACAGAAAATATGACTGAAAACAAAACAAAAAACACACGAAGTGAGACTTTGTGTATATAGGCAAACAATAGCAAAAGCAAATAAAACAGGAGGGGAATAAGAAGATATGGAAAAAATTATTCATCAGATTTGTGTATCTCTAAAGTAAAATTTTTGTGGACATTATAAGAAGCTTATGTCTAATTACCAAATCGCACACATCAAAACCAAAGATTGAATTACTCAATGTAACAATATATGTGTAATTTCCTTGCACGAAGACCCAGGTTTAATGGCCTTATATAAAGGCCTACAAATCTTAGGATAACCAAATAAATTAAGCAACAAGAGTTCAGTAAAATTGCCAGAGCTAGAACATTGTTGAGACTGACTCTTACATGGCAGTACGTGGGAAGGACAGAGTTTGGGGATGAAGGGCCCACAAGTGAACCTGTTGGTCAGAACATCTCCTGGAATGTTGCCAAATAAGGGCATTCAAAATGATCTTGGTGAAATCTTTAGAAATACAAAAGATGATAAGACTAAATACACAAAATTTTAGAAAGAAATGCAAAAGCTGAATTTATTGCTTATTATAGTAAAGGATAGCTATGCTAGTCAGATAAATTTTCTCTGAGCAGAAAAGACTGCTCATGTTATATGAGGCTTTTGGAAAGTGTAGCGTTCCAGAATTATGCAATTTTTGGAGCATGAGCTGGTTGACATCATCTGTAGAAATGTAATTACTCATGTGAGACTGTTGTTGATTGGATGACACTCATTTATTGAAGCGATTCTGTCCCTGTCTCAGAAGCAAGGGTTGACACTCTGTGGTTGACATGCAAAAACATGTTCATTGACACAAGTTGTTGATTGACTGAACATGTTTAAGATAGGTTCTGGTGGTTCTTTGTTGCCATGGCTACAGAACAATGAGTCTTTTCCTAAATTTATGAAAATGATTTTATTCTCACAATTTGGAAAATACTGGCCCAGACCAAACATATAATCCTCTAAAGGGATTGTTTCCAGGGCCTGATAAATTTTTCTTTCACTCCGAGATACAAAACAGATTTTATTCTTTATCTAGAAGGAAAAGATAAGCAGGACATTTAGAAACACAATGTTGGTCTCTCCTTTCAAGAGATAGGTGAAGGGAGATTTCAGTCTTCCTTGGTATGTCTGTTAGAGGCTACTGACTCAAAGGCCCTCGGATGCCAGACGCAGATAATTCATGACTAAAGAAAAGGGATGATACTCAAGGTGAGTAATGCAGAGTTATGTGATAAATAGAAGAATGCAGATTCTTCCAGAGAATTCAAATTAAATTTATGTTTAAAACACTCTACTGGCCAAAATATATTTGTCTACGAGCTGGACTTGCTTATAGACAATGAGTGCATAAAAATAAAAATTTTGTTAGTTTATTTCTTACTAACTTATTCTATTACATTATCACCATTCACTGGAAATGCAGTTTTGTTTTGTCTTATTTTGTTTTTTTCTCTTTTTCTGAAAGCGTAGAACTGAGTTCCATCTGCAGAGTGGCATCCATTTATAATGCTGGTGCTGGAAGAAAAGATCATTTTTATAGGTTCAAGAATGTCCCCATTAGGCCTGTGATGAGATTAGATTTGGGGAGAAGATTTACAATGGTGTATCTTTATTTGTGTAACAGTGAAGCATTTTCCAAAAGCATAAAAGAACATAAATCATGAATGATGCAAACATAGCCGTGTCTCTGGTAACTAGTAAGCACTGTCATTATCGGTCAGCAAAAACCTTGGATTCATGTTAAAACGATTTTTCTCATCACAGGCTGTGAGCCCATTCCCGTCCGCTATCTGGAGTGGAGCAACATAGAATCCATCATAGCTATCGCCTTTTCTTGCCTGGGCATCCTTGTTACCTTGTTTGTCACTCTCATCTTTGTACTGTACCGGGACACACCAGTGGTCAAATCCTCCAGTCGGGAGCTCTGCTACATCATTCTAGCTGGCATCTTCCTTGGTTACGTGTGCCCTTTCACTCTCATCGCCAAACCTACTACCACCTCCTGCTACCTCCAGCGCCTCCTGGTTGGTCTCTCCTCTGCCATGTGCTACTCTGCATTAGTGACCAAAACCAATCGCATCGCACGCATCCTGGCTGGCAGCAAGAAGAAGATCTGCACCCGGAAGCCCAGGTTCATGAGTGCCTGGGCTCAGGTGATCATTGCCTCCATTCTGATTAGTGTGCAGCTAACCCTGGTGATAACTCTGATCATCATGGAGCCCCCCATGCCCATTCTGTCCTACCCAAGTATCAAGGAAGTCTACCTTATTTGCAATACCAGCAACCTGGGTGTGGTGGCTCCTTTGGGCTACAATGGACTCCTCATTATGAGCTGTACCTACTATGCCTTCAAGACCCGCAATGTGCCCGCCAACTTCAATGAGGCCAAATATATCGCCTTCACCATGTACACCACCTGCATCATCTGGCTAGCTTTCGTGCCCATTTATTTTGGGAGCAACTACAAGATCATCACGACCTGCTTTGCAGTGAGCCTCAGCGTAACGGTGGCCCTGGGGTGCATGTTCACTCCCAAGATGTACATCATTATTGCCAAGCCGGAGAGGAATGTCCGCAGTGCCTTCACCACCTCTGATGTAGTTCGCATGCATGTTGGCGATGGCAAGCTGCCCTGCCGCTCCAACACTTTTCTCAACATTTTCCGAAGAAAGAAGCCAGGGGCAGGGAATGCCAAGTGAGTTATCTGACCTGGGTTTTTCTCCCTTCTATTTTCTCTCTTCTGTCTCTCTTCTCTCTTCTCTCTCTCTCTTCCCCTTGCCCTCCACTGTCTCCCTCCCTTCCTTCTCTCTCTCTCTTTCTCTCTGTACCTATTTTCTTCTATTTGTCTGAATTGTTTTCTTCCATTTCCCCAATGTTTTCTATTCCTTTCTTAATCTTTTCTCCCTTTTTCCAATTCCATATTCTGTTTCAGTAGGAATGTAGAACTGAAGGTCCTCTTTGTATTTTCATTCCTTTGAAAGAACAAGGAGAATGAAACAACAAGCAGCTGAGCATGTTCTCATTTTTGCCTAAAAGCTGAAGCTTCAGTTCTGCCTGTAACATTTCCCTCTCAAGTGAGTCCTCCCTCTACGGAGCATCAACATACCTCTGGAGTCTGGGTCAGAGAGGCAAGCACTGGTTCTAATTTCTAGTTTAGACATGGTGAGGATATGCTTCTGATTTATTTTCATCATTCTGGAACCACATTATTATTAACCTGGGTGGAAGGAAAGGAAGCTTAGCACTTGGGGAAATTGCCTATTTCAAAATTTTATTACAGCTGAGCACCAAGTGTGTCTTGAGAAAAGGTCCTTTAAGCAACTATCTTATTGTATCACTCTTATTTATTGACCTATAATGTATATTATAATAAAGATAATCCACAATACTATACATGAATTGGGCCATCTCTACTGCAAGGTCATGATCAGAATAGCTTCTTAGTCACAAAGTACCAAAAAAAAAAAATAGTAATAATAAGGAACCAATTAAGGGTGATGAGCCCCAAACTTCAGAGTTGGTGTAAACGTCAAAGTCCAGGTGATTTCTATTGTGGTAATTCTTCTGGGTAGTTTCTGTAATAAAACCTTTCCTATCATTTCCCTGACTCTCTTTTGAGAAGAAGCGTATGTTAGGATTTGCATGGGTCATCTCTTTTAGAGACCCATGAAAACACATTTCATGTAACATTTTTAATTTTAAAAATGCACTGATGCTTGGCATTCTAAGGGTAATTGAATTATCCAAAAATTAAGAAATATTTCCTGTTAGCATTATTAATTTTGCTCTTTCAAACAATCTTTACAAAAGTGAAGAATTTTAATAGAGGTAATTATAACATACACATTGTTTTATAACTATTCTATCCATCTAAACCCAACAGCAAGGTAAAGGGGATGGATGTTATCTCCCCCCATTTTGTAGGTGAGGAAACTAAGCCACTGTGAACTTGTGTAACTTTTAAATATAATTTCACTGAGCCATTCTTTGCCAAGGACTTAACTTGTATGAATTTTCTCATCTTAACACATGCCAAAAAATATATATGCCTTAAATTTCTGTGTTTTGTATCGTTATTTGCCAAGCAGCAACCTGTGCATCTTTTACAGAAATCATATACTTTGATGGACCAATGAGGAAGTCTATGGAAAAACATATCTTTGAAATCCATGAAATTATTATTATTTCAAGTATAGACATCCCTACTAAGTTTTTTCAACGTTAGAATGGAGCCAATAACTTATCCCTACTTCTTGCTGTATCAATTTTAAGTTCTTTATGTTGATCATAACAGTTGCTCATTTTTTTTTTCCCTTGCCATTTTTTGTTTAATTTTTATTTTTTAATTCTAGGCAACCTCCCCTCAGTATGAGCCCCCTGGCAGGGAGTTATTAGCAAGCATGAAAAAGAAAACAGCAGGGTCATGAAATGAGGGGGGTGAATAGACAATTAGCCAGAGTCCAGATGCAAAATGGCATTGTAACAATTTTCATCAAGAGGGAAGGACTGAGAGGAAACAAAATGAAAAGAAAGAAGACACTCTTTAAACCAGAATATCTGTAGGGTTTAAGAGATCCCCTTTATTGTATCACATATGGTTTTCTGAGGGTTCCATCATGTGGTCCACCGTCATCAGCTCCCTGTTTCCAACTTTCCTGCTTTTATTATGGTTCTTCAGAAACTTTCATGTGATTTTTGGTTATGGGTCGTTTCTCAAAACTCTTCTTCTAACCATTTAATGAAAAGAGAAAACCTATAGAATCAAGATATCTTGTGTTGGTGCCCAGGAATGTGCATTTTTTTCAAGTTTTCCTAATGCTTCTATGTATAGATGTGGACACCCGTCCAGGACACCCATAGCTAATGAATAGTGTTCAGTGCTTGCTGCTGGCATGAGATGGAGCTATCTGATGTCACATTACCGATGCTGAGCCCTTCTCTAGCGGCAGGCATTGCCGTGAGAAATCACCTTCCCACGCCTGGAACTGCTTTCCTTACATTCTGAGAATAGTCCTTTCACCATTATGAATTTAGAAATAAATTTCGTGTGAAATCTTGCTTTTGAAAGAAAAGTTAGCTTGGTCTAAATTAACTGGATTGGTTGTGTAGGAAGTGCTGGTTTCATCAGTAAATTGTTTAACTATTAGCTGTAATTTATCAATCATTACCAGATTAATATGCTAAGGAATGTATTTCTAATTATAACATGTAGCTTTCTTCGTGCACTTTGTAGCTTCTCCAAGATGTACCATATATATAAGATGACTCACGGAAGTTTTAAACTTCCATGGAAAACAGTTACTTGTTACTCACTTTTATCATTTATCCTGCTATTGCTTTTACAGGGTGTTCCAAAAGTCACCTTAAATAAAAATTTTATAAAATTTTGTAATGAATATTTTATAAATAAAGGTACATTTAGCTACAATTTCCCGTTTTCCCTATGTATGGTGACTTTGGGGACAACCCGTATTGTAACTCTCTATGAGAATGCAATTTCAAAATATAACAATAATCTCAGTGCCTACGTTGTTACCTTTCCATGTCACTTAATGTTTTCCTAGTTTGTCTCCAAAGTTACAAAAACCACAAACAATCTAATATTTTCTACAGCTGCAAAAATATAGTAGAATTTTGTCAACTGAAGCAAGGGGCTGGAGACTCTAAAGAACACATCATCCAATGAGTTTATGACTATTCAGGATGTGTAATTCCTACGTTTATGATACACTGAGGGTGTTCCGCATTCTGCATATGTAGCTATAAACACAGAACAGATGCTATGATGAAGAGCTTCCAACTGATCTCTCTGTCTGAATATTGTTCTGAGTTGTAAGTCCAATGACATTCTCATGACAGGCGGTTTCTGAGATACATGGGAGGGATGATGTTGCTTCTCTGCTTTTGCAAAGTTTACTTCAATTTTTATTTTACACACAGCCAAAGATATGCCAAACCAAAGATTTGAGTATTTGCTTTACATTTTCTGGAATGTAATTTAGGAGGCGTTTAGTCAATAAATTGGGTGTTTAGGTTACTTGAGTTATTTATAGACAGAAGTCCTTTCAGGCAACCCTATCCTGAAGATCAAGTGAAGATGCCTTTGACACTTCTAATTTCTTTAGCTGTTATTTTAATGTACTTAAATGGGAAAATATTTTGGCCTAAGATAATATAAACATATTGGAAAAATTATCTTTCTTGGCATTAGAGAAAACATACAAATCCATAGATAGTTATAAAAACTAAATTATTTAGATCCAAGTTATTTATCGCTTCCTTTTAAAGCAAAATGAGTTAGCATAATTCAACTGAAAAATTAAAATGTTATGTAAATGACATACTTCCTTTAAAAAAATTATATCAACGACTAAATGTTGAAGTAACATTTCTAGTTATTTTTTGGATAAATAACCTCAATGAGTGCCAAACAATCTGATGGCACATGGAGCTAAAATGTGACAATATACTCTTATGAACTTTTGCGTACAATTGCAAAACTGAAAGCATTTATAGCCCTCCAAAAGTTATCAGATTAATACAAAGAAGTAATTTTAAAACATAAATTCCTAAGTGAATAGAATGTTATTATGCTTCTGTGATTGTTTCTTAAGCATTTGAATATATGTTTTTACTTAGTGCAAGAGCTAAGTGAAATATTAAATTGAATGATGCTCTGTGGAAATTTTCCTTTTCATTTTCTTCTAGAAACATATTTTGTCCACCAGTAGAGTTAAATAAGCCTATGGCATTAGTCATTATGCCCTGGGTAAGCATTTTGATGTTTTTTCCTCTCTTGATTATGAAAGGAAATATGATAATCCAACAGATATCACAGTCAAATAGTGTTTTCTTCTTTTTTTTTTTGATAAGGCTCTGATTTATTTTTTATAGCTCTGATAATTTTTTATTATGTTTAATTGACACATAATAATTGTATATATTTATGAGGTACAGTATGCTATTTCAGTATCTCTATACTATGTGTAATGATCAAATCATAACAATTAGCATATCCATCACCTCATTTATCATTTCTTAGTGTGGAAATGTTAAAAATTCTCTCTTCTAGCTATTCGAAAATATACAATAAGTTGTTGTTAACTATAGTCACGCTACAGTGCTATGGCAAAGTAAAACTAATTTGGAAGAATTTATTCAATATTCTGGCTCATAAATGAGAAAATCTGTCATTTTGAAATTATTTTTTCCCTTAATCACACAGTACGTGGCGTTAAAAGTTATTATAATTCTTCACTTGATTTTGTTGTAAACATCAGATTTTATTGAAGAATTTGTCACAGAATTTTACTACTTGGTAGTAATATTTATTGAGGATCTACTACTGTCCATTCATTCATTTTTATAATCAATCATTATTTCGACAGTAAGCTTGAAAGTAGTTAGGCACTTGGTACGGTGCTAGGTAATATTCAGGATAAAAAAGATATAAGAGGCAGACACTGGCTGTACCAATCCTGCAATATAGTAGAGGGAACACTCAAAAATATAACTAAATATACTATGTTAGAAACCATAATAGAAGACTGATATAACATTTTGAGTATCTAGGGAAGGAAGAGATTAAGTCCAGCTAATGAAGTAGTATCTGTGGAAGGACTGGAAAGATTTATCAGTAGAAGTGGTGTTTGAACTTGACCTTAAAAGATGTTTTTCAGCAAGACAAATTGTGCTATCATGAGACCATTTCACATATAGAAAATAATGTAAGTGACAATTCAGAAATGTTAATGCACTTTTTGGGCCACAGTATGGAATTTGGTGTGTACGAAGCACATAGAGAGATGTAGTGGTGGGTAAATTTGCAAATGCAGAAAAAGGATAGAATATAGATAATGGTCAGTGTTCTAATAGGAAGTTTAAATACTTTTCCTATAAATCACAAGATGCATTAAAGGTTTTTGTGTAGTTTCATGATCATGTGTAAGCTTTCCTTTATGGGAAAAGGTTGACTATAGAAAGACTAGTTAACAGAATGCCACACTAATCCAAATGACAGGTTAAAAAGAAAAGCATTAAAGTAGAGCAGTTGAACCCAAGGCATGCATATAAAAATGTTTTCTGAACTTAATTTGTTGTAACTATAATACCAGTTATATAAAGTGAAAGAAGTAATGAAAAATAGAATAGGATTCTCATGATTTGAGCTTGGGTGAGTGGAAAAATACAGCTACCACCAAAACAGATAAGGAATACAGGAGTGGGACATGGGTAATGATAAGTTGGGTTTCAGACTCACCAATTGAAAATGCTATGAAGACATCCAAATGGTGACATCCAAGAGGCACTTAGAAATTTAAGTCTGGAGCTCAAGAGAAAGGTCAATGCTAGGGCTCTAGATGTGAAGATCAATTGTCAGAATATCTAAAGTGGCCAAGAGAATGGTTATGACATGAAAAAAGAAGAAAATATGAGGAAGAACATTAGCGAATAGTAACACTTAAGAGGTAGGGTAAAGAAGAAAAATCTGAAGGCAATAAACGAATTGTAATCAAAAAGAAAAAGGAGAAACAAGAGAGTGCAGTATTGTGAAAACCAAGGACAAGATTGTCTTTATCTGCTCAGGCTGCCATAACAAAATGCCACAGGCTGAGCGACTTAAATTACAGAAATTTATTTTCTTGCAGTTCTGGAGACTGAGAGTCTCTGATCAGGATGCCACCATGGTTGGTTTCTGGTGAGGCCTGTCCCCTTGAGTTACAGTCAGCTGTCTTCTGGCTGTGTGCTCACACAACCTCTTCATTATGTGAGCGCGTGCGTGCACATGCGCGCACACATATTTATATACAGAGAGAGAGAGAGAGAGAGAGAGAGAGAGAGAGAGCACTCTGTGGTGGTTTTTCTTATAAGGGCATTAATCCCATCCCAGGAGCCTCATCCTTAAGACCCCATCTAAACCTAATTACCTAGTAATAACCCAAAGGCTCCATCTCCAAATACAATCACATTTGGGGTTAGGGCTTTTTCACATGAATTTTGAGGGGGCACATACATTCAGTCCATAACGATAGAACTTGGGATCAGGTCCTTGGAATCACCAAGGATAGAGACTTAACTTTTAAAAGTTTCAGAAATATGATCTGGATAGACGTTATATTGCAATAAGTTGAGGAGTTTGGCATTAAAGGAAGTTTGACATTAAAGGAAGTAAGAAATTTAGACAGTATTTAAGGACGTTGAGAAAGAGGAAAGTATGATAGAGGAGAAATTTGAGCTTACTTGTAATATCTGAAAAAGGAGCCAACAGAGAAAGAAAAATTGAAAACACAAGAGAAAGATCATATGATTTACTCTGAGAGGCCCAACCTAGAGCCGCGCCATTAGAATAGAGCCATCTGACATCAATCAACAACTGCCACAACGAAGCACCAG
>NW_012150618.1:4403926-4415561 GCF_000956105.1 Propithecus coquereli | reverse complement strand
GATCAGGATGCCACCATGGTTGGTTTCTGGTGAGGCCTGTCCCCTTGAGTTACAGTCAGCTGTCTTCTGGCTGTGTGCTCACACAACCTCTTCATTATGTGAGCACGCGCACACATACACACACACACACACACACACACATACACAGAGAGAGAGAGAGAGAGAGAGAGAGAGAGAGAGAGAGCGCTCTATGGTTGTTTTTCTTATAAGGGCATTAATCCCATCCCAGGAGCCTCATCCTTAAGACCCCATCTAAACCTAATTACCTAGTAATAACCCAAAGGCTCCATCTCCAAATACAATCACATTTGGGGTTAGGGCTTTTTCATATGAATTTTGAGGGGGCACATACATTCAGTCCATAACGATAGAACTTGGGATCAGGTCCTTGGAATCACCAAGGATAGAGACTTAACTTTTAAAAGTTTCAGAAATATGATCTGGATGGACGTTATATTGCAATAAGTTGAGGAGTTTGGCATTAAAGGAAGTTTGGCATTAAAGGAAGTAAGAAATTTAGACAGTATTTAAGGGCGTTGAGGAAGAGGGAAGTATGATAGAGGAGAACTTTGAGCTTACTTGTAATATCTGAAAAAGGAGCCAACAGAGAAAGAAAAATTGAAAACACAAGAGAAAGATCATATGATTTACTCTGAGAGGCCCAACCTAGAGCCGCGCCGTTAGAATAGAGCCATCTGACATCAATCGACAACTGCCACAACGAAGCACCAGTTCTGACGAAAGTGTTTTGTGCAAGTTACACTGGTTCTCATTCAGCTGTGTGTGCAATGCTTGAAATTAAAACAGGATGAAAATGTCAGGAAGGAAACTTATACAGATTTTAATTAAAATTTGAAAATAAAACCCACACCACTGATTTTATCAGACCTCTGGATTTGTCAACATTGATCATAAGATTGGAGAAGGGACAAATGAGGGAAATCCTAGACAGTGAGGTGTGCTTTTCTAGGATTACTGGTGGCCTGCAGGATTCTCAGCCTGTGGGCGGTCATTTGTAGAAGAAGTGCATTGTGTATTCAGAGCCAGACTTAGTTGCAGATGAAGCAGCCGCATCTGTTCCTCTGTGATTGGAAAAGGTTAGAAATCCCTGGATCTTTCCCTAAAGGCCAGTCAGTGTCTGAGGAGGCCAGAGTGAGGATATTTCGTTTGGTGTAAAGTCTTGTGCCCCCCCAAAAACCAGGCCAACATGTCTTCATTCCTTGAAAGATGCAACACTTTATCGTCATCACTTAAAGGCGTCACAGGCATAATTTAGAATGAACATAGCTTAGTAAGTAAACGGTGTGTGGAGGAGGGTGTTGCTGTGAGGCCACCAGGGGAGGCCACATGCTCAAGTGGGGAAGGGGTGAAGAGCCTCAGGGCAGTGAGCGTGGACACAACTTGTCCCCTGTCTGGTGCAGTAAATGTGCAGTCACCATCGTTTCCTTGTTTTTTCCTCTTGCAAGTCACACATGCATTCTGCAAATGACACAGAAGTAACTACTTTTAATTACTTATATTTTATGTCTTCAGGTTCTAAACTGAGACCAATTATGTATGCTACAGCTTCAAAGAGAAGATAACTCCTTTTAAATATAGGTCACTTTTATATTTCTTTCAAATTCAGGTAAACTTGTATAAGCTGATTGTCACATATTTGAGTTCTCAAACTCAATATTTTATTCTCGTATGTTAATAATGTGTAGTTTCCAGACTGAATTCAGAAGTATTCTCATATGATTACCCATAATGGCCCAATGTAGGTACATTTATAACATCATTGAGCAAATAAAGAAACTGAGGTTTGGAAAGCTCAAAGCCATTTTTTAAGAGGAAGAAATGTGACTAAAATATTTATTTTCTAGATAACATTATTTATTTTTTATCACTCTAATAGATCCCTATGTCTGTTACCTCAATAATATATTCATTCATGCACGCATCAAATAAAACAAATAAGACGTGGAGCCTACCCCCAAGGAGTTCATAGTTTATTGGTATAACACACTGTTAAAATAACACCAAGTACATGAAATGATAGGAAACAGTATGATGTTGTGATTATGTGAATGAGTAACTTCAAAGTCAGATGTTGTTTTAGTCATTTCGAGCTGCTATAAAAAATATCATAGACTGGGTGGCTTAAACAGCAGAAATTTATTTCTCACAGTTATGGAGGCTGGGAAGTCTGAGATTAGGGTGCCAGCATGGTACGGTTCTAGTGAGGGCCGTCTTCCTGCTCTGAAGATTGCCATCTTCTCATTGCTTCCTCACATAATAGACAGCAGAGAGGAAGCAAGCTCTCTTCTGGATTTTTATTATAAATAATCCCATTCATGAGGGCTCCACTCTCATGACCTAATAACCTCCTGAAGGTCCTACCTCTTAATACTAACATATTGGGGTAAGATTGAATATATGAATTTTGGGAGAAGAAAAATATTCAGTTCACAGCGATGTCTACTGAATCATCTGTTTTCTTTCAAGGTAGTTGTCTTTGGGCAAATATCTTAACGTCTATGTATTTCAGTTATAAAAATGAAATAACAATAGTACTTATAGAGTTGTTAGGATTAAATAAGGAGATTTATATTAAGAGCATAGCACAGAGCCTAGTACAGAGTAAACTCTCAATAACTGTTAGCTCGTGACATTAAAATTATAAAAATATGGGTGAACGTATGGAAGTTTATATACTAACATAAAAGTCTTCATTACACATTCAAGTAAAGAGAGTTCTGGAAGTTAGGCATATCCATTACCATTATGAGATCATTATATTCATGCTGTGTAGAAGGGAGGGGCTGCATATCTGCTGAAAGTGGAGACATGCAAGTGTTACTCGCTGCGACATGTGTGTCAGGAGGGACACACTGCTTGACACGGGTTGGCAACTTGTCTTGTGCTTGGCCCCAGCTGAAGAAAGATGAGGTCATTTGCATTCCATCTGTTAGCCTTAGTGTCCAGTGTAAAGTGTTATCTACTCAAAAGGGAAGTAGGCCACGTGAACATGTTTGTAAAGCTAGACCAAAAGCAAAAATACTGACAGTTTGCACAATGAAAAAAAATAAGATAAAAGTACCAGTGGGTTTGGAAGCTTCACATTATGAGAATAGAACTTATAGGCGCATTAATTGGAACTTTTTGGCTGCAAATTATAGATGCCACCTTAATCTAGCCTAACGTAAAGGGGGTGGAGTATTTAACATAAGGAATATAAGGAACAATATCAGGTACCTCATGTTATATAGAAGACGGCTCCTGAGTAGAAAGGCTCTAGGACTTGTCTCCTGCCTCTTGTCTCCTATCTATGTCCCTGCATGCCTTCTTCATCTTCTTAGAGATCATCCTTCTCTTTTCTTGGGCACTCATGGTTGGTCTAAGGATAACCATCCCAATGCTCCTGAGTTTACATGTTGTTATAGGTCCAGCTACTCAAAGAGACTGATGTAAGTCCCTCTACCCACATGGTTCTATGTAACACAGAGGGAAACATTGTCCATGAAGAGGGGAGAAAACAACTCCTTAGCTCTGACACAGCATTTATTATGAAGATTCAAGGTATCGAGTCAACCAAATTTAAAAACTAGACCTATCTTTGCTACTTTTATGTAGATTTCTGGCTGTAAAATGTTTCTCAGTTGCCTCAGGATGGAAAAAGAGAAGAAAGTTTTGTTTTCCTTTGCTTTGCTTTGTTTTATAAGAAAAATAGATCATGAAGACATTGTCTTCTGAATTAATTAAAATACATCATAAGTTACAGGACAACAATAAAGTATTGTTCATAGTTAACATCAGTTAATAGTATAAAAAGAAAAGCAGAAAATATTTAATCAAGTTAACTCAAAAGTGTGTCAATAATGTGATTTCATTTCAAAGGGTTAAGGGAAACCTTCTATAACTGAAGGCAACTTAATAATACCCTCTATGCAGATTATCTTTAAGATATATGAGGAATAGGCTGCTAACAAAATTAGGCCAAGTCCCTGGGTGATGCTGCTAATAGCACTGAAAAACAACTGTTTAAAAGAAATCAATAACAATTAAAAAATGCTTTCCTTTCACTGATTTTCTGGTTATAAAAATATTTACTCAGTTATGCTCCTAGTAAATGCTCTGGGATTTAATATCATTTTCCACTTGATTGAACATTACACCGCTTATATTATTTGGCTTAGATGAGTATGAGATGAGGAGTAGGAAAAGTGTTAACGAAAAATTTTATGTGATCAAAGTACAATGAAAGAAATGATGATAACGGAGCCAGGGTAGGGGTGAGAGAGGAGAAAGGATGCCACCAGCCAGCTCTGCCGCCATCAGCTGTCAGTTCCATCAGTATCTTATTGACAATAGACATTTCAGTAAAGTTTCTATAATTCTGCCCTTCATTTAAAACAATATACTGCTATTTCACAAACTGTGGACAATTTATTGGTAAAGAAAATAGCATGGTCTATGACCACACAGGACTTAGCATAGTGGAGTGGTGGAACCCCAGCCAGAAACCTGGCAGGGACAATGTGGCAGGGTGGAGTTCTGTGACAGGGGAGGGAGAGAATGTTCAGGAGGCATAAAGACCTTGGAGTCAGGGAAGGTCCAAGAAGAGCCATGGACAATGGTTCCCATTGCTCTGATGGTTAGAATTATAGGCTAAGTTTCAAGGCCTAAGATACACCTTTAAGATTCACAAGAGAAGCACTGTTAACTCATTCATTCAATAAATGATTTTCAAGCACCTAACGTGTGCCAGGCACTGGGACAAGTGCAGAGAATACAGTGATGAACAAAACAGACACCGCCCCTGCCTTTGCAGAAACTGAAATCTAGCCAGGAGACCAGACATTGAATGAGTAATGACAAATGTGGTAAGTGCTTCTGAGGAGAAGTACAGGTGCTGCAGGAGTGTTATTAGAAGTCTCTACCCAGTCCAAGGATGCTGGAAATGTTTCCAGGAAGTGTTGCTTGGCTGAGACTTCTGAAGAAGGAGAAGGGGTTACCCAGGAAAAGAAGAGAACTGGGGGCATAGAGCAGTCAAGGAGTCAGAATGTAAAGGCTCTGAGCAGGAGAAAACACGGATGGCTGAAGGAAGTGAGGCAACTCTAGGATGCTTGCAGCAGGGAAAGCAAGAAGGGAAGCATGCGACGCCAGATGGATGGGTCTGCTGGGGCATAGCTGGAGGCCTTTTGAGCTTGGGCCTTATGTTCTAGACAATGGGAAGCCACTCAGGTCACCAAGCAGAGTGCACTGTGGTCCACAGGACATGTGTTTCAGAACTACTGTTCTACCCTTGGTACGGAGGGTGCAGGAGAGCAGGATGAGAGGATATGGAGAGTGCAGGAGAGCAAGATGGGGGGCTCTGGGCTCCAGGAGGAGGCTGTTCCCAGGATCCTGGGAAGAAATTACCCTGGCCTGACCTAAGGCTTTCATGGTTGGGGATGAAGGTAAAAACAAAAGTAAAAGTAAGATTGCTCACAAAATTGAATTTTAAGGTCCACACAGAGTGAATAGAGATACACCTTCACCTCAGGATTGATGGTCTCCAAAACCTATAAAAGTTGAACCATAACCGTAAGAAATGTATGAACATCCTAAAACATGACTGATCTGTAAGAGGGGGAGACTGATCAGATGTGAAAGCAGAAAAAAGTAGCCACACAAACATTAGAAATGGCCATGCACCTGTCTTAGGTGGATGTGGGTGAGAGGCTGCTGACCCATGGACTTGTTGAAAAATTAAATTCAAATGACAAAACAATCCCTAGGTCTAAAATGATGAAACATACTGTACTGTCTTAGCTTAGTCCCATCAAAGGTTTAATTATTGAAACCTGAACCCTGCCACCCACTCCTTCTGACCTCTGTGAACAAGCAACCATCAAGTATCGTCTTCCCCGGTCGGTCTATTTACATACATCGTACCAATTTCAACACTGTATTATTTCCATTGAAAATGAAATTGCAATGAATTCTGGCATGGGACAATCTTATTTCATGAACTTGCTTAATATAAGTCTTACCCCAGCTGATATACCTACCATTCTTTCTGGGCAGACAAGCCCTGCATTTAGGATTGTCCTGAGAGGTGAGTGGTGGGAAGGATGACAGCAAGACCCACAAATGGATCCTGGCTGCCCTGGGAAGACCTCTTTGGGGAATGTGTGCTCCGTGTGGCTCATGGCAGCATAACTTGTTTTTTACATTTACTTTTTTTTACAGAATCCAGTTTCTTTATCTCTACAGTGGAGATGACAATACCCACATTCCGCTTACCACACTCTGCTTATGAACACACTGCATTTATGTGGCATCTTATTGTTCTAAGATACTGAATTATGTAGTAAGTAGGTTTTATAGAATCACCTCAAAATTAGTATCCCATGGCCTACCTATTAGATCTGTTCTCAGCCTTTCTGACCAGAAATTCATAGACAGCTCATGTATTCTGTGACCTATATATTTCATTTCTTCTAATTTCCAAGAAAACAGGAGATGAGAGAAAAAATATCTCACAAGTATATATTTACATTATCCCACAATAGCCATACAAATGTCCTAGAATAACTACTACTACGACCACTATCAACTCATTACTGAGAATAGTTAAGACAAATTATTTGCATATGATCTTCCCATCTCTGTTTTTTTAAACAGATTTTTATATCTATGTTATCTGAGTATATAGCTGTTACATTTTATCCTTTTTTAAAAAAAAAACTCTGATTTAATCTTGGTTCCACAATTAAGGCTATTAATTAATACAATTAACACCTGCAGTCCTTCTGATGATGGCTCCTAGTTATTTTAGTGGCATGAAGCTTGCAAGCTTGTTCTGGAGTAGATTTCTCAGGAAAAAGCTCGTGGGAACGATATTCACTTAATCTTTGCTTGCTGAAAACATTTTCGTCTATGACTTTAATATCAAAAGTCAGTTTTACTGGGTATAATTCAGGGTGCACATTTTGTTTTTCTTAAGTATCTTCAAAATGTTGTTCCAGTTACATTTAGTATAAAGCTTTGCCACCCCAAATTTTTTTGATCATCTTTTTCTCCATATAAAACACTTACTGTTTTTTTCACTTGGACAGCCACAATATTTCTTTTTCTTTTTCCATAAAATTCATTGGTTTTACTAGAATATTCTTTTGTATTAGTCATATTGGGTCAATATTCTCAGGTACGTGTTATTCTTTTTCAATGTGTAGTTACAAACTTTGAATTTTAGGAAAATTTTCTTGAATTATAATCTTGAGTATTTGTTTCCCTGCTTTAGCTTCATTCATTAAGGATTCTTAGTATCTTTATATTGAATCTTCTTTGGCTTGTTTTAAATATTTACACTTTCTCTCTAATCCTTTTTGTTCTTTCATTTCATATACTTTTATTGAAGTATAATAACATACAGTAATAGGCATAGATATTAATGATAGTTTGATATATTTTGTACAAATGCATAGTACACCCATGTAACTGATACACAATAGAGATACAGAGCATTGCCGTCACCCTGGACTTTCCTCATGCCCCTTTTAATCTATCCTGCTCTCCATCTAGAGATAATTCAGCTCTCCATCCATAGACAGCCACTATTCTGATTTCTATGCCCATTGATTAATCTTGCCTATTCTTGAACCTCATAAAAATGAAGTCATATGGTAGATATTCCTTTATGACTCTGTTCTTCCACACAGCATGGGATTCATCCATGTTCTTGCATGTATCAGTAGCTTACTCCCTTTAATTGCCGAGTAGTGATCCATTGCATGAATATGCAGTGTTTGTTCTCCTGTGGATGGCTATATGGGTTGTTTCCAACTCTATGACAAATGAAGCTAACATCAACATACATATACAAGTTTTTATGAACATATATTTTCATTTCGTGTGGTTATATGCCTAGGAATGGAATTGCTGGATGATAAGGCAGGTGTATGTTTAATTTATGAGAAACTTCCAAACATATTTCCACAGTGGTTTTGCTGTTTTACACTTCTACCCAGAAAGAACGAGATCCATTTGGTGTTGACAGTCTTTTACATTTTAGCCGTTCTAATGAGTGAGTAGAGGTATTTAATTATAGTTTTCATTTGCATTTTCTTGATGACTAATGATCTTGAGAGTCATTTCATGTGCTTATTGGCTATTTATATACCCTCTTTTTGAAATATCTATCCAAATTCTTACCCATTTTAAGGGGATCATTTGCCTTTTATTATCGATTTTATAATCTGGATTTGAGTTCTTTGTCAGATATGTGTATTGCAAATACTTTTTATTAGTCTTTGATTTTACTTTTTATTTTCTTAGTCTCATCTTTAATGAGTGGAAGTTTTTAATTTTGATGAAATTCAATTGATTTATTTTTCTTTTATGGTTAGTGCTTTTTGTGTTCATTGTAGGAAATCTTTGCCTACCCCCACTACCCCGCCCCAGGTCACAGATATATTTTCCTATGTTTTCTTCTAAGAGCTTTATGGTTTTGACATTGGTTTTGACATATGATTTTTACATTTAATAATGTAATATATCTTGAGCAATTTTTGTGTATGGTATAAAGAATGTGTCTTAGTCAGTTCAGGCTGCTATAACAAAGTACCATAGGTTGGCACAATGCTGGAAGCTGGAGGTCTAACATCAGGGTGCCAGCATAGGCGTGTTCTTGTGAGAGTCCTTTTTCAGGAAGCAGACTACTGTCTTCTTGTTGTCACCTCACATGGCAGAAAAAAAAAAAACAAACTAGAAAGCTATCTGGGTCTTTTTTATAAGAACACAATCTTATTCATGAAGCCTCTACCTTCATGACCTAATTACTTCTCAAGGGCTTCATCTCCTAATACCATCACATTAAGATTTTAATATATGAATTTTGTGGAAGCACAAACATTCAGTTTATAATAGAGTGGATTAAGGCTCTCTTTTTTCCCTAAATAGATACTCAGTTCACTCAGCTCGATTTTTGAAAAGACTTGTCTTCCCTCATTGAATGACTGGTGCTTTTGTCAAAATTCAACTGTACACACATGAGTAGTCCCAGTTATGGACCCTCTATTCTGTTGAATTGATGTATTCATCTATCTTTCTGCAAATACCACACTGTCTTAATTGTTGAATCTTTAGTTTTAAAATAAGGTAGTCCTCCAGCTTTGTTCCTTTTTTCAAGATTGTTTTGGCCACTCCAGGTTCAGGACATCATTGCCGTTATTCAAAATATCATCACTACGTATGATGTTATCTCTAGGTTTTACATAGGTACTCTTTATTCAGTTGAAGATTTACTGAGAAATTGATTATGAATAGGAATTGAATTTTGTCAAATTATTTTTCTGTATCAGCTCAAATGATCATTTTTTTCTATTTTACTATAAATGGGGAAATATATTGAATTATTATAAAATATTAATCAATCTTGAATTTCTGATGCAAACCCTCCTTTGTCCTCCACTATGTAGACTACCAGCAATAGAGTCTACTGTGTCTGATATTGGCATAGCTAACAGCTTTTATTTTTGGTTAGTATTTGCGTGATATAACAATTTCCACCCTTTGATTTTCAGCTTTTTTGTGTCCTTACATTTAAGGAGTATTTCTAATATACTTCATAGTTGGATTTTGTTTTTTAGTCAGTCTGATAATGTTTGTCTTTTAATTAAAATATTTAGTTCATTTACATTTTCTATAAATGCTGATATAATTCTATTTATATCTACCATTTAACTATTTTCTACTCATCTCACTGGATTTATGTTCCATTTTCTCTCCTTTCTTCCCTTCTTTTGATTAATCTAGTACTTTAATATTTAGTTTTCCCCTCTATTAATTTGTTAGGTTTACAATTGCTTATTATTCTGTTCATCATTATGCTAGAGATTACAAAAAAAAGCATTCCCTAACCTTTTATGCTTTCAAATAAATTAGTAGTTTTATCACTTTCTAAACAAGGTGAGGATCATGAAACACTTTAATTGCATTTATCTTGTGTCAATTTTTGTGCTTTTTTGTCATATATTTTAATTCTACATATATGTTACATCCTATCTTACATTACTATTATTATTTGCACAGTGAATCCTTATTTATATATTCCTGTATCTTTTTCCTTCATGTTATAATCCAATTATGCAGTGAACTGATTTGAGTGTGAATTGTAGTTTTATACAACTTATTCTGCTTCACCTGGTGCATCCTGTTCCAAGGGCATAGCTGTCCAGGCTTCCTGAATAGGATGCTGGATATCAGTTGTCACTTGGACCCCTCATCCTTTGAAACTCATTAATTCCAATTTTGATTCTGTAGCTATGAGACTTCCAAAAACTTTACTCTGATTTTCAGCAGCTTTCTGCTTCGTTTTGTATCCTATGCTTTATGTGACCTAAAATTTGATAATTTTTCTGGAGAAAAACCACCAAGTGTCAGTCTCATTTTTCTTTACCTCCCTCTCTCCAGGATCTTGGATCCTCAAGTTTTGGCTGCCTTGGAAAACTTAAACTCAAATTCATGTGTCTTCAGTTCCGTGAATTTATCAAAAGTTTTTCTTGCTGCTTTGACTCTTAGTTAAGACCCTCTGCTTGGATTCTCAGTCTGTTGTCCTGTATCAAGAATCATCAAATGTCCTGAGGGGAAAAGTAGATTAAAGATTATCCGCTTACTTCTCTGAAGTCCTCTTCCTTTTGACTTATTGATCCCTTGGATTCTGGTTGCCATGACAGCTTCCCAATGTCTTCAAGTGGGTTTAAAAATATTTTCGTTGGTTTTTCTAGTTGTTTTCAGTGGGAGAGTTGGTTTGCCCCAAGGTATTACATCTTAGCTGGAAGCAGAATTCTTTCTTATACCAATTTTAATCTCTCCCTTTCACCTTTCCCAATGGGCTGTGATGTGACTATGGTGTATTTTAGGGCTATGGTCACTCTACATCTAATACTATTAAAGAAATTGTGTGATAATTGCCTATTTAGTTCTTTTACAGGTTCGATGGGTGGTGACATAAAGGCATTAATGCCTCTGTTTAAAGAAGAATAATAGCATACAGTAAACCTTAGTGGAAACATATATCTAATAGTGACATTACTACAATACCCATGAATTTGAGAATCCTCTCAAAATTCTAGGTTTAAGTGATCTAAGTCCTTTTTGGTTATCATTACACCTTCAATTTTAAGCCTCTTACCCAAGCAATGATTTCCTTTATCAAAACACCCCAAGGTGAATGTTCCAACTTTTGGTGAGTTGTTTGCATCATCTTTTTCTCGCCCTCTCCCTCTGAGATAAATCAGAGTAAAATAATAACAAGGCTCACTTTGGCAGTTTGCCATCTGGAAACACAGCAACAAATTTTTGCCTTTTGTGTAACATGAGTTGCCTTTTTTTTCTTCCCTAAATTTAAGCTTCTACTTTCTAATTAGTAAAAAATGCCTGTATGTGAGAAAAAAACACTTAAAATATATGTACAATACAGCAATTTATTTTCAGCATAAAGGCTAACTGTACTCTACTACAAAATTCTGAAATCAGAAAGACTTTAGTACTGGTTAACATAAAAATATTAGTGTTGATTGACAAATTTTATCATTTCAATTTTATATGTTTCCTTAGATGCTCATATATTTTAATATACATTTTAGAATTTATACTTTATTTCTCT
>NW_012150618.1:4403360-4403876 GCF_000956105.1 Propithecus coquereli | reverse complement strand
AAAAAAAAAAAACAAACTAGAAAGCTATCTGGGTCTTTTTTATAAGAACACAATCTTATTCATGAAGCCTCTACCTTCATGACCTAATTACTTCTCAAGGGCTTCATCTCCTAATACCATCACATTAAGATTTTAATATATGAATTTTGTGGAAGCACAAACATTCAGTTTATAATAGAGTGGATTAAGGCTCTCTTTTTTCCCTAAATAGATACTCAGTTCACTCAGCTCGATTTTTGAAAAGACTTGTCTTCCCTCATTGAATGACTGGTGCTTTTGTCAAAATTCAACTGTACACACATGAGTAGTCCCAGTTATGGACCCTCTATTCTGTTGAATTGATGTATTCATCTATCTTTCTGCAAATACCACACTGTCTTAATTGTTGAATCTTTAGTTTTAAAATAAGGTAGTCCTCCACCTTTGTTCCTTTTTTCAAGATTGTTTTGGCCACTCCAGGTTCAGGACATCATTGCCGTTATTCAAAATATCATCACTACGTATGATGTTATCTCT
>NW_012150618.1:4371809-4396388 GCF_000956105.1 Propithecus coquereli | reverse complement strand
GGCATGGTGGTGCGTGCCTGTAGTCCCAGCTACCTGGGAGGCTGAGGCAGGAGGATTGCTTGAGCCCAGGAGTTTGAGGTTGCTGTGAGCTAGGCTTAAGCCACGGCATTCACTCTAGACTGGGCAACAGAGTGAGACTCTGTCTCCAAAAAAAAAAAAAAAGAGTAAGTGTACTTTAGGTCCAAGGAGCCCAAACATGGCCAAGGAACAGAAATAGGAAATATATGAAGCTATCATTTTAAACCATCAGTGTGGCAAAAATTAAGAAATTTAGAACTCTGATGAGACTTCTACTTTTGGTAGAATGGAAGAGATTGTGGCAGAACAGCTCTCAACAAGAATAATTAGAAAAGCAATAGGAAAGACAAAAATGATCTGTTTACAGAATCAGGGAGCTGCTGCAACAGTCAGGATTAAGGAGACTAACATTTCAGAGAGGAGAACTGAGTAGTGAGCAGGTGGTCTGCAAGGGCTTTTCCACGGGGGCTTTTGCCAATTCAGGGGCTGGCTGGAGGCTGAGTCTCCAAGCTCGGCCCAGGCAGAGAGTCAAGAGAGGGAGCACAGAAGATAGACAAGGTCTTGTGGCCACAAGAATTGGGGTGATAAAATGAAAAGCAAGAGAGGCTTCACTACAGGTCCAGCTTCTTGCTGATGTCTGCAGCTGGGTGGGTCAGAAAGGCTTAAAGATAAGTTGTAAACCTGTGACACACAGAATAGATTTTCATGGAGTTTTCTGGCGCTGAGGATACAGACGTCTCTGAGGAGAGAACTACAAAATGCTTTCGGTAATTACGTGAGGCTGGGGTGACAAAACTGGGGACTCAAACATACTCAAACATGTGGTCAGGGTTTCCCATCAAAATGTTTGCCTAATTATGAAGTTGTGTGTGGTAGAAGGCCAAAAAATCTGAATTGAAAATCTCTGAAAAGTAGAAGGAGATGATAAAGACCACCAGACGAAGTGAGCTAGTGCACAGCCAGGCTGTCTGTCAGAAGTCATGAAGGGATATGCCCTATGACAGACTGACATCTATGAAAATTGCAAAACAACTTGGACTCAACTCAGGCACTGATCGGATGAAGTTAGTCAGTGCCCCTCTACCTAGCAGAGAAACTGGCAAAGCAACTCTGGTTGAGATAACACTATCTAGAGCCTCCACGTAATTTTATTTTATATATACACAGTATCTCATCTAATGCAAAATACTATTAGACATGCCAAGAGGATGGGACCATATAACTGGAAGACTAAGGGGAACAGACAATAGAAGCAGCCCCACACATGATATGCTGATCATTGTTGGAGGATATCAGAAAACCAACTCATTGTTCTGAGCATCGGTAAATAAAAGAAAAAAATGATCCATTTGCCTTTTGTTTTCTGTTTGAACTCTATCTCAGAGGAACTAAGTAGCTGATGAGGGAAAGTTCTTCTTTACAAAAAAAAATCTAGTTGACAAATGTAGAAGGGGTGAAAGAATTGTATCACCATTTCGTAGTCTTTTAATAAAATAATTCATCTACATTATGATCACTAATGACTGCTAAAACCATTAGATGAAAAGACCGATCAGTTTCATAATGTGTACATCAAGCTGACAACACCTGGTATTTTTGAAAATGTTCATTATACCAAGGGCAACACATGTAACCTAAACATCTGTACCCCATAATATGCTGAAATAAAATAATAATAATAAAAAAAAGTTCATTATAAAAAGTTTATTTTAAAAATGTCTAAAAACTAAACAATTGGACAGAATAATATCAACCTTCACACACTATTCCAAATTATGTAAGCACATTATAGAGAAATATGGTAATATGTAAGAAAGATAAATGTGCATGCACAACCATCTACCAATTCTATTTCTAGGCACATACCACAGAAAAACTCTCCCATATGTGTGCAAGGAGACATACTTAAGAATGTTTATTGCAGCACTACTTAAAATAGCAAAATGTAGGAAATAACCTAAATGATCATCAGCAGGAGAATGAATTTTTTTTATAGTGTGGCATTTATTCAATTTAGTTTAAGTGAATTAACTAGAGCTATATCTATCAACACAATGCTGTGCAAAAAGGGATTTTGCTGAGTGGAAATGCATTTTAATGTCAGGTATATAAAATCTAATAATATACTGAACACTATCACATATTGTATGTTAATACATATGAATACACCTGTTGTAGAAGTATTAAAATATGTCCCAAGTGATGATACGCACCAATTTTTTTCTTTAAAAGTAGAGGATTAGTATTTACAATAATATACAGAGGGCTTCAAATGTGTCCTTAATGTTTTCAAAAGAAAGGGGATTTTAATAAGGCAAAATGTTAATATTGGACAAATCTGTGCTGGTAATTAAATTGAATTTTATTAAATCATTCTCTATAGAATGTCTAACATTAGCTTACAAATATTAATAATTAACAATTTTAAAATGGAGCAGTATTTTACACCTATATAGAAAGACTGAATTGTGCATTTATGTAAAGAGCTTTTATGTACATGCATGTGTTAAAAGAAAGAGTAGGGCCGGGCACGGTGGCTCACGCCTGTAATACTAGCTCTCTGGGAGGCTGAGGCGGGTGGATTGTTTGAGCTCAGGAGTCCGAAACCAGCCTGAGCAAGAGCAAGACCCCGTCTCTACTAAAAATAGAAAGAAATTAATCGGACAACTAAAAATACAAAGAAAAAATTAGCCGGGCATGGTGGTGCTTGCCTGTAGTCCCAGCTACTCGGGAGGCTGAGGCAGGAGGATCGCTTGAGCCCAGGAGTTTGAGGTTGCTGTGAGCTAGGATGACGCCATGGCACTCTAGCCTGGGCAACACAGTGAGACTCTGTCTCAAAAAAAAAAAAAAAAAAAGAAAGAAAGAGTAGAAGAAATGATCATTTACAGAGGACCTATACACACATTCTCCACTCCAATGAACAAATGCTGAGAAATGAATATTAAAGTTCGGATAAGAGAAAAAATACACTTGGCTTTGGAAAGCAATCAGAGGCATAAATTATCTTATTTATCTAGAAAAATGACAAAAAATAGACCGTACTCTGCTAAAATGGTCTCGAGTGGTTGCTGTCATTCTTTGATTATTTTGGACAGCTGCCACATTATTATTTCCATGGTGAGGTTTAAATATTTTTAAGACTGACCATCTGGAAATGTATAGATGACTTTATCTCTGCTAAAAGTAGATTTATCTCCAAACCCACCATAGACACGCAACTTCGCAACTTCAGACGTAGACGTAGCTAAGCTGACTGACTGTACCTAGCCTTTACCTGCTCCTGACACACGCATTCAATGTCACTAATGTTGCCCCTACCAAAAAAAAACCAAAAAACAAAAAACTGGAAGAGAGAGAAAACAAAATTTAATCTATTTTCTCTTAGAAGTTATTGAAATTCTTGAGTAAGGAGAATGGCTGCAGTCTGAGTAACAGGAAGGGACGTCTGAGATATTATGAATTAGTCTAATCTAAATACTCACCGAGATTCGAAATATCTGGGTGTTTTGTCCGTGCCTTTGTTTCCCCCTCCTTCAGAGGAAGAGTATTAACCATAACGGCTTAAGCTGGAATAGCATTTTGCTATTTGGAAGCACTTTCACACATACTGTTTCAACAATCCTTCTTTATGGATGAGAAAATTGAGTCTGAAAGAAGAGATTATACGATTGCAAAATGCCAGTGCTAATACCACACTG
Source organism: Propithecus coquereli (assembly GCF_000956105.1). Lineage (NCBI taxonomy): Eukaryota > Metazoa > Chordata > Mammalia > Primates > Indriidae > Propithecus > Propithecus coquereli. The sequence continues at coordinate 4,392,672 of NW_012150618.1, read as the reverse complement.
AGAAAAACTTGTCTGTAACAACTTCTCAGGTTCAGTGAAAGAATAAATCCTGATGTAGAAACCGATATATCAGTGACCTGATATAAATAAAATAACACGTTAAAACAAAGTCATATGGAGCTAAGTACAACCAAAGAGAGATAGGCTATTATACCAAAACAGATTATTTGGACAATGAAAATAGATGGGGAAAGCTGGCATAATCCATCAGGGTATGAGGAGTAGTGACTTTATAAAAAGAGGGGAAGGAAAGAAGGGAGGGAGGCAGAGAAGGAGAGAGAGAAAGACCTTTGTGCTTCCAGAAGAAACTGAAAAGGAATCTTCCTAACTAAACTTGTGGGGGTTTCTTTAAATCTACAGTTTCTGCCAAAAGATTCAAGCACAGATTTGGGACTTATATATTTGACAAGCCCCCATATGCTGCATTTTCCCTCCAAGCTTTTACTCTGGCTTGCTGAATCTGTGGTTGGTTGAATATGTTGTTTTATCAATTGCTAAAAATACCTTGAAGTCAAGCTCCTTTTCTCGGTTTTTATGCAGTTGATAAAACGGCCACTCTGGCATCAGATTTTCCAAGGCTCCGTCTGCAACCTTTAATAAACCACTCCTTTCATAAAAGCAAGGTCCTTGTGCAGGGGTCATTTACGTTTCGCTTCGATGCAAAGTGAAAGTCAGAGACTAAAGAAATGGGACCATGAAGGAAATGCTCCATTTTTTTCCGACTGTCTCAATCAATAGTTAATCAGGATGGCTTTGGGATTACTTAAAGTTACTGTGTGAAGCTTGGCTGTCAATATGACTGAAACCCCCAAAGAAACCACTAACTGTCCACTAACAGCAGAAGTAGTTCCAAAAAAGTGTCAGCTACAGAGGCCAAGAAGCTTCCTGTCCTAGTTCCCGTGAGACACAGAAGTGCGGATGCTGCCCGGGCTTGGCACAGTCTGTGCACCTGTGCTAAGGTCAGCACATTAAGTTTCTAAGCTGTCAAAAAATCTCCCCCCAAACCTTGTTTTATCATTATACATCCCCAGCAGGCAGGACCAGCATATTAATTTCAGGGTCCAGTGCAAAATGAAAACATGGAGTGCCTGGTTCAGTAAGAAGGGGTAAAGTGTTACAGGTACTACAATATAAAGGTTTGTCCTTTTTTCTGTGGACTCTCTTTTGATTTGTCATGGTGTTCTGTATTTGCCATTTGCCCTGCTCCCTTGTGTGGGGCAAATGCCCTCCCACCTAGATCCTGGTGCAGTCCCCATTCCATGACTCTGCACACACACAGCCCACAGGCTGTTGGGTTCTCCGGTCAGTCACTGGGCAGTGCCATAGGGAAATCGAACCAGTCACCTCCCCTTTCCATGTGCCTCCTGTACCAGTCCATGTTAGATGCGTGACTCCCAAGGATATCCCAAGGACAGCATGGGGACACCTGAGGTATCTGGATCAACGGGCTCATCCCTGCGTGCTGCCTGCCAAATGTGCAGTGCCCCTGCCAGTGCAGGGAGGAGATGGCCACTGCAGGCTACTGCCTGGAGATGCTCCAGGGCACATGCACCAGATCCTGATCTTTTTGGTGCTTGTTCCCAGGCCCCTGCCAGTGGGGAGGGTGGTGGTGATTCCTGGGCAGGGGCAAATGGAAGGAGGCTGGATGGGCTGGGACCCAGCAGGCAGGGGAGCAGAAAGCCAAGAACCCGTCCAGGGAAGGCAGGGAGGCTGAGGGACATGGGGCCATGTGTGGACGGAGGCTCCAAGCCCCCAAACATGCTCCATTTTCCCATCAACTAACACTTAACAATACACAAAGTAAAAGATAAAATTGTTACAAATTTCAAAAGGATGATCACAGAGCATTAAACATCAAGTTCGTCAGAGGGAGGATTGTGTGTGTTTGTCTGTACTGGTCACAGGCATATGAAGTGGCCCTGCCAGGGCCCTGGCTCCCAGCACCATTTGGCCAGGCCACACGCAGACATTGGCCAAAAGTAGGATTAATAGAGGATTCAAGAGGATACAGGTAGTTTGGTAAGGCAAAGCCAAATGCTATGAGTGTATTTTCTGTCTTCTTTCATGAGAAATGTAGTTGTTTTAATATTATTTTACAGATTAAGTGCTCTTTCTCAAGAAATTCATTTATATAGTAATCGTGCGTTTATTCCCAATCATCCCTTTGCTAATGTTTTCATTGTTTGATGATCTTTGTGATTTCAAGTAAGCACATTGAAAGTCAGGGACATATTATGTTGATAAGTTTGATAGCAAACATTGTGTCTGTCTAATTTTCTTAAATAAATGGGTTAGTGCAATGGTAATAAAGTTACACCAAAATGTCTCAAATTCTTATTTCTAGTTGAGGATTTTAAATTTTTTAGAGTAGATCATGCACTTTAAAATGGTTTACTGAATGGTCCAAACTTAATGGAATTACACATATTTGATCAATTTTTCTTTTTGTTACATTCAACTGTACTAGAGAAAATCTTTTTCCTCCTTACAAATTCAGCTCAAATCCCTTGCTTTCAGGTAGTGAAAAGCTATTCCAGTGTATTCTTGTTTAAAATTTCAAAGTCATGCCTTTCCTTCCCTGTACCTGTTCGGCCTCAGACTGAAAGACTTGGAATAAGAAGGGGTGTGGTCTGCTCCCACCCTATCTCTTCCTCCTCCTTCTCTGCATTTTCACTCTTTGGTCTGGTTTGATGGGAAAAAGAGATAGGAGAGAGGGAAAAGATCTCTTACTTTCTGGGAGCTGTTGTGGCCCTCTTCCAGTTAACATCAGATGGTTGTCACCAAGATATTTGGGGTACATGGCCAAATGCTGACACATGAAGAACATTTGTGAGGTTTTGGGGAGCCCTATAGAGAACTGCCTCACTGCAGAGTTTCCGAACATGGGGGATTTCTCTCCAGCTCAGCCAACTTCATCCATACCACCCACAGCATGTGCTGATAGTTTACTCTTAGCATCTTGTCCCTGAAATTGTTTTCTATGACAGTCAGCCGCTCTTATGTGTCATGACAACAGGACTGCTTTATCCCACCACCTTCTGAAATGCTACTTGACACATGGAAATACCACTTATCGTCATTCCAACAAATGTAGAAAGGCCAATACCCATGGCTGCCCCATCAGCCTTGTCATGTCTACGGTGCTCTTCTTCCCTTGCCAAAATGACACAGGGGACAGATCATCCTATGTGCTGTCTAAGGAGACATCCAACTAGGGAATGAGAGGAGACTCTCCCCTTGTGGAAGATTTCTCCTATCTCAACAGGCAGGTCTCTTGATTTGCCTCCTTTCTCCACCATTAGACACATTCCATCTTGTGAATGCCGAGAGATAAATGTGACTTTATAGGAAGTGACAACATGCTTTTATAATGACATAGTATGGAAGAAAATTAGTAGTTCAATTAAAAGTCACAGTGTCAGATGTAAATCCATGAACTTCCTTTAAGAGGGGTGGGTGGGTGGAGAGATTCAGCCAACATTAAGGTGTGTGGAGATGAAGCCCGCTGCCACCAGGCATACAGGAGTGTGTCAACAGTGGAGGGAAAGAGCCAATCTGGGACAGACACACACACAGCAGAAAAAGCATCTGCCACTTGGAAAGAGATGGTCCCAGGAGGCAAAAGAAATAATACACTTCACCGACATGGCTTCCAGAAAGAAGCCTGGCAGCGAGACACAGCCAGGCAGTGCAGGGACCATGCAGGACCTGGAGGTGGAGACAACATGGAGGATGGCTCAGGACCAGGCACCGCCTGAGTGGTGGAATTGCCGTATCTGCACATGTGTGTAACCACTCGCTCACTGGGTGTCTTTTTCTTTTCAATCTTCAGGAAGAGGCAGCCAGAATTCTCGCCCACCAGCCAGTGTCCGTCGGCACATGTGCAGCTTTGAAAACCCCCACACTGCAGTGAATGTGTAAGAGAAGCTGCATGGAAAATGTAGTGGTTTGCCCCTTGCTTTCTCTCTCCTGGGTCTTCCCACTTTCTAACATGGAAACAGATGTGGTGCATGCCATCAAGAATGAGAAACTCATTTACGTGCCATGGTTTGCACGACTGCCTTAATTTGTCCATCGTTCTTAAAAGGACACTGTCAAGTAGTTTGTTTAGTTTTTTTGCTTTTTTATGTTTTGATGCAGCACCTTTTTTTCCAATTCTGAAGATTCACTTTTGTTTGTGACTCCCACTCACAAGCTCAAAAGTGAATTTTCCCCCTTCAGAAATTTGTCAGCTTCTCCTTAGCAAACTGCTCTTTCTTTTCTTTTCCTTTCTTTTTTAATTTTTTTTGCTTTTTTGCTGTTGCACAAATGTTTGAAATGATCCTGTCTGCATTAAAGTAAAAGCCATAGCTTAAATTTTGGAAGAGTTCTATGATGTCAGTTTGAGGGGGTGGGTGCCAACATGAGCCTCTGCTGGGTGCCTTCCATGCCCTGGGGAGCACAAAACAAAAGTTTTGTGAGTCCCACAAAAATTGGGTTTTACAAAAAAAGAAAAGTAGTCATTTTCCCGATATTCCAAGTGATTTTTATCAGATTTCCCCATCTGATAAAAACAGTGCATGTTTGGTCCCATTTTTGACCTTTAGATCTTGACAGTGTCTCTTTAAGTTAACAAAAGAACATAGACCATGTTCAGTTCGTTGTGCACGGAGTCTGTGGTCATTTTCAGCTGTTCCTTTACAGCCCTTCAAACTCCTGGGAGAGTCAAAGGTACACATTCCTGCAGCAGGAGGGAGCCCACTGATGAGGTGTCTGTGGCTTGAACAGCTCTTCAGATGAGAAGAGCCCGATTTGTTCAAATGTTTGCTACTGAACCTGGCCATGGTGGCTGGTGAATGGGGCCACAGTATCTCTTCCCTGCACTCAGTGGAGCGCACTGGGAAGTCTGTGGTCTGCCTTTCTGCTATTCCCTATAAAAGCCCAAATAGAAAGAGTGTGGTCTCCACCAAATCCTACTGATTCTTAGAGGGACAGACATGCTAGTCCTGCCCGTGTGTTTCAGGTGGTGATTGTGAGGACCCTGCACACCTAGGTCAGAGCCACTCCACTGTGGTTGGATACATTCTCTGTAATTCTCCCAAGTCAAAAGGCATTGAGTGTTTCTTGCACCATGGATGAGTCTGACAAAAGACACAGCAAGGAGATCCTAATTCTAATTGTGACAGCTGCTGGCTGCCTGTCAAAAGGGATTGATGGGAGTGGGTAGATGTGCTTGTCTTATCATGACATCAGGGCCAGAGAGAGAGGAGAGGCGACTGGCATTTTGTGACTTAAAGGTGAGTGCCTAAAAGCAAAAGTAAAGGCTGAATCTGGTACATCCCTGGTGAGTGACAAAAAATAAAGTAACAATCAGAAAAGGTGACAGGTTGGCTGCTAAGAACTTTCAGAATGGGATCTATTCATGATTTCCTTCTTGAGATCATAAAGAATCAGGAAGTGATAAGTAGCCTTAAATCTGTGCACCATATACTAAATAAACTAGGACTGGATATTTTTAACCTTGGTTGTTCCTGCAAAATTAAAAAAAAAAAGAAAAGAAAAGATATGTTCTTTTGGTGACCTTCAGTTCTCACTGTTTTTGTGAGCAGGGAAGGCAAAGGGATTAGTGATGGAAATAAACCTGCCTACTGGACCATTATGGTCTGTCTAGATCTATCCTGCCCCTGAGGAATAATCCCAACAGAGCAATGCAACTACCCTATATTTCCAGGGCAAATTGAAAGGACTCCAGATAGAGCTCAGGGGCATTAAATTACTTGCTATTAAAATTATAGGTCTGGTAGCATGGAACATAGAAGAAATGATAATCCTTGACCTGAAGTTCCTTCAAAGGGAACATAATAATCTAGGCTCATCTATACTTTCTGAAAAAAATATAATTACATCGTGTATACCTCTGCTAAAGCAATGCCCTGGCACCAGCGTGATGTCTCAAACAAACTTTGGCATGAGAATTTCTTTTGTCAGCCAGTAATTACGATTAGGTTGAGCCAAAGACTATTTAAAATTTACTTTGAAAAAAAGTTTAGTGACCATCAGAATTCTATCTACTCTTTAGTTTGGAATATGTTTGGCAATTTTCTCAGGACAGTAGTGCCTATACAATGACAAAGTTTATGGGGCCCTCCACACTTCACTGAATTTGATGTGATTGAATAATTTCATCTCTGGATGTCTTTTTCTTTATTGATTCCATGAAGAAAGCACAAGGATTACTAAAGGCAAACTGTGTTTCTTTGCATTTTCTTTTATCCTGTATCACAAACTTGAGGATATGGGATATAATTGATCTAAAGATCCTAAAAGAAAGACTGTATATTTAGACTTGGAAATATTGTAAATTTCAGCAAGCCGATGGTTCTCTGACTAGCTTACAATGAGGTTAGAATGAAATGGGAAAGGGATAAAATTCACAATGCTATTTAAGTTGTCATATCTACAAAAACGACCAAGTTCTCGTACGATTAGAAGCATTTGTCTTCAAAAGCACATTCAGAGATTCTCTACCTCACAACTAGTGGTGAGTCAAAAAAGTGAGGAATTTTAATCGTGTTCCAACAGGCCCCCAGGTTTGACAATATAGACTAAATATGCGTATTTTTCTGGAAAGCTTTCAAAAAGTGGAACTGGTGTCAGTGGGACTCCTTTGTATTAATGACAAATTTGGGGCTGCCTGGGAAAGCAGAAGTCTGATCCAAATGATGCTGTGCCTGAGCTTCTGCAAGAACAGCTGCTCAAACTGCGTTCTGGCACGTGGAGGTGAGATTACTTGGACAGCTGCATTTCCAGCACTTCTTGTGGCCGGTCTCTGTGGGGGCAGAACCTCTCCTCTCCTCATTGAAAGGCCTGATGTCCATCTGCAGCTACCTGGGCTACAGCAGAACTACCCCAAAGCCTGTGGCTTTTGGTTTCTTTTCTTAGTGAGCCATTCCCTCCACGCAGAGATCCAGTGGAGTCTCCCGTTTCCCTGTTCACTTTCAGAGAAAACAAATGCCTCCCTCCTCACGTTCCAAGGAGCCAGACTTTCTTTGTTACATGAAGGTCTTGCCTTGTCTGTGGGCTCTCTGGATTCTGTCCTTATATCTGTTGAGAAGCTGTTAAGCTTAGTGGCAAAGACTTGCGTTGGACAGAAGGGAGACAGGTGTTCTCTAAGCTTCCCCTTCAGGCAGCTTGTGCAGGATGCTTCCCTACTGATCTCAAACTCCCACCCACTGTTATTCCCATTTTAATCCTCTTTGGAGCAGAGAGCAGTATACTCTGCAGATGTAACTAGTACTTACTAAAACAAATAAAACAGGATCACTGAAGGCCGAAGATATGCTAATCTGTTTATACCACCTACTCTCCACTCTTCTCTGAAGTGCTGTAAATATTGGATTTTCTGTTTGGGTAATTGTGATACTTATCTAATGAAAGAAAAAGCAAAGCAAGATACTGAACCTGTTGTAGATGGAGCTGCAGCCTCAGGTCTGCCCAGCTCTGCACACTGTAACTATACATCACTCTATACATCTTTAGTCCCTGTAGGTCTAAAGGTGTTTTCCTCCAATAACTTTAGTATCAATGAATATATTTAGCCACCTGAGATATGTACTCCAAATGCTGATGCATTTGGTCTTCAAATATGAGACTGTTTTAGGTCTAAGGTCTATCTTTCTGAAGTTAGAGAGAGAAGGATGGGGTGCTTTGTAACAAACGCGGTGTTTTCTAAACCAGGTTGCTTTTCCTAAGATTAGGAAACCATATAAAATTAAACAATAGAAGGAAGAATCTGGTGGCTGAAGCAGAAGCCATTAAAGTTATCTTGGATTAAATAAACATCCTATTGCATAGTAATATTGTGTTTTTATAATGCATTTATTTCTTTTTTATGCCCCATATTTTATATATTTTCCCTTCTTAATATCACAGCAATGGGTTCCCAATGTTTTCAAATAGGATACTCCCTTTTCTCACCAAAACAGTTATTAAACTTTCACCTGAGTCTATGATAGTAAATATACCTTTATTAATAGCCATTTGAATACAAAAGACAACAAAAGTTTCTCAGAATTTAGTTACACTTGTATCAAACAGCATACTTTATCATAACAGCATCTACAAACATTTAAAAACAGAAATGCATTATCTACAAAGACATAATATTTATTCAGTCTAAAAACAATGCTTAATGCACATGTAGATTCATGGACCATTCAGGTTATATATGGACCACAGGTGAGAAATGACTAATCCTGAAAGACCAAAGTCTACAATTTGTGTTGCAGTTTCTGTGTGATGATACATGTCTTCTACTATCTCTGATTTTTAAAAAGCAATTTATTTTGTCCTTGAAAAAAAAAAGGTTAGTCTAATTTTTCCTAATCCGATAAATACCCTGGGGCATTAGATCTGTTTCCTAATTAAACAGTGCTTTACAGGAAATGTAGAGCAGGACTCTGAGGGGAAGGAAAGTTGCTCATTTTGATAGCCACAGTGAAAATTTCCCATCACAAGAATAAAAATTGGATTCAATTAAAATAGAACTAAATTGTGATTATATCTTTCTGCAAGATTATTAATAATTCTGTTAACATATGGACATATGTGATTTTACAAGAAGCCCACATAGAACCTCTAGACAATGAGGAAAACAGCCCACATGTGTGAGTGGGTTAAGTGGAGTCATTGTAGGGTTTCCCAGGAATACAAGGTGCCTTTTTGCTAATGTATATGGAGACCGGGGCAACATTTCATTGGACATCTAAGCCTGCTGGTTGAATTAGGTATAGACTGGCTCTCAAGGAACCTGCTGTTTATTAAAACACACTTATACTTACACACACACACACACATGCACACACACCCCCACCCACACACATAAATGAAGACATAGGATAGCATTTTAATTTAATGATTTTCATAGTGAATATTGAAGGGTGGGCATTTGGGGAAGAAAAATATTTTTTCATTGCAATTGAAAATGATGCAATCATTGGGTTGGACAGTATTGTAAGGCATATTTAAGGAAGGTAAGAAGCAACTAGGTTTTATATTTTCTGGAAGAGGCATATCAAATGCATAAAGAGAAGCCATATGTATATAACGGTAGATGGAGATAATTGAGAAAGATGAAAGTGAGAGGTAAGCTTGCTTAAAGTTTCAAACTCAGAAGAGGAACTGTGTGTGGATTCTGGTTTTGTCTTTGGCTGACTGATTGACTGCCTGTTCTTGCCAGGAACACCACTGTCCTGTTCCTTAGTTTGTTCAATTTGGAAGAGAGTCAGCTATTCTAACAAGATAATGTGGAAGTCAGTAAGTCAGAAATTGTGCATTTATAAGCACTTTTACATCCTGAGATAATGTATTAAGGATATATTTGAGAGATATATTAAATTTGTTATAATAGTTCAGAGATGAAATTTTTCTTAGACAATTAAAAATGCAGCACAGATTCTCAGATATATGGAAGAACTACTTTTTCCCCAAATAATGAGATCAAAATTTTAGCTGTTATATCTATTTTAGAGCCTTTGTATCCAGAATCAATATCAGACTTTCTACATTAACCTGTACTTATTTGACTCACTTCATTTTTTAGGATTAGAAAATATAAAATGTCAAAACATTACCCTCATCATAAATGTGACTGTCACATACAATTTTTGAAATATGCATTCTTGTAGTTGCAAAATAATTAAATGAACCATTATGTTAACGATTGATCATTTCCTACATTTTTTCCCAAACAAAAGACTAGAATATGGAATAGTCTATTTCATACCTCCACCTAAGACAAAAATGTTCATTTTCCTATTCCTTTTAATGTCACAAATGCGTTCTTGTTGTGCTACTTTCTCTGTTGCTTTAATAGTGACAGAGAAAAAGCAAACTCCTAAAAAAACAAAAGAAAAAATTATTTCCCCATTTAAGTATTAACACTCTTGTTATTAATAGAATTCTGTGGTGAGGTACCACCATCTGCTAAAAGTTATACAGAAAATAAGCTGAGTTTAAAAGTAAGGCTAGAATTATTACAATATACAGAACAGCATTTGGGGTGTATGCCACTGTACATCTCATTTTTTTCTTATTCACGGAGAAATTCTATTTGGTTGGTTTATGAGAGTCCCATGAAGATGAAAGCTGGTAAGGCTAGAAGGTAGCTGGCGCCCTAAGAGTTTTCTCCACCAAAGCTCAATGAGGAAAGAGCCAGGCAAGGGTCTTTGTCTCAGTAACTTTTGCTTTGTTTGGGTCTTAATTTTGTCTTACTTGTTTCAAACTATACTGGAGGACAAAAGCACGATATAGGCATTCATATTTTGCTGGGTTTCCCTGTTCTGTTGCTTTTCAAACACACCTACTTCAATGTTCCCAGTGGGAAAATCCCAACCTCTGTGCTGTGAATCAAGGCCTTTATGTGAATTGTGATCCATGGTATGTGTCAGATAGTGCTTTGCAATAAAAAAAGACAATCAGAAGGTATGAAACACGTGAATCGACCATGGGTCCCGGTTTCTCTGTCATCCGCTTTTTTCTCTTCCATACAGGTACAATGTGTGCGATCATGCCGCTCTGGTAACCGGAAATACTTGCGTGTAGGAATGGGCTACCCAGAAGGATCTATTTTATAATCCTACAGAACAATGAGAGTAGCTTTATATGGAGGTTTTAATTTGTCCCGGGGACTAGAGTCATCGTGTTTTGTAAACTTTGTGAAATCTTAGACCTAAATGAAAATAGCTGTTTCTACAACAGACTGGCTTTTCTCCCCAACAACTTTTCTCCTTTCTTGGCATAGGGTGGACTCCCTGGTTGCAGCTTCAGAGGCAGCCCCTGGTAGCTGCAGCCTTCGGTGTTTGATTTATGTAATAAGAGGAGGTTGGGGGTGGGGTGCAAAGGCCTACAGAAGAGGGGGCAGTTAAATGACATTGGGCTGGGTTTGCACATATTTTGTATGTATTTTATGCTGTGTGCATGATCTATCTGCAAATAAATCCATCTCTATTTTATTCATAGTTCTAATGGCAAGTCTGTGTCATGGTCTGAACCAGGTGGAAGACAGGTGCCCAAGGGACAGCACATGTGGCACCGTCTCTCTGTGCACGTGAAGGCCAATGAGACGGCCTGCAACCAAACAGCCGTCATCAAGCCCCTCACTAAAAGTTACCAAGGCTCTGGCAAGAGCCTGACCTTTTCAGATACCAGCACCAAGACCCTTTACAACGTGGAGGAGGAGGAGGACGCCCAGCCCGTCCGCTTCAGCCCTCCGGGCAGCCCTTCCATGGTGGTGCACCGACGCGTGCCATCCGTGGCGACCACCCCGCCTCTGACCGCAGAGGAGACCCCCCTCTTCCTGGCCGAGCCGGCTGTCCCCAAGGGCTTGCCCCCTCCTCTCCAGCAGCAGCAGCAGCCCCAGCAGAAGTCCCTGATGGAGCACCTACAGGGAGTGGTCAACAACTTCGCCTCCGGGATCCCGGATTTCCACGCGGTGCTGGCAGGCCCTGGGGGTCCCGGGAACGGGCTGCGGCCCCTGTACCCGCCCCCGCCGCCGCCGCAGCACCTGCAGATGCTGCCGCTGCAGCTGAGCACCTTCGGGGAGGAACCGGTGTCCCCGCCTGGGGAGGATGAGGACGACAGCGAGAGGTTTAAGCTCCTCCAGGAGTACGTGTACGAGCACGAGCGGGAAGGGAACACGGAGGAAGACGAGCTGGAAGAGGAAGAGGAGGACCCGCAGGCGGCCAGCAAACTGACCCCGGAGGATTCGCCAGCCCTGACGCCGCCGTCGCCTTTCCGAGACTCGGTGGCCTCTGGCAGCTCGGTGCCCAGCTCCCCTGTGTCCGAGTCGGTGCTCTGCACCCCTCCCGACGTGTCCTACGCCTCTGTCATTCTGCGGGACTACAAGCAAAGCTCTTCCACCCTGTAGGGAGGAAGGGTCCACGTGGAAAAGCGAGAGAAGCCAGAGAGCTCCAGCACCTCCAGAGACATGCGAGAGGCTGGTAGGAGAAGCATGGGACGGGAGGGCAAGCCGGGAGAGGAAGACGACGCTGCTGCTGCTGCTGCTGCTGCCTTAAGTCAGGAGAGAGGGAAAGACACCAAGCGACGTGATCCAGGCCAGGATTCTGATTCTTGAGTTATTCAAAAGCCTTCTCTGGGAAGAAAGGGAATTCTGACAAAGCACAATTCCATATGGTATGTAACTTCTATCGCAAAAAAATATAAATAAAAAATGAAATCAACAAAAATAATCTCCTCTTTTGCACAATCGTGCATAGCTATATATGCCCACACACATTTGGCCACGCTTGGGAAGGGACAGCCCACGTGGACGTGCCAGCTGAATCATGAGTTCACCTGCTGGCATTCATAGCGAGCCCGGTGGAGCCAGACAGAGCAGGTGTGGGCAGGGGGAGGGCGCAGGGTGTGGAATCGCCCAGTGAACAGATGAGGGGACAGCAGCTCACTTCTCAGAAGCCCTTCTCCCTACTGGGCGACAGACTCCTAGTCTTCAGGAGACTCAGGAACTGGCACCCCATCCAGTGCCAGCCTTTCTATGGCGCTTGAAGAAAGGTGCATGAACCCTCCTGTTGCTCTGCAATTTCCCTCTATTTAGGAAAAGAGGAAGAAGAACAAACTCGTTACCAAAAAATGCTTCCTCAGGAGTGCTACGGGAGGAAGGAGTGAGAAGCAAAACAATATGTAAGCCTGTGACTTTGAACAAAACCAGTCACCACCATCGGCTTCCCACATTCTGGACTCGCTTATTGGTGATTTTTGGAAAAAGGCCAGAACAAGAGATTGTTTCGAGAGTGGCAGAAGACCTTTTGTGCATTAACTTGTGTTTGTGCCAAATGGGCTCTCCAATGCCCTTCAGTTAAAAGAGAACAAACCATGTGGCAAAATTGTTACCTTCCACTTATTGTAGCAAATAATACTTACCAGTTGAACTTCTAAGATGCAGTCTATGTACGATGTGGTGCCATTGTTTCTCCCATGTACTACAGAAACAAATCCATCTCTGAACCTAAGGGTGTACTCATAGCAACTATTACTGGTTTAAATGACAAATAATTCTTTCCTATTGTCACTGAAGTCCCTGTAACTAGCCAGTGAATGTGTTCCTTTGTCCTTGTATATGTGTGATTATAAAATTTGCGCAATGTAACGTCAATCTAAATGCAACTAGAAGAATGTCCTTCAGAGATAGTATAGCTATTTTTTATGTTCCAATAATGTTTTATAGATCATTGTCACCAATATGTACAGAAACTCTTTGAAGGTTTGAATACTGTGGTCCAATATTTTTCAGAGGCAGCTTAGATGGTCGTTCCTCTTCTAAGGGGGAACTTATTTTTCAGATATTTTATGATGTGGAAATATGTTATTAATGAAATGGTTTGAGAATTTATTATATTAAAAGTTCACAAAAACTGAGGGTGACAGTCAAAGGTACATTTTATAAGCTTGCACACATCATTATTATAACATAAGATTGAAAAACCAGTGTTTTGATTATTTCAGGTTATTTTACATTTTTTTTGAAGGTTTTCCACAGCTACTTGAACATAATGTGTTTTCAGCATACAGTAACATCTAAGTCTGGTCATAATTTCTCCATTGTTTATTTATCACTTACATTTTGCCTTTCTTTCATTTTTATTTTCATGTACTTTTACTCTTGTATTCCACTGTCATAACTTTTCTTTACATTTTTTTTATTTGCTGTTGTGTAATATCCATGGACATGTAATTCATTTATTTCATCTTGACCCTCCTTTTTTGCACCCAATAAAAGGATTTTTCTCGCTGTTTTGATTTCTTCTTTTATTTGTGGAACGAATCCTACCCCCTTAAAAATCTTTGTTTATGCCTTATGTTCAGTCATATTTTAATATGCATCCTTCATGTGTGAGCTGCTGATTTCTCAGCCAAAATCATCTTAGAATCTTTAAATATCCACTGCATCATTTGTTCAGAACTTCACATCAACTCCAATGTTGGAGGCTTGTGTTTCTTATGTTTCACCATATTCAACTGCCAAGTTTAGTTAGTTCCATATCAAGAATGGACTGCCCTTCCTTTAAAAAAATCATTTGAAAACACCTTTAGTGAAAAGACCTCATGACTGAAATGAAGATTTTAGTTCCATGTTTTCATTGTAGTAAACAGAACGAGGAAAATAAATGGTCCCAATGCTTAATAGATGGATTTCTACTAATTGGCAAACTTGCAAGGGAAAACATACTATCTATTATTACTGAAACTTTTTTTATCTTAATGTCACTAACATATGTCCTTAATATCACAGGACTTGTGTATTCAGATTTTTTTAAATTAGAATGGATAAAGAAAACAACTTCTATTAAATGTAAGGTGTCAGTTTGTTCAGAGGTCTTGGTCTGAGACATTTGTTGAACACATTCAATACTGATCACATTATTACTCTGAATGGCTACTATTATCATGATTATGAATTTCCCTGAATAATAGAGTATTAGTTCTAATATCATAATGTTCAAAACTGGAGAGGTACACACACATGCCCTATACCAAAAGGTCAGAAACTCTTCACCTTAATATATGTGCTTATACAAGTTGTTCAGCTTCTTGTAAAAGTGTTTTCCTTTGGCTCGTTACTGCCTTTTGTCAAATAACCTTGATAATGCTGTATAATAAATATTTTCTATTTATTAAATGTGTATGTTCCTTCTCTATGCTCTGTAAGAGTTACCATAATAGAAATAGACTAGTGTCAGAAACAATTTCAATGGTTTGAATTTTCTCAGAACACATCTTCTAGGTAAAAGTTGCAGAACACAACACAAAATCTACAGATCAAGTAGGTGATAAAGTAGAGCACAATTTGATGATGAAGAAAGTGGTACCTTAAGCTCTAGAAGCTTTACATGGAGTCCAAAATTAAAATTTCCAATGCCCTTGACAGATACTGTCATTCATCTTTTTGGTAGAGTATGTGAGGCTGGACAGATTCCTATGAGGCTTTTCTGTCCTTGGCTCACCCATGAGGGGGGCCTACTTTCCTACCTTGTTGATGTCCTTCTGCTCACCTCAAGTTCTATTCCTCTACATTTCAACAGGGACTTCACTGATCCCTAAAACAAGGGAGTCTCTGTTATTCACACTCTCTGCCATGAGAATCCTGCAAAACAGGACATTTCCCAAGTATCATTCAAAAGGAGAATGCACTGGTATGAAGACCACACCCATGAGGCTGTGATGCATTTGGATGGTAGGAGCAAGTTCCATACAGGAAGGCTGATATTGAAGAAATTACCAGAAACAGAATCTAAGACACCAGGGGTTTGTTCGGTGTGTCTAGACAATAAAATAAGAATCATTAAATGAGAGGTTGGTGTCTCAGAAGGAAAAGTCATAGGAGAGAGAATGAAAAAAAAAAAAAAAAGAAACAGGGAAGAAAAAAATAAATGAAGAAAAAAATAAATGAAGAAAAGCAATAAAGAAGAAAAAGGAAAATGTTTAAGGTGGTTAGTCCATAGATGTACCCAATTATCATGGTAGGTCACAAGAGCCTCCATTTGGAAAGAGTCCAGAAGCTTTACCTGGAACCTAGGGAGGACATTTGGACAGGTTGGGATTACGGTCCAGATGCCACAAATGATGTCTGAGTAACTGCCTCATGATTTCTTCAGAGAGTGCCCTGGGAAGGAATCAAAGAAACAGGGCACAACATTGGAACCTGCTTTGGGCCAGCCACTATGCTAGGTTCTTTGCATTCTTTCTCATTTAATCTTCCCAGTAGTGCTTCCACATGGAAATTTTCCCAAAGTCTCAGCTTGGAAGTGGCCAAGCAGGGCTCCACTCTCAATTTTCAGCCAGTACAGAGCCTGTGAATTCATGTTCCTCTCCAGTGCCCAGGGAAGTATGTAGGAGTTAGTTCCTTTTTGCTTGGAATCAATTTTTCTTTCTGATTTCTGAGCCCTCAGGGCACAGCAGATACTCAGAAAAGGTTTATTGAGAAAGTAATAACAGTAAATGAATGTTATAACAGCATATAGTGTTCCCAGCTCAATTCCCTGAAGATTTATCCCAAGATCCTTATGAGGTCTAGAGCTCTATATTTCTATCTGCTAATCCTAACTCTGCCAGCTGGAACAACACATGCTTTAATCATGAAAACTAAGCGCTCCTTTTGGCATCAGCAAGCGCTGTCCCACAGGGCATCAGAGCCTCCTTTCCTGCAAAGAGGGAGGCAATACTCACTGTCCATTGAGCCCAGCCAGAGGGCTGGCAAAGCAGTGCTGGGTGTGGGAGACAGCGTCCTCTGCAGCAGAACTGCAGGTGAGACGGGCACTGCTGAGGCAGGCACCAGTTTAAGTGAGGGCAATGCAGACGCCCAAGGGGAAAGCAGGGGCTGGGGTTCCTTCCCCACAGAAATGCATGTCTTCAGGCAGCATGAAAGGCAAACCCAGTTACCAAGGGTTGGGGCAACAGGAGGTGAGGGAGAGCTTAGTTATAGAGCTGAACCAGTAACACCATAAACAGAAAACCAGCTTGATTTTCTCAGGGTAGAGCTTGGAAAGGAAGACTTATCAGTCAATAAATAAGAGAAGCAAAGCTTAAGAATGAGAATAATAAAAACTAAAAAGGAAAATAATGATAGAATCTTTAGAGTTGGATGTAAAGTTAGAAATCATTTAAAACAAGCTCGCACCCCATTTAGGAGTCCATTTCTCTGTGTCCTGGTCCTCTTCCTAGAAGGTGAGAAGCCAGCATTGACTGGGGTGGGGCTTGGGCACAGGGCCCGTTGCCTGTAGTGGCTGTGCCAAGGGAGAAGGCTGAGAGCTCTGGACACCGGGAGAACATGTCCCAAACCACACTGTTAATCCACAATACTGGCCAGAGAACAGATCTCAGGCACAAATCCGGAATGAAGGTATCACAAGAATCAGGGAAACTGAAAGGAAAAACTAGCAAGGCAGGCAACAGGGTGGTTGTCTGGTGAAATTCCAGAGACTGAAATGAGATTTTTGTGAGAACCACAGAGGATTACATGTGTGACCTGGGTTTATTTAAGGGGGTGGTATAGATGTAGATGACTTTTGCTCTCGCTTAAATAGGACTAGGTGCTTGCACGGATAAGGGAAAGCTCTATTTGTTAGAAAATTCTTCATTTTCCTGAGCTGAAATTTGCCTTTCTGTAACTTTGCCTTCTGTAAAAGGAGTGAACAAATTTAATCCACTGTGCACATGACTTCCCTTCAGCTACTTGAATGTAGTGATTATGTCATTCTTTAGTGATTTTTTCTCCCAGCCAAATAGCTTCACTTCCTTTGTTATTTTTGTTATTATGCACCTAAAGCCCTGATCAGGCGAGGGTCATATTTCAATTTTTGAATATCCTTTAAAAAATGTTGCATCCAGACCGAGACACAATGCCGCATATATTTTGACTCTCATTAACCACGATTCTACGATTGCTGCCTAAGTTTGCGTTAACTTTGCCAGCAGTCTTGCCACAGTTTGAGCTCACGCTTAGCTCAGAGCCAACTATAATCCTTAAGCCATTTTTATATGAACTGCAGGAAATGGATATGAATGTTAATATTTTTTTTCTTTTATTTCAGCAAATTATGGGGGTACAGATGTTTAGGTTACGTATGTTGCCCTTGGTCCCCCCCCGCCAAGAGGAGGGGGTGGGTATTTGTACACACAAGGAGTGCAATGCGCACCACCTGAAGGATGGACATATTTGAATGTTAATATTTTAAGTTGAGTTTCTCTAGAAAGAGACCAGGAGAGGAGTATTTGAGTCCAAATGGTGTATTGGAAAAGTGATCCCTGGAAGCTCAGGTGGGAGAGCGGGAAGAGAAGCAGCAAACAATACGCAGCCAATAAAGGGGACATTACCGTGCAAGTTACCACTGTGGGAAACAGGGGCCCCGTCCTACTGGGAACTCTCAGAGACAGTGGAGAACTTGCCTCACAATTGTCCGCGCTCCCCATGGGGCAAGGGAGTTAGAGACATTGATCCAGAACAGTCCCTGCCAGTCATGGTTGGGGAGGGAGGTGCAAGTTCATTCTGGTTACTCGCAGGGTGTCCCAGGTGCAGACTCCTGTCCCTACAGAAAGCTCTCGGGCGAAGAGTCGCAGATGCTGGCATTGGACACTTTAATGTTGGCCTGTGAGAGGAAGGTGAGTGCCAAGGAGAGATGGTCAAGGTACCAAGAGAGCATCTGCTACAGCTATGGTTATGGAGACAGAGAGAGAAAGAGAGAGAGGGAAGGAGAGAGATAGAAAGGGGCGAGGGAGAGGGGATATGTTCATAGACACAGATACCAGTACAGACAGCAGTGTGAAAACAAAGAGTTGTAGAAGGCAAAGCAATGGTGTACTCAAACACTTGCAGTGAGAACAGGCACTTCTAGAATCATCCAAAGACACTATTGAAGAAAGAATAAATTAAACAGAAAATTAAAGTGAAACTTTGCTTTAAATAAGTGTGTTGTTAGCCTCTGAATTATTTCTTTGCAATGATTTCTGAAACTGTCATTTTTCTATTAAAAAGATAATGAAATACACTGTAGAAATTTGAGAAGCAAAAAACAAAAAAAACTGTAGTCACATTATCCAAATATCAACATTGTAAATATTTTTATTTTTCATTTTAGTGACTTCCGCGTAAGTTTTGTTTTAACAGAATTAGAATCATCTTTCATTTATAAGTGCTTTTTGCTTTTTTTCATTTAACCTTATGATCTGTTGTAGGAGTTTCCACTTGATCAGATCTGAGGGATCACCTGTCTGTGCAGTTAGGCAAAGTTCCCCCCACCCCACGGAATCCAGGAACCCTTTGGGAAATAATTCATGTCTGGTTTCTAACTGAGGCTCAAATGTATAGCACCATGGCTGAGAGATGGGAGGGTCCTGTGGAAACCAGGTTATGGGGAGGGACAATAGATGGCCTAAAATAAAAAGAAAAAAATCATGAGAAATGAGAATGGAATCTGGGCTAGAAGGGCTTGGGTAGGTAGGAGCAGTGATTAAACCCATCAGAACATGGTGCTCTCGGCGGTGGAGAGGGCTGTGGCTGAAGGGTAAGAACGAATCTCTAGGGGCTTGACAAGTCTCCCAGCCCATGCCCCTCACCCTGCCACCCCTCCTCTACCCCCAACCCTACATTCATAATTTAGAATAAGCTCAGACAGGGGCAGGGGTTCCTTGCAGACCAGTAGGAAAGAAAAGTGCTACAGACTATGAGGGCCAGAGCCCCTGTTTGTGGACAGTCAAGCAGAGTGCCAGCCTGCAGCAGGGTGCTGACACGGTGGGTGTGACATCAGCAACAGAGAGGGAGCAGGTGGTGCTTGAGCTCTCAGTGACAGCAAGGGAGAGAGCCTCAAAGCTGTTAGAGGTCAAGGGTGGGTCAGCACCACCACATGGCAATCTGAGACAGGAATAGGTGGATGGATGGCTGTGGGCAGATGCAGGAACAGCCATAGGGACAAGTAAATTGTCCACAGGAAACAGCCAAAACAGACCCTAAGAGCAGCCACTGAAACAAGGAAGTCAGAGGTGCAGGCAGTGTGCAAATTATATGAAAGGCAATGCTCTCCCTTCTCCAAAGACCCAGCAGAATTGGGAATGCCATGATCTTTGCCATGGGGCATGTAGGGGCTTAGGGTGAATCCTTAAGAGACCTAATTAGTATTCACAAGCTAAAAGCATTAAAGGTATTTCTTACTGACATTCACAAAAATCCTCCATAAACATCATTATGTGGATGTCTTGTAATTTATTTAACCATTTCCCTATTGTTAGACATTTTGATCATTTCTAATTTTCTGAATCCTACAAATATTATGATAAATTATTTCATGCCAAAATCTTTTTCTACATATAGTATTATTTCTTTAAGCTAGTTTCTAAGATTATTTTATCTTGTCAATTATTTAATAATAATTATTTTTCCCTACCCAAAATATACATCTAATATCACATTTGACCTGGTAAGATCCTTTGACATAAGGGTCATTTTATGTGTATGAAAATTGAGGCTCAAAAAGATGGAGTAACTTGCCTAAGATCACAAAGCTAGTGGAGTACACCCACTGAATTCCACAGTGCACACTCTTAACCATCACACTATGCTGAAAAGCTGTGCTGAGAATTTTTTTCTGAAAGTTCTTGATGCAAATAAGCACACTTACTTTGAAAGCAAAATAATAGAAATTTTACACTGCTGGCTCTAGAATTGCCAGTTGCAAACTGGGTATGAATTATCTCCCAAGGGGATTTAAGCTTCTATGGATTTGGGGAAGTTTGTGTAACCACACAAGCAGAATTACCAACACACATTGACTCACAATGGAAAGCTACCAAAGGGAAAAAAAAACCTCTAACTTAAAATCACAATATAATTGTAGTAATTAATAAAGATATTAAGAAAATACTTGAAATAAAAAGATTTATAGTAATCATCCTATCGTATGGTCCTGCAATTTAATAATGTACATGCCATGATAAATGTAATATGTTTACTTAGAATTTAGAATTTCTTAAAGGGTTGCTATTAAAAAAATAGGTCATTATTACTTTCAGAATATTTACTAAAGGATTTTAAAGCAAAAAAAAAGTTAGAGAGGCAATTACTCATCTTCTCAAAAATGTGAAAATTTTCATGAGTGGATATAAAAATAGTCAGCTAAATGTCTAATAAGAACCACCCAACAATTACAAAATTAAAGTCAACATTATGTGGATTGATGGGCACTTGGGTTGTTTCCACATTCTTGCAATAGTGAATTGTACTCCCATAAACATTTGGGTGCAGATGTCCTTATCGTAGAATGTTTTGTGCTCTTTTGGGTAGATGCCTAATAGTGCTATTGCTGGATCGAATGGTATT